>NC_053433.1:61883683-62206099 GCF_007990345.1 Gossypium hirsutum | reverse complement strand
GAACCAAAATCTATAAAACAGAGATTCAAAAGAACGGAGTAAGCATTTAATGCTTAGTAAGTTTTAAGCAAGACAAAGTGTTCTCAATCACTATTATTGTCATTCATTTCAACTGTTCGATGAAGTTAATCTAGAGCTTCAGCTCGATCTATAATATCATTAAACGCAACACTTGGCTGGCATATATACTTTCGAATAATAATGACCTAGATGGTCAAATATTTCCAAAGCACATTCTTCATCGATTTTCAACTTTCATAATCCTTTCACTTGTTCATAATCACATCCATATTTTAAGTATTTCAAATGACAAGTACTAATTACCATAAGCACATAAAGAACCAACATATTCCTTATCACATATATGTAAGCTTACAAATCATAATCCTTACCTTGTACTGGCACATCTAGCTCAACCCAACCCATACTCAGATCATAAGGCTTTGGGCAGAATATGCACTAATACATAAGAATATTTCATCGCATACTTTATTATACAAACATACCATTACCAATTAGATCATTCTCACATTTGGAGTTATAATATTAATCACATTTACCTACCTCTTTGATACTGATAATTCACCTCGAAATCACTCCACCGATGAGTAAGTAATACGTACCTGAACATCTTGAATGCATAATACTTATTTGATGGTAACTTAATGCAGATACTCAATATCAAAGTCTTACTTGAATCCTAGCATTTAGCCGTCGGGTCTTTAAAGCTCAGATATAGTACGAGCACGAAGCCTACGGACATTAATCAGGATAATATTCTCGCATAAAGCCTGCGGGGTTTTAACCCGGATATAGTACTGACACAATTGCCCTTCGGGACTTATCACATTTATACACTTTCACATCCATCACGTTGGCCACTCGGCCCTGTCACATATATACACTTTCACATTCATCACATCGGCCATTAGGCCTTATCACATATATACACTTTCACATTCATCACATCGGCTATTAGGCCTTATCACATATATACACTTTCACATTCATCACATCGGCCATTAGGCCTTATGAATATATATACACTTTCACATTCATCACATGGGCCATTCGGCCTATCACATATATACACTTCACAATCATCACATCGGCCATTAGGCCTTATCACATATATATACACTTTCACATTCATCACATCGGCCATTAGGCCTTATCAATATATATACACTTTCACATTCATCACATCGGCCATTCGGCCTATCACATATATACACTTTCACATTCATCACATCGGCCATTAGCCTATCACATTATATACACTTTCACATTCATCACATTGGCCATTCGCCTTATCACATATATACACTTTCACATTTATCAAATATACTTCACATACCACATATACTATCATGTACAGACTTGGTCTTGGCCGAATCTACATCCATCACTTTCCAATGAATAATTTAATTTTACGCCATACTATCATTTCATGTCGAATACTCATAAGCTTACAATATCACAATTTAGAATTCAAGTATGGGTTTAATCAATAGCTATGAGCAACTAAAACAATTTTTATCCATGTTTACAACAAAATCACATATTCACTATGAGCTGTTTCCTGAGCAATGGTCACTAAATTATTTATAACCGGAGCTACAAAACTCCAAATCACCTGCTGTTAATTTTTCCTTAATATAGACTCGTATTTCTTCCATCCATAAAATTTCCAGAATTTTAGGTTTGGCCAATCAATACCAGATTTTCTTAAAGTTTCCCCTGTTTCACTGTTGACTAATCTGACCACTCCTCACTATGAATCAAATTTCTAATTTTACAGAATTCAAAATGTGTTTATTTGATTTCATTTGAAACTAGACTCATTAAGGAGTCTAAGCATATAAATTTTATCTTATAACCATTTTTGTACAATTTATAATGATTTTCTAAAAACAGAACAGGGGATTTCGGAGTCATTCTGACACTGTCCCACACAACTTTAAATATCTCTTTATAGGAAATTTCTATGCTTCCACGGTCTCTTTTATAAGAAACTAGACTAAATAATCTTTGATTACATATTTTATTAGCCTATAATTCCACACTAACAATTTATAGTGATTTTCTAAAATCACATTACTGCTGCTGTCCAAAGCAAATTATTACAATTTGCTCTTAAATTTCCAAGTCCAAACACATATGAACTTACCATTTGAGTTTAAGACATATCATGGCCACATCATATCTTATTAAATCAACTCATTATGTCCTATTATGATTGAATTTACTCAACGTTTAATCACTTAAAACTTACCTCGGAAGTGGTCGACGACTAGATATCCACGGCTATTCGTTTACTTTCTCTTTATCCAAAATTGCCCCTCTATGCTCTTGAGCTTAATTAACAAAATTTAAACTATTTTAATCACCTTGTTATATCATTAAAAACAACAAGGTAAATCTTCTCAATGAAACTCATACATAAGGCAACACCTCGATACATCTGCACACATTCGGTATTTCATAAAAACCATCCCAAATACATTTACCTAGGTATCACCATGTTGCCTTATATACATATACTAGTTATGTGGTCAATTTTTCCGATGACCTATGCATATAACTAATTACACCTTTAATAATATTCACAAAGCCGATTATCCACATGACTACCTTAGCATATTATTAGTTAGCTTCTTATCCAAATTTGCCATAAAGAAAATTAACTCATATCCCCTCAAGTGCATAAGCAATTGCATCCAAAGGACACTTTAAATGCATGTTATGAAGGTAACCGAATGCACATATATTTATACCAAGGCATCATATACTTCAAACCAACTATCAAGGCATAAAGCCGAACCTTCAAAATCAATTATCAATACACGTTCAAACATGCCCTCCTACAAATATACAAGTTCTCCCTTGGTTAAACTAAATCATGCTTTAAGGTTTAATGTTCATCTTTAACACAATTACCACACTTCAAACTAAATTTTCAGCTTCATATATCCCACACCAGATTTTTTTTCCATGCTCAATTTCCATGGCCGAATGAAATTATGCCCTAATTCATGAACTTAAACAACATTGGCCAACTTTCCAAGCTCATTTGAGCCATCAAGCACATTTAGTTTGTTCATACTCAACTAGAATCAATTATCCTCCCAAAATCATCAAACATACAAAATATACCCCATTAAGCTCATGACCGATTGCTACATGCTTCATGAACACAAAAATTTTCACATGGGTCTTGTTGCAAGCTTCAAACCAACCAAAATTCACAACTTTTCAAAGAAAATAACATGAACCTTACCTTATTTGAAGCCTTCTTTTGCCGAATGCCCTAAGCTCAAAGGTTTCTATTTCTTTCTCAACTCACGGCAAGAAGAAGAAGAAATGGCCTTGTTATTTTCACCTCAACATGTTTTTTCATTTATTTCATTAACTTTTATTATATTCTTTCTCCCATAACACACTAACACAACATGTTTCCAACATGTTTCACCCCATAACATTTTGTCCACTCTCATGCTCATGGCCGGCCACTACTAATTAGGGGGGAAATTGACATGCAAGTCCACCCTTTTTATTTCATGCACTAATGGATCCTTATGTTTTGACCTATCACATTTCAAAAGTGTCACACATAAGTCCTATTGACTAAATTCACATGCAATTTACTAAATCAAAGCTTAAAACTTTCACACATTCGTATTCACATATAATAGTCATAAAATATGACGGCTAATTATTTTTATGACTCGATTTTGTGGTCCCGAAACCACTTTTCGACTAGGGTCAAATTAGGGGTGTCACAACTCTCCCCCCTTTAGGGATTTTCGTCCCCGAAAATTTCTACCGATGCATAGTTTAGGATAACGTCCTCTTATTGAATTATATTCATATAAACATTAGCTCATCGATAGCAATTGTAATTCATTATTGATTTCGCATCGATCTATAAAATCATTTTCTTATCTTAAAACAAATACATAAACATTTCTACAAGTATGCACATATATCTCATTTTCTTGATTTCATAAGAAATAATCACTTAATTTAATTCACAAATGCATTTCAAACACATATTAAGCACATATTAACATGTATAATTCACATCATCAACCCACATATTTGTAACCCATATTTTCATTCATGTATAAGCTGTAACCTGACCGAAAGTACACATATACTCAAACATCCCAATAAATATCCTTTATAACTCCATCATATCTCACTATTCAACTTAACCTATTTCCAACAGAAAATCAACTTCCACATACCTGAACATTGAATTCATTTAGCACATTTAATCACTGTTAACGATACCCGTTGAATCATTCGAAATCATTACGGATACTCATTAAGCACATATAGCTCTTACAATGCCATATCCTAGATATGGTCTTACATATGCTCACATATCGAGCCGATGCCATGTCCCAGACATGGTTTTACACACTATCTCAAATCAATGCCTTCGTCCCAGACGAGGTCTTACATGAATTCCACTTCACACACTTAGTGCCCACTGACCGATCTCGCACTCATAGTGCTCGATTAAAGGAATTCGCACACACACAGTGCCTCTAATCATTCACACACATAGTGCTCTTATTCATTCGTTATTACACATTGAAATGACTTAACCAATTCTATAAACATCATGTATGTACACTTTTAAACATATCATCTCATTTAAATTTGAATTCGTATAGTAATGAATACTTAAACTTTGCTCAAATTACCGGCACGAAGCCTACTAGGCATGAAGGCCCGAATACACGTCACCAGCATGATTGCTCTTCGGGACCTAGCCCGGATATAACACCAGCACGAATGCTCTTCGGGGTTTAGCACGGATATATCACTAGCACGAATGCTCTTCGGAACTTAGCCCGGATACATCACTAGCATGAATGCTCTTCGGGACTTAGCCCGGATACATCACTAGCACGAATGCTCTCCGAAACTTAGCCCGGATACATCACTAGCACGAATGCTCTTCGGAACTTAGCCCGGATACATCACTAGCACGAATGCTCTTCAGAACTTAGCCCGGATACATCACTAGCATGCATGCTCTTCGGGACTTAGCCCGAATACATCACTAGCACGAATGCTCTTCGGGACTTAGCCCGGATCATCGTCGAGACCTTTAGCTCGGATGAAATCTCCACACAAAGCCAGCGAATTTTAATCCGGGCATAATCTCTGTACATAGCCATCAGGTCTTTACCCGGACATAATCTCTGTACATAGCCATCAGGTCTTTACCCTGACATAATCTCTTCATATAGTCAGCGGGTCTTTAAACTCGGATTCACATCACTGAGTCTCATACATATTTATTCACATGTTATCATGTTTCACATGGCACAAATCACATTTACAATTTAATCAATTCATTCACATGTAAACATATAACATGATTCTTGACTTTAAGTCGTAAATATCATTCAAATCTAATACATGTATGCTTCTTTTACTGAACTTTCAGCTCAATAAGCAATCACACAAAAGCATATATCCCCAATCTCTTCCTTTGTTCATTTCTCTAATAACCTTATTATGATAAGGACAATGGGACATCATTCATCTATCATACATGTATATCATGGCATTTTAAGTTAAATACCAAATTCAATTACTCAAAACTTACTTATGTTATACCCTTCTCAATATTGACACATCATAAGCATATCTCAGTCCTCTCAATACCATCTGCTACAGCTCGATCGGGATCGGAATTCATTACAATAAATAAACACATTTTCAATTGTCAGAAATCACCACACTATCAAATAATCACATAATGGCATGTATAGCTAGACCCAAACGTATTACGGTAGTCCTAGAATCGACTAAACCGTAGCTCTGATACCAATAAAATTGTAACACCCCGTACCCGAGACCGTTGCCGGAGTCGGACACGAGGGGTTCACAGACTAAATTCGCTTACTATCGCAGTCCATTTTAAAAATTTCCAGACAGCTGGCTAACTGTGTCACTGTCACCTTAAAAATCATATCTTGAGTTTCACAACTCGAAAATCAGTTTCGTGATTTTTCCCTGAAACTAGACTCATATGTCCATCTACATATTTTTTTCTAGAATTTTTGGTCAAGCCAATTAGTACAGTTTATTAGTTAAAGTCTCCCCTGTTACAGGGATCGACTACACTGACCTTTGTGCATTACAACTTGGATATCTCCCTGTACAGGGCTTCAATACTGATGTCGTTTGTTTCCATAGAAACTAGACTCAAAAAGGAATCTATGAATATATGGCATGACTTCTAATTATCTCTGGTTAATTTATAATGAATTTCCAAAGTCGGAACAGGGAATCCAGAAACCGTTCTGGCCCTGTCTCACGAGAACCTGAATATCTCTTAACATACTGTCCATATGATCGTTTCGTTACTTTCCTATGAAAATAGATTCATCAATGTTCGTTTACATAATTTATTAACTATTTAATTCCATTCCTACTAGTTTTAGTGATTTTTCACATCCACATCACTGCTGCTGTCAGCATCTGTTTTTTTAAGGTAAACTTTACCTATTTCATGATCCTCCATGGATCAACTAGAGTTTGTCATACATATTCCAAAAGTGATCAAGAATAACCCTTCCAATGGCTAACTGTTACCAACATTTCCATACCTCTCGACGGACAACATACAAAACGATTATAATGCTATGATCAAAGTATATTTAAGCCATTTTCGCATGGCTATCCAAATTTACACAAAACCGAAGGGTACATGACCAACAACAAAAGGGTAGTCCTATACATGCCATTTTCAGAGTTCAACCAAAAGTGTACCAAAAGGGCTTTGATAGTGTGGGCGACTTCGACTTCAATAATCCCGAGTCCGATAGCTGACGAACCAAAATCTATAAAACAGAGATTCAAAGAACGGAGTAAGCATTTAATGCTTAGTAAGTTTTAAGCAAGACAAAGTGTTCTCAATCACTATTATTGGTCATTCATTTCAACTGTTCGATGAAGTTAATCTAGAGCTTCAGCTCGATCTATAATATCATTAAACGCAACACTTGGCTGCCACATATATACTTTCGAATAATAATGACCTAGATGGTCAAATATTTCCAAAGCACATTCTTCATCAATTTCAACTTTCAATAATCCTTTCCACTTGTTCATAATCACATCCATACTTTTAATATTTCAACATGACAAGTACTAAATTACCATAGGCACATAAAGAACCAACATATTCCTTATCACATATATGTAAGCTTACAAATCATAATCCTTACCTTGTACTGGCACATCTAGCTCAACCCAACCCATACTCAGATCATAAGGCTTTTGGGCAGAATATGCACTAATACATAAGAATATTTCATCGCATACTTTATTATACAAACATACCATTACCAATTAGATCATTCTCACATTTGGAGTTATAATATTAATCACATTTACCTACCTCTTTGATACTGATAATTCACCTCGAAATCACTCCACCGATGAGTAAGTAATACGTACCTGAACATCTTGAATGCATAATACTTATTTGATGGTAACTTAATGCAGATACTCAATATCAAAGTCTTACTTGAATCCTAGCATTTAGCCGTCGGGTCTTTAAAGCTCAGATATAGTACGAGCACGAAGCCTACGGACATTAATCAGGATAATATTCTCGCATAAAGCCTGCGGGGTTTTAACCCGGATATAGTACTGACACAATTGCCCTTCGGGACTTATCACATTTATACACTTTCACATCCATCACGTTGGCCACTCGGCCCTGTCACATATATACACTTTCACATTCATCACATCGGCCATTAGGCCTTATCACATATATACACTTTCACATTCATCACATCGGCTATTAGGCCTTATCACATATATACACTTTCACATTCATCACATCGGCCATTAGGCCTTATCACATATATATACACTTTCACATTCATCACATGGGCCATTCGGCCTTATCATATATATACACTTTCACATTCATCACATCGGCCATTAGGCCTTATCACATATATATACACTTTCACATTCATCACATCGGCCATTAGGCCTTATCACATATATATACACTTTCACATTCATCACATTGGCCATTCGGCCTTATCACATATATACACTTTTTCACATTCATCACATCGGCCATTAGGCCTTATCACATATATATACACTTTCACATTCATCACATTGGCCATTCGGCCTTATCACATATATACACTTTCACATTTATTCAAATATACTTCACATACCACATATACTATCATGTACAGACTTGGTCTTGGCCGAATCTACATCCATCACTTTCCAATGAATAATTTAATTTTACGACAGACTATCATTTCATGTTCGAATACTCATAAGCTTACAATATCACAATTTAGAATTCAAGTATGGGTTTAATCAATAGCTTATGAGCAACTAAAACAATTTTTATCCATGTTTACAACAAAATCACATATTCACTATGAGCTGTTTTCCTGAGCAATGGTCACTAAATTATTTATAACCGGAGCTACAAAACTCCAAATCACTTGCTGTTAATTTTTCCTGAATATAGAGTCGTATATCTTCCATCCATAAAATTTCCAGAATTTTAGGTTTGGCCAATCAATACCAGAATTTTCTTAAAGTTTCCCCTGTTTCACTGTTTGACTAATCTGACCACTCCTCACTACAAATCAAATTTCTCATTTTACAGAATTCAAAATGTGTTTTATTTGATTTCATTTGAAACTAGACTCATTAAGGAGTCTAAGCATATAAATTTTATCTTATAACCATTTTTGTACAATTTATAATGATTTTCTAAAAACAGAACAGGGGATTTCGGAGTCATTCTGACACTGTCCCACACAACTTTAAATATCTCTTTATAGGAAATTTCTTTGCTTCCACGGTCTCTTTTATAAGAAACTAGACTAAATAAGCTTTGATTACATATTTTATTCAGCCTATAATTCCACACCAACAATTTATAGTGATTTTCTAAAATCACGTTACTGCTGCTGTCCAAAGCAAATTATTACAATTTGCTCTTAAATTTCCAAGTCCAAACACATATGAACTTACCATTTGAGTTTAAGACATATCATGGCCACATCATATCTTATTAAATCAACTCATTATGTCCTATTATGATTGAATTTACTCAATGTTTAATCACTTAAAACTTACCTCGGAAGTGGTCGACGACTAGATATCCACGGCTATTCGTTTACTTTCTCTTTATCCAAAATTGCCCCTCTATGCTCTTGAGCTTAATTAACAAAATTTAAACTATTTTAATCACCTTGTTATATCATTAAAAACAACAAGGTAAATCTTCTCAATGAAACTCATACATAAGGCAACACCTCGATACATCTGCACACATTCGGTATTTCATAAAAACCATCCCAAATACATTTACCTAGGTATCACCATGTCGCCTTATATACATATACTAGTTATGTGGTCAATTTTTTCGATGACCTATGCATATAACTAATTACACCTTTAATAATATTCACAAAGCCGATTATCCACATGACTACCTTAGCATATTATTAGTTAGCTTCTTATCCAAATTTGCCATAAAGAAAATTAACTCATATCCCCTCAAGTGCATAAGCAATTGCATCCAAAGGACACTTTAAATGCATGTTATGAAGGTAACCGAATGCACATATATTTATACCAAGGCATCATATACTTCAAACCAACTATCAAGGCATAAAGCCGAACCTTCAAAATCAATTATCAATACACGTTCAAACATGCCCTCCTACAAATATACAAGTTCTCCCTTGGTTAAACTAAATCATGCTTTAAGGTTTAATGTTCATCTTTAACACAATTACCACACTTCAAACTAAATTTTCAGCTTCATATATCCCACACCAGATTTTTTTTTCCATGCTCAATTTCCATGGCCGAATGAAATTATGCCCTAATTCATGAACTTAAACAACATTGGCCAACTTTCCAAGCTCATTTGAGCCATCAAGCACATTTAGTTTGTTCATACTCAACTAGAATCAATTATCCTCCCCAAATCATCAAACATACAAAATATACCCCATTAAGCTCATGACCGATTGCTACATGCTTCATGAACACAAAAATTTTCACATGGGTCTTGTTGCAAGCTTCAAAACCAACCAAAATTCACAACTTTTCAAAGAAAATAACATGAACCTTACCTTATTTGAAGCCTTCTTTTGCCGAATGCCCTAAGCTCAAAGGTTTCTATTTTCTTTCTCAACTCACGGCAAGAAGAAGAAGAAAATGGCCTTGTTATTTTCACCTCAAACATGTTTTTTCATTTATTTCATTAACCTTTATTATATTCTTTCTCCCATAACACACTAACACAACATGTTTCCAACATGTTTCACCCCATAACATTTTGTCCACTCTCATGCTCATGGCCGGCCACTACTAATTAGGGGGGAAATTGACATGCAAGTCCACCCTTTTTATTTCATGCACTAATGGATCCTTATGTTTTGACCTATCACATTTCAAAAGTGTCACACATAAGTCCTATTGACTAAATTCACATGCAATTTACTAAATCAAAGCTTAAAACTTTCACACATTCGTATTCACATATAATAGTCATAAAATATGACAGCTAATTATTTTTATGACTCGATTTTGTGGTCCCGAAACCACTTTTCGACTAGGGTCAAATTAGGGGTGTCACAACTCTCCCCCCTTTAGGGATTTTCATCCCCGAAAATTTCTACCGATGCATAGTTTAGGATAACGTCCTCTTATTGAATTATATTCATATAAACATTAGCTCATCGATAGCAATTGTAATTCATTATTGATTTCGCATCGATCTATAAAATCATTTTCTTATCTTAAAACAAATACATAAACATTTCTACAAGTATGCACATATATCTCATTTTCTTGATTTCATAAGCAATAATCACTTAATTTAATTCACAAATGCATTTCAAACACATATTAAGCACATATTAACATGTATAATTCACATCATCAACCCACATATTTGTAACCCATATTTTCATTCATGTATAAGCTGTAACCTGACCGAAAGTACACATATACTCAAACATCCCAATAAATATCCTTTATAACTCCATCATATCTCACTATTCAACTTAACCTATTTCCAACAGAAAATCAACTTCCACATACCTGAACATTGAATTCATTTAGCACATTTAATCACTGTTAACGATACCCGTTGAATCATTCGAAATCATTACAGATACTCATTAAGCACATATAGCTCTTACAATGCCTGTCCCAGACATGGTTTTACACACTATCTCAAATCAATGCCTTCGTCCCAGACGAGGTCTTACCTGAATTCCACTTCATACACTTAGTGCCCACTGACCGATCTCGCACTCATAGTGCTCGATTAAAGGAATTCGCACACACACAGTGCCTCTAATCATTCACACACATAGGGCTCTTATTCATTCGTTATTACACATTGAAATGACTTAACCAATTCTATAAACATCATGTATGTACACTTTTAAACATATCATCTCATTTAAATTTGAATTCGTATAGTAATGAATACTTAAACTTTGCTCAAATTACCGGCACGAAGCCTACTAGGCATGAAGGCCCGAATACACGTCACCAGCATGATTGCTCTTCGGGACCTAGCCCGGATATAACACCAGCACGAATGCTCTTCGGGGTTTAGCACGGATATATCACTAGCACGAATGCTCTTCGGAACTTAGCCCGGATACATCACTAGCATGAATGCTCTTCGGGACTTAGCCCGGATACATCACTAGCACGAATGCTCTTCGGAACTTAGCCCGGATACATCACTAGCACGAATGCTCTTCGAAACTTAGCCCGGATACATCACTAGCACGAATGCTCTTCAGAACTTAGCCCGGATACATCACTAGCATGAATGCTCTTCGGGACTTAGCCCGGATACATCACTAGCACGAATGCTCTTCGGGACTTAGCCCGGATCATCGTCGAGACCTTTAGCTCGGATGAAATCTCCACACAAAGCCAGCGAATTTTAATCCGGACATAATCTCTGTACATAGCCATCAGGTCTTTACCCGGACATAATCTCTGTACATAGCCATCAGGTCTTTACCCTGGCATAATCTCTTCATATAGTCAGCGGGTCTTTAAACTCGGATTCACATCACTGAGTCTCATACATATTTATTCACATGTTATCATGTTTCACATGGCACAAATCACATTTACAATTTAATCAATTCATTCACATGTAAACATATAACATGATTCTTGACTTTAAGTCGTAAATATCATTCAAATCTAATACATGTATGCTTCTTTTACTAAACTTTCAGCTCAATAAGCAATCACACAAAAGCATATATCCCCAATCTCTTCCTTTGTTCATTTCTCTAATAACCTTATTATGATAAGGACAATGGGACATCATTCATCTATCATACATGTATATCATGGCATTTTAAGTTAAATACCAAATTCAATTACTCAAAACTTACTTATGTTATACCCTTCTCAATATTGACACATCATAAGCATATCTCAGTCCTCTCAATACCATCTGCTACAGCTCGATCGGGATCGGAATTCATTACAATAAATAAACACATTTTCAATTGTCAGAAATCACCACACTATCAAATAATCACATAATGGCATGTATAGCTAGACCCAAACGTATTATGGTAGTCCTAGAATCGACTAAACCGTACCTCTGATACCAATAAAATTGTAACACCCCGTACCCGAGACCGTTGCCGGAGTCGGACACGAGGGGTTCACAGACTAAATTCGCTTACTATCGCAGTCCATTTTAAAAATTTCCAGACAGCTGGCTAACTGTGTCACTGTCACCTTAAAAATCATATCTTGAGTTTCACAACTCGAAAATCAGTTTCGTGATTTTTCCCTGAAACTAGACTCATATGTCCATCTACATATTTTTTTCTAGAATTTTTGGTCGAGCCAATTACTACAGTTTATTAGTTAAAGTCTCCCCTGTTACAGGGATCGACTACACTGACCTTTGCGCATTACAACTTGGATATCTCCCTGTACAGGGCTTCAACACTGATGTCGTTTGTTTCCATAGAAACTAGACTCAAAAAGGAATCTATGAATATATGGCATGACTTCTAATTATCTCTGGTTAATTTATAATGAATTTCCAAAGTCAGAACAGGGAATCCAGAAACCGTTCTGGCCCTGTCTCACGAGAACCTGAATATCTCTTAACATACTGTCCATATGATCGTTTCGTTACTTTCCTATGAAAATAGATTAATCAAGGTTCGTTTACATAATTTATTAACTATTTAATTCCATTCCTACTATTTTTAGTGATTTTTCACATCCACATCACTGCTGCTGTCAGCATCTGTTTTTTTTTAAGGTAAACTTTACCTATTTCATGATCCTCCATGGATCAACTAGAGTTTGTCATACATATTCCAAAAGTGATCAAGAATAACCCTTCCCATGGCTAACCGTTACCAACATTTCCATACCTCTCGACGGACAACATACAAAACGATTATAATGCTATGATCAAAGTATATTTAAGCCATTTTCGCATGGCTATCCAAATTTACACAAAACCGAAGGGTACATGACCAACAACAAAAGGGTAGTCCTATACATGTCATTTTCAGAGTTCAACCAAAAGTGTACCAAAAGGGCTTTGATAGTGTGGGCGACTTCGACTTCAATAATCCCGAGTCCGATAGCTGACGAACCAAAATCTATAAAACAGAGATTCAAAGAACGGAGTAAGCATTTAATGCTTAGTAAGTTTTAAGCAAGACAAAGTGTTCTCAATCACTATTATTGGTCATTCATTTCAACTGTTCGATGAAGTTAATCTAGAGCTTCAGCTCGATCTATAATATCATTAAATGCAACACTTGGCTACCACATATATACTTTCGAATAATAATGACCTAGATGGTCAAATATTTCCAAAGCACATTCTTCATCGATTTTCAACTTTCAATAATCCTTTCCACTTGTTCATAATCACATCCATACTTTTAATATTTCAACATGACAAGTACTAAATTACCATAGGCACATAAAGAACCAACATATTCCTTATCACATATATGTAAGCTTACAAATCATAATCCTTACCTTGTACTGGCACATCTAGCTCAACCCAACCCATACTCAGATCATAAGGCTTTTGGGCAGAATATGCACTAATACATAAGAATATTTCATCGCATACTTTATTATACAAACATACCATTACCAATTAGATCATTCTCACATTTGGAGTTATAATATTAATCACATTTACCTACCTCTTTTATACTGATAATTCACCTCGAAATCACTCCACCGATGAGTAAGTAATGCGTACCTGAACATCTTGAATACATAATACTTATTTGATGGTAACTTAATGCAGATACTCAATATCAAAGTCTTACTTGAATCCTAGCATTTAGCCGTCGGGTCTTTAAAGCTCAGATATAGTACGAGCACGAAGCCTACGGACATTAATCAGGATAATATTCTCGCATAAAGCCTGCGGGGTTTTAACCCGGATATAGTACTGACACAATTGCCCTTCGGGACTTATCACATTTATACACTTTCACATCCATCACGTTGGCCACTCGGCCCTGTCACATATATACACTTTCACATTCATCACATCGGCCATTAGGCCTTATCACATATATACACTTTCACATTCATCACATCGGCTATTAGGCCTTATCACATATATACACTTTCACATTCATCACATCGGCCATTAGGCCTTATCACATATATATACACTTTCACATTCATCACATTGGCCATTCGGCCTTATCACATATATACACTTTCACATTCATCACATCGGCCATTAGGCCTTATCACATATATATACACTTTCACATTCATCACATCGGCCATTAGGCCTTATCACATATATATACACTTTCACATTCATCACATTGGCCATTCGGCCTTATCACATATATACACTTTCACATTCATCACATCGGCCATTAGGCCTTATCACATATATATACACTTTCACATTCATCACATTGGCCATTCGGCCTTATCACATATATACACTTTCACATTTATTCAAATATACTTCACATACCACATATACTATCATGTACAGACTTGGTCTTGGCCGAATCTACATCCATCACTTTCCAATGAATAATTTAATTTTACGCCATACTATCATTTCATGTTCGAATACTCATAAGCTTACAATATCACAATTTAGAATTCAAGTATGGGTTTAATCAATAGCTTATGAGCAACTAAAACAATTTTTATCCATGTTTACAACAAAATCACATATTCACTATGAGCTGTTTTCCTGAGCAATGGTCACTAAATTATTTATAACCGGAGCTACAAAACTCCAAATCACCTGCTGTTAATTTTTCCTTAATATAGACTCGTATTTCTTCCATCCATAAAATTTCCAGAATTTTAGGTTTGGCCAATCAATACCAGATTTTTCTTAAAGTTTCCCCTGTTTCACTGTTTGACTAATCTGACCACTCCTCACTATGAATCAAATTTCTAATTTTACAGAATTCAAAATGTGTTTTATTTGATTTCATTTGAAACTAGACTCATTAAGGAGTCTAAGCATATAAATTTTATCTTATAACCATTTTTGTACAATTTATAATGATTTTCTAAAAACAGAACAGGGGATTTCGTAGTCATTCTGACACTGTCCCACACAACTTTAAATATCTCTTTATAGGAAATTTCTTTGCTTCCACGGTCTCTTTTATAAGAAACTAGACTAAATAAGCTTTGATTACATATTTTATTCAGCCTATAATTCCACATCAACAATTTATAGTGATTTTCTAAAATCACGTTACTGCTGCTGTCCAAAGCAAATTATTACAATTTGCTCTTAAATTTCCAAGTCCAAACACATATGAACTTACCATTTGAGTTTAAGACATATCATGGCCACATCATATCTTATTAAATCAACTCATTATGTCCTATTATGATTGAATTTACTCAACGTTTAATCACTTAAAACTTACCTCGGAAGTGGTCGACGACTAGATATCCACGGCTATTCGTTTACTTTCTCTTTATCCAAAATTGCCCCTCTATGCTCTTGAGCTTAATTAACAAAATTTAAACTATTTTAATCACCTTGTTATATCATTAAAAACAACAAGGTAAATCTTCTCAATGAAACTCATACATAAGGCAACACCTCGATACATCTGCACACATTCGGTATTTCATAAAAACCATCCCAAATACATTTACCTAGGTATCACCATGTCGCCTTATATACATATACTAGTTGTGGTCAATTTTTTCGATGACCTATGCATATAACTAATTACACCTTTAATAATATTCACAAAGCCGATTATCCACATGACTACCTTAGCATATTATTAGTTAGCTTCTTATCCAAATTTGCCATAAAGAAAATTAACTCATATCCCCTCAAGTGCATAAGCAATTGCATCCAAAGGACACTTTAAATGCATGTTATGAAGGTAACCGAATGCACATATATTTATACCAAGGCATCATATACTTCAAACCAACTATCAAGGCATAAAGCCGAACCTTCAAAATCAATTATCAATACACGTTCAAACATGCCCTCCTACAAATATACAAGTTCTCCCTTGGTTAAACTAAATCATGCTTTAAGGTTTAATGTTCATCTTTAACACAATTACCACACTTCAAACTAAATTTTCAGCTTCATATATCCCACACCAGATTTTTTTTTTCCATGCTCAATTTCCATGGCCGAATGAAATTATGCCCTAATTCATGAACTTAAACAACATTGGCCAACTTTCCAAGCTCATTTGAGCTATCAAGCACATTTAGTTTGTTCATACTCAACTAGAATCAATTATCCTCCCAAAATCATCAAACATACAAAATATACCCCATTAAGCTCATGACCGATTGCTACATGCTTCATGAACACAAAAATTTTCACATGGGTCTTGTTTCAAGCTTCAAAACCAACCAAAATTCACAACTTTTCAAAGAAAATAACATGAACCTTACCTTATTTGAAGCCTTCTTTTGCCGACTGCCCTAAGCTCAAAGGTTTCTATTTTCTTTCTCAACTCACGGCAAGAAGAAGAAGAAAATGGCCTTGTTATTTTCACCTCAAACATGTTTTTTCATTTATTTCATTAACTTTTATTATATTCTTTCTCCCATAACACACTAACACAACATGTTTCAACATGTTTCACCCCATAACATTTTGTCCACTCTCATGCTCATGGCCGGCCACTACTAATTAGGGGGGAAATTGACATGCAAGTCCACCCTTTTTATTTCATGCACTAATGGATCCTTATGTTTTGACCTATCACATTTCAAAAGTGTCACACATAAGTCCTATTGACTAAATTCACATGCAATTTACTAAATCAAAGCTTAAAACTTTCACACATTCGTATTCACATATAATAGTCATAAAATATGACGGCTAATTATTTTTATGACTCGATTTTGTGGTCCCGAAACCACTTTTCGACTAGGGTCAAATTAGGGGTGTCACAACTCTCCCCCCTTTAGGGATTTTCGTCCCCGAAAATTTCTACCGATGCATAGTTTAGGATAACGTCCTCTTATTGAATTATATTCATATAAACATTAGCTCATCGATAGCAATTGTAATTCATTATTGATTTCGCATCGATCTATAAAATCATTTTCTTATCTTAAAACAAATACATAAACATTTCTACAAGTATGCACATATATCTCATTTTCTTGATTTCATAAGCAATAATCACTTAATTTAATTCACAAATGCATTTCAAACACATATTAAGCACATATTAACATGTATAATTCACATCATCAACCCACATATTTGTAACCCATATTT
The DNA here is from genome assembly GCF_007990345.1 of Gossypium hirsutum. Lineage (NCBI taxonomy): Eukaryota > Viridiplantae > Streptophyta > Magnoliopsida > Malvales > Malvaceae > Gossypium > Gossypium hirsutum. Next base: position 62,188,254 of record NC_053433.1, on the reverse strand, counting down.
TCATTCATGTATAAGCTGTAACCTGACCGAAAGTACACATATACTCAAACATCCCAATAAATATACTTTATAACTCCATCATATCTCACTATTCAACTTAACCTATTTCCAACAGAAAATCAACTTCCACATACCTGAACATTGAATTCATTTAGCACATTTAATCACTGTTAACGATACCCGTTGAGTCATTCGAAATCATTACGGATACTCATTAAGCACATATAGCTCTTACAATGCCATATCCTAGATATGGTCTTACATATGCTCACATATCGAGCCGATGCCATGTCCCAGACATGGTTTTACACACTATCTCAAATCAATGCCTTCGTCCCAGACGAGGTCTTACATGAATTCCACTTCACACACTTAGTGCCCACTGACCGATCTCGCACTCATAGTGCTCGATTAAAGGAATTCGCACACACACAGTGCCTCTAATCATTCACACACATAGTGCTCTTATTCATTCGTTATTACACATTGAAATGACTTAACCAATTCTATAAACATCATGTATGTACACTTTTAAACATATCATCTCATTTAAATTTGAATTCGTATAGTAATGAATACTTAAACTTTGCTCAAATTACCGGCACGAAGCCTACTAGGCATGAAGGCCCGAATACACGTCACCAGCATGATTGCTCTTTGGGACCTAGCCCGGATATAACACCAGCACGAATGCTCTTCGGGGTTTAGCACGGATATATCACTAGCACGAATGCTCTTCGGAGCTTAGCCCGGATACATCACTAGCATGAATGCTCTTCGGGACTTAGCCTGGATACATCACTAGCAGTTAAGACCAGTATAACGGAGTTCTACACTTTCTACTGTATAAAGCTTCATACGGTGCCATTTTGATACTCAATTGAAATCTATTATTATAGGCAAATTCAACCAAAGGTAGATACTGTCCGCACGTACCTTCAAACTCGAGAATGCAACATCTCAACAGATCCTCGAGTATCTGAATAATCCGCTCAGATTGACCATCTGTTTGTAGATGAAAAGCAGTACTGAAATGCAATTTAGTAGCTAGAGCATCTTGCAGTTTCTTCCAGAATCGTGATGTAAATCTTGGGTCTCTATCAGATTCTATTGACAATGGTACACCATGCAATTTCATAATATCAGAAATATACAACTCAGCTAGCTTATCGAGTGAATAATCAAATCGAATCGAAATAAAATGAGCTGGTCAAACGATCAACTACAACCCAAATTGTATCTTTCTTTTTTGGAGACAGAGGCAAACCCGAAACAAAATCCATGGTCACTCGATCCCATTTCCAATTTGAAATCATAGTCGGTTGTAATTACCCAGATGACACCTGATGTTCAGCTTTAACTTGCTGACAGATTAAACATCTCGAAACAAAGTCAGAAACATATCTTTTCATTCCCGGTCACCAATATAGTTGTTTCAAATTGTCATACATTTTTGTACTTCCTGGATGTACAGAAAATCTACTACTATGAGCTTCACTCAAAATCATCTGAATCAACTCTGGATTTCTCGGAACACAAAGTCTATTTCTGAGTCTCAAACAATCATTAACATCAACCCGAAATTTAGAATCACACAGAGTTCGTTTAACTATCAATTCATTGTCAAATTTCTGTGCTTCACAGATCTGTTGTATAAACAGAGGTTTTGCTTTCAGTTTGGCATAAACCAAAGTATCATCAGACAGTGTTAGATTAGCGTCCATAGCACACAACGCAGATAAAGATTTCCTACTCAAAGCATCAGCAACAACATTAGTTTTGCCTAGATGATAATCAATCACAAGTTCGTAATCGTTTAGCGGTTCTAACCATCTTCTCTGTCGCAAATTCAAATCTTTTTGTGTCATTAAATACTTCAGATTTTTATGATCAGAAAACACATGACATTTCTCACCAAACAGATAGTGACGCCAGTTCTTCAAAGCAAATACAATGGCAGCTAACTCGAGGTCGTGTGTTGGATAGTTCTTCTCATGCAGCTTTAATTGTCTTGAAGCATAAGCAACAACTTTTCCTTCTTGCATTAAAACACAACTGAGTCCATTCAACGAAGCATCACTGTAAACAATGAATTCTTTACCTGGCTCAGGTTGTACCAATATCGGAGCTTCAGTTAACAAAGCTTTTAACCAATCAAAACTTTTCTGACATTGTTCAGACCATTCAAACCTCACATCTTTCTAAAGCAATTTTGTCAAAGGAGTTGCAATCATCGAGAAATTTTTTACAAATCATCAAGTCCCAGAAAACTGCGGACTTCAGATACATTCCTTGGAGGCTTCCAATCTAGAATAGCTGAAATCTTACTCGGATCAACTCGAATACTAGAAGCTGATACAATATGACCTAGAAAACCAACTTCTCGCAACCAGAATTCACATTTACTGAACTTTGCATATAACTGTTTATTTCTCAAAATCTGTAATGCTATTTTCAAATGTTCAGTATGCTCAGATTCATTATGTGAATAAATCAATATGTCATCAATGAAACTACAACAAATTGATCTAAATATGGCTTGAAAATTCTATTCATCAAATCCATAAATACAGCAGGTGCATTCGTTAAACCAAAAGGCATAACTAAAAATTCATAATGCCCGTACCTCATTTCGAAAGCAGTTTTCAGAATGTCAGAGTCCTTTACTCGTAACTGATAATAACCTGATCTCAGATCTATCTTTGAAAACATTGTAGCACCTTTCAACTGATTGAATAAATCATCAATTCTAGGCAGAGGGTATTTGTTCTTTACAGTCACATTATTAAGTTGACGGTAATCAATACACATTCTCATTGTTCCATCGTTCGTTTTCAAAAATAGAACAGGAGCACCCCAAGGTGAGAAACTTGGTCTAGCAAATCCTCAATCGGTCAATTCTTGCAACTGAGATTTTAATTCTTTTTGTTTAGTCGGAGTCATTCTGTACAGACCTATCGATATCAAAGTAGTACTAGGTACCAATTCAATGCCAAACTCGACTTCCCGATTCGGAGGCAAACCAGGTAGTTCCTCAGGAAACACATCAGAGAATTCACAAACAACAGGCACTAATTCAACTTTCTTATCATTCACTTTCAAGTCTAACACATAAGCTAAGTAGGCTTCACAACCTTTCTTTACATATTTCTGTGTTTTCATTGCAGATATCACAGCTGGTAGTCCATTCACATCACTGGACTCAATTTGAATTATCTCATCATTCTTACACCTTAAATCAATGACTTTTCTTTTACAATTCACAATAGCATCATGCAATGTTAACCAGTCCATCCCCAGAATTAAATAAAAATCGTCAAAAGGCAATAGCATCAGATCAACAGGAAAATAGGTATCTCGAATCATTAACGGACAGTTCTTGCAGACTTTATCAACCAATACACTTTTGCCTAAAGGGTTCGATACTCTAATTACGAATTCAGTAGACTCTACAGACCAAGTCTTATTGTGCACTAAATTCATACAAATATAATAATGTATTGATCCAGGGTCTATCAATGCAATCACAGAAGTATCATAAAGAGTAAAAGTACTAGTAATCACGTCTGGAGACGAGGCTCCCTCACGAGCTCGATAGCATAGGCCCTAACAGGTGCTCTGGCCTCAGATCTAACAGCAGTATCCCTAGTAGCTCTTTGATCACCACTTGTATTTCTCTTGTTTCTGGAAGGTCTACTTCTACCTAAAGTGTTACTCTGTCTCGGATTCTATATATTCTATTGCTCAGTGGGTTCAGAACAATCTCTTATAAAATGATCTAGGGATCCACATCGGAAATAGGCTCGATCATTCAATCTACAAATTCCTGGATGTCTTTTACCATAATGTTTACACTCAGGTTTCTCAGATCAGACATTTCCAACACTTGCAACAGAAGTAACAAGGGCTCTAGTGTTCGAATAATATCTAGCTCGATCTCGGTTTGAATGTCCCACATTAGTATTTGAACGGTTCTGATCATCTCAAAATTTCTTTGTTCCAGACTGAAATGATTTACTCGAAGATCTCTTTCTAGCATCTCTAGCTTCAGAATCAGCTTTTCTTTTCTCTTTGCTTAATTCTTCAGCTTTACATGCTCACTCAACAAGCACTACTATTTCTTTAATCTCTAAAATCCCCACTAGTAGATGGATATCTTTGTTTAGTCCATCTTCAAATCTTTTGTACATTATTGCTTCATTTGATACACATTTTCGAGCATATTGGCTCAATCTCACAAATTCCTGTTCGTATTCAGTAATAGATATACGACCCTGTTTAAGCTCAAGAAACTCTTTACGTTTTTGATCAATGAATCTCTGACTAATGTATTTCTTCTGAAATTCAGCTTGGAAGAAATGTCAGGTAACCCATTCGCCCGGGACTACAGATATTAAAGTTTTCCACCAATGATACGTCGTATCTCTCAAAAGTGAAACGACGCATTTAACATATTCTTCTAGATTCAGAGACATTTCATCAAATACCCGTATTGTATTTTCTAACCAGAATTCGGATCTTTCAGCATCATCATTCGTTGTATTGGTTAGAAAGTATGGGGCTAAAGAATTTTGAGCTACAATGAATAATGATGCTGGAAAAGTCAAATTCTGGTTAGAAATACAATACGAGTATTTGATGAAATGTTTCTGAATCCAAAAGAATGTGTTAAATGCGCCGTTTCACTTCTGAGAGATACGACGTATCATTGGTGGAAAACTTTAATATCTGTGGTCCCGAGCGAATGGGTTACCTGAGATTTCTTCCAAGCTGAATTTCAGAAGAAATACCTTAGTCAGAGATTCATTGATCAGAAACGTAAAGAGTTTCTCGAGCTTAAACAGGGTCGTATGTCTATTTCTGAATACGAATAGGAATTTGTGAGATTGAGCCAATATGCTCGGGAATGTGTATCAAATGAAGCAATAATGTACAAAAGATTTGAAGATCGACTAAATGAAGATATCCATCTGCTAGTTGGGATTTTAGAGATTAAAGAAATAGTAGTGCTTGTTGAGTGAGCATGTAAAGTTGAAGAATTAAGCAAAGAGAAAAGAAAAGCTGATTTTGAAGCTAGAGATTCTAGAAAGATATCTTCGAGTAAATCATTTCAGTCTGGAACAAAGAAATTTCGAGATGATCAGAACCGTTCAAATACTAATGTGGGACATTCAAACCGAGATCGAGCTAGATCACATTCGAACAGTAGAGCCCCTGTTACTTCTGTTGCAAGTGTTGGAAATGTCCGATCTGAGAAACCTGAGTGTAAACATTGTGGTAAAAGACATCCAGGAATTTGTAGACTGAATGATCGAGCCTGTTTCCAATGTGGATCCCTGGATCATTTTATAAGAGATTGTTCTGAACCCACTTAGTAAGAGAATATATAGAATCCGAGACAGAGTAACACTTCAGCTAGAGGTAGACCTTCCAGAAACACGAGAAATATAAGTGGTGATCAAAGAGCTACTTGGGATACTACTTTTAGATCTGAGGCCAGAGCACCTGTTAGGGCCTATGCTATCGAGCTCGTGAGGAAGCCTCATCTCTAGACATGATTACTAGTACTTTTACTCTTTATGATACTTCTGTGATTGCATTGATAGACCCTGAATCAATGCATTCTTATATTTGTATGAATTTAGTGCACAATAAGACTTTGACTGTAGAGTCTACTAAATTCGTAATTAGAGTATCGAACCCCTTAGGCAAAAGTGTATTGGTTGATAAAGTCTGCAAGAACTATCCGTTAATGATTCGAGATACCTGTTTTCCTGCTGATCTGATGCTATTTCCTTTCGACGAATTTTATTTAATTCTGGGGATGGACTGGTTAACATTGCACGATGCTATTGTGAACTGTAAAAGAAAAGTCATTGCTTTAAGGTGTAAGAATGGGATCATGGATGACCTCGACTGCACCTGAGAGTAGAAACTAAAAGGTGCAGTGCCATTGTTGAGAGATAAAGCCTATCAGTTGTGGCTTACAGTGAAAGAGGGTACTCAGTTTGATCGGTTGACTTGGGAGTTTTTGAAGAATGCTTTCCAAGGGAAGTATGTAGGTGCTAATTATGTGGATGCCCGGAGAAGGGAGTTTTCGAATTTGACTCAAGGGGATAAGACAGTAGTTGAATACGAGTTTAAGTTTCTGTGACTTAGCCGCTACACGCATGGAATGGTGGCTACTGAGTATGAGTGATGTGTTCATTTCAAAGACGACCTCAGAAATAATATGCAAGTTTTGATAACTCTGCAGAGGGAGTGAGATTTTACGGTGTTAGTAGAAAAGGTGAAGATCGCTTAAGATGTGAAGCGAGCTACGTGCTAGAATCATGAGAAGGATAAGAGGAGAAACAAGAGGGTTTGGGAGCCCTTGGGTTTAGCTATAGGGCCTAAAAAAAGGCCAAGGTTGATGGGCCAGCTAGAGTTGGGGCCCTTATCGCTATTTTTGGGTCGCAGCCTTGTACAGTTGTGGAAAACGCCATCAGGGCGAGTGCTGGGTACAGATGGAAGCATGTTTTAGGTACGGATCTATGAAACAGCACATTAGGGATTGTCCACGGAAGCCTGATCATATGCAAGTTACTGGTAGGGGTACTGTTCAGCTACGGAGAGGTTTTCAACAACCACCGAGAGGTCGTGGTCAGGGCAAAGGTGGAAATGGTGTGGGCGTGGTCGTGGATCACCGAGCAAAGGTGTTGCTCGTGCTGAGGCGAGGCAGTCGACACTAGTTTATGCTGCACGTCGCTGAGAAGACAGAGATGCCCCAGATGTTATTACTGGTATGTTCTTTATTCATCATGTACCTTACACTACATTGATTGATGTTGGGTCTACGCACTCTTATATAACATGCACTGTGTCTGAGACTTTGGGTGTGATGTGTGAAAACACTACGAGTGAGATTATTGTGTTAAGTCCATTAGGGCAGTCAGTGAGAGTGAACAAATTGTTTAAGGAAGTACCTTTGGAGGTTCAAGGATTGATATTTTTAGCTGATTTAATAGAACTTCCTTTTAGGTAATTCGACATAATATTGGGCATGGACTAGCTGGTTTAGCATCAGGCAAACTTAGACTGTGCTGCAAAGCAGATGATACTGAGAACTAAAAAGGGTGTTGAGGTAATTGTTATTGGAGAGTGTCAGAACTATCTATCAAATGTGATTTCTGCACTTAGGGCTGAGAAGTTGGTGCGTAAGGGTTGCGAGGCATATTTAGCCTACGTCACTACTTTGAGTTCTGAGGTTTCTCTGTAAAAGATATCAGAACAATTAAGGATTTCAAGGATGTTTTTCCCAATGAGCTACCGAGGTTACCTCCTAACAGTGAAGTTGAATTTAGGATCGAGCTATTACCTGGTATAGCTCCGGTGTCCATCGCTCCTTATAGAATAGGACCGAAAGAGCTTGAGGAGCTTAAAGTGCAGATTCAAGAGTTAATGGATTGAAGGTTCATCTGCCCTAGTGTGTCTCCGTGGGGAGCACCGGTTTTATTTGTGAAGAAGAAGGATGGAACTATGCGTATGTGTATCGAGAATCGACAACTGGTCAAATTGACTATCAAGAACAAGTACCCTTTACCGAGGATTGATGATCTGTTCGACCAGTTTCGAAGAGCCTCAGTCTTCTCTAAGATTGATTTTTGATCAGGGTATCATCAATTGGGGGTCAAGGATGATGTGTACAAGACAACATTTAGGACTCGTTATGGTCATTGCGAGTTTCTAGTGATGCCGTTTGGACTAACGAATGTACCAACGACTTTCATGGATTTGATGAACCAAATGTTCCAGCCCTATCTGGATCGGTTCGTAGTGGTGTTTATAGATGACATTCTAGTGTATTCAAAGACTGAAGAGGAACATGATACATATGTTCGAGTTGTTCTACAGATTTTAAGGGAAAATCAATTGTATGCCAAATTCAACAAGTGTGAATTCCGGCTACGAGAGGTAACTTTTTTGGGTCATGTGGTATCTGCTGAGGGCATTAGGGTTGATCCTTGGAAAATTGAAGCGGTTCTAGATTGGAAGCAACCTAAGTCGGTATCTAAGATTCAAAGTTTCCTGGGATTAGCAGGGTATTATAGACGGCTTATTGAGGAGTTTTCGTTGATTGCTGCACCTCTAACTTAGTTGTTACGAAAAGGGGTACCTTTTGACTGGACTGATAAGCAGCAGGAAAGTTTTTTGAAGCTTAAGAAGGTTTTGACTGAGGCCACTGTCTTGATACAACCAAAATCTAGAAAGGAATTCACTGTCTACAGTGATGCATCACATTTTGGCTTGGGATGAGTGTTGATGCAGGAGGGTAAGGTAGTGGCATATGCTTCTCGTCAGCTTAAGATGCATGAAGCGAACTACTCGAAGCATGACTTGGAGTTGGCTGCAGTGGTTTTCGCACTGAAGATTCGGAGGCATTATCTGTATGGTGAGAAGTGTATCATTTACACGGATCACAATAGCCTTAAGTATCTCCTCACCTACAAGAAGTTAAACCTTAGGTAGCCTAGATGGACAGAGTTGCTGAAGGATTATGACTGTTCGATTGAATACTATCCTGGTAAGGCTAATGTGGTAGCCGATGCACTGAGTTGTAGGGTTGTTACTGATTTGAGGGTGATGTTTGCTCGTCTCAGTTTATTCGACGATGGTAGTTTACTGGCCGAACTTCAAGTTAAATCAAGGTGGATTGAACAGATCAAAGGGAAGCAATTGGAGGATGAGTCATTGGGTTCTCGTTTTCAACAGATTGAGAATGTGGAAACTTTAGATTTTAGGCTGAATAACGAAGGGGTACTTTGTTTCTGTGGGAGAGTCTGTGTATCAAAAGATACAAATTTGAGGCTGTCTATACTGCAAAAAACGCATAATAGTCCCTATGCTATGCATCTTGGCGGGAATAAGATGTACCAAGATCTCCGAGAGTTGTATTGGTGGCCAGGGCTTAAGCGTGAAGTTATTAACTTTGTGAGTAAGTACCTAACTTGCCAACAGGTTAAGGCAGAGCATCAGTTGCCTTAAGGGTTACTTCAGCCAGTTAAGATTCCATTGTGGAAGTGGGAGAGAGTAATTATGGACTTTGTTAGTGGGCTCTCCTTAATGCCTACTAAGAAGGATTCAACATGGGTTATCGTAGATCGACTGACAAAATCCGCCCACTTCATACATGTTCGTACTGATTACTCGTTGCAGAAACTGGCTAAGCTGTATGTGTCTGAGATAGTGCGACTATATGGGGTACCGATTTCTATAAATCTTATAGGGATCCACGTTTCACATCTCAGTTTTAGAAGAAGTTACACGAGGCATTAGGTACAAGGTTGGACTTCAGTACTGCGTTTCATCCTCAAAGAGACGGTCAGTCAGAGAGGGTGATTCAGATATTGGAGGACATGTTAAGGGGTTGTGTGATTGACTTTAGGGGCAGTTGGGAGGATTATTTATTGTTGGTAGAATTTGCATACAACAGTAGCTACCAGTCTAGCATACAGATGCCACCTTACAAGGCAATGTATGATCGTAGGTGTCATACTCCTTCATGTTGGACTGAGTTGGGTGAGTGGCAAGTTCTGGGTCCTGAGCTAGTATCTGATGCCGAGGATAGGGTCAGATTAATCCGGGATCGACTGAAGGCAGCATCAGACAGACAAAAGTCGTATGCGGATCTGAAGCGTAAAGAGATTAAATATTCTGTGGGGGATCTAGTCTTTCTCAAGGTTTGACCACGGAAGAAGGTATTGAGGTTTGGTCGGAAATGCAGGTTAAGCACTAGGTTCTTTGGGCCTTATCGTATAGTGATGCGTGTGAGACCGGTTGCCTATCAAATTTAGTTGCCTCTAGAGTTGGACAGGATTTACGATGTGTTTCACGTCTTTATGTTGAGGCTATATCATTTTGATCCTACACACATCGTTTCAACTGAGGAGATTAAACTTAGACCAGATTTGACCTTTGAATAAGAGCCGGTTCAGACTTTAGACGTGATGTGAGAGTTCTGAGGAGGAATTCTATTCCACTGGTTAAGGTGCTTTGGCGAAATCACAGTTCTGAGAAAGCCACGTGAGAACTCGAGAGGCAATGCCACAACAATACCCACATCTGTTTTGATCAAGTAAATTTTGAGGCCGAAATTTTTTTAGGAGGTAGAGTTGTAACGCCCCAAAAATTTAGGTAGTTATTCTTCTATGTTTGTTGCATAAATGTATGCTTTTTCCAGTGTTTGAGTGTTCTGAGGAGTGTTGGGGAGGTCTTGAGTTCAAGCTGTGGCTTGGGCTGAATTTTGGTTTTTGGCTTGAATGAACCTTGGTTGCTGGTGGTAAGAGTTTTACATAAATATGGGAAAGAATGTGTCATAAAGAGCATGTTAGTCTGGTGGTAAGTGGAGTGTTGGGATGTGTATATATCATAGGTTCGAATCCTATTGTGTAGAAAAGGTTTCTTTTTGTTGCTTTGTCATGTTAGTGATTGAATGGCAATGGAACTTTAGAGTAGGTGGGCGGTTGGAGTGTTTGAGAGGGAGTGGGGTGTTTAGCCAAATCTTAGGAGGAGAATGTGGAGGGATTTGAGGAGAGGATTAGGGGAGTTGAGGTGAGAGAGGGAGGAGTGCCGAAATTGGACTCTAGGCACAAGGGAATCAGTTTGTGTAGGGGAAAATTGGCTTGGGGTAAGTTTTGAGACTGTACACTTTTGGTTTTATTCCTCTCTGCTCATTTCGCTTTCCATTACTTCTTTTTGTCTCGGGTTTTTGGGGTTCTTTTTCTTCATAGCTCTTTAGTCGATTCGTGCTTGGAGTTTTCTTTAGGGCGATATCTTTTACCTATTCCGGTTTCTGTCCATTTACTTCGGTGCTTTCACAAATCGTTTTCCCTTTTCTTTGTTCTTGTAGCCAAATATTGTTCTTCTTTCTATAGTCCATTTTGTTTGTTGCCGACCCTCACCCTTCTCCTTTCTCCAATCGGGTTAGTAGTGATCATTTGCTCCTTTCTCTCTTTCTTTTCTACTTGCTATTGATTTAAATGGTAAGGCATCTTCTCGGTTATACTCTTCTTCTCTATCTTTCCTTCTTCTTGTCTTTTTAATCTTTAATCATCTCCTTGTTCTGTCGACTTCTGATAGGCGGGTTAGTGGTGCCGTTGTCGCCTGTGTCAAGGGGAGGGCACTTATGGATGTTCTTTTAGGTGTTGACTGACTGCTCAATCCTTCGTGTTGGTTTTGCGTTTTCGGTAGGCTTTGATTGGGTTCTACTCATGCGATGTTCTCTTAGGTTGTCTTTGTTATGCTAATGGTGTGACTAACACTTTCTCTACTGTCGATTTGTTAGGAGATTTTAGTGAGCTATATTATTCAGAAGCTTAAGTGGTTTAAGCTAAGAGTGTTTCTCTCAAGGCAGGTATCTAATGTTTTGGGATTAGGTATTATGAGGGAGATGTTTTGTGTACTTGCTGAGCAGCTAATGAAATGGTTTATATGAATGTAGGTGTGTGCTTTGAGGCTTTTGCTCTTTCCACTCGGTGCCGAAAAAGGTGTGTAATCACACTGCTGCTAGCATAGACCGGCAAAAGCCAAAAATATACAACTGCTGGCACTACACGAGTGTACGGTCGCTCATGTGGTGAGCGGAATACTCAAAGTGTAGGCATTCAATCGAAGAGGCCACCATGAACATTTTCTTGGGCTCAAGCTAATGTTGGGTCACAATGGGCTGAAATGGGCCGTGTGGGCCCCATGAGTACGGGCGCACCACACGATTTTAAGGAGATTATTGGGCTGGTTGTGTAGTTGCACAACCAAGGCCATTATTTAGGCTTATTGGGCCACACGAGCGTGTGGGCCCACATGGTCCGAATTAGGGGCTTGGGCACATTGTTGTTGGTTAACTGTTAAGGTTGCACGAGTCGCACGATACAACTGTAGACTTACCGTCGGGTCAGTAAGTATACCTAAACCCTAATCAATGAAATGACTATTTTACCCCTATAAGGTAAATGACGAAAATACCCCTATGTGTTGTATGATGGTCTGAGCATGTCATTTTTATCTTATGTACATTTATAATATGTTACATTGCATGGGGTGGGCTATATGTATTATTGGAGGAAGTGTACTGAAAGGTTATAAGCCTAATACTGGCAGCTCTGCTGCAAATACAGTTAGTGCCGAAACCGGTACTTTATTCTGGAGTGTAGGGATGGGTGGGTCAATTTATTCCCCACATAGAGTGTAGGGCTGGACAGAGTGGAGTGTAGAGGATGGTTGGGTAGGATCTCTTTATGCATGTCTGATATTGTACTGAATTGGGCTAAGGCTCACACTGTTACTGCTACTGTAATGGGCTATGGCCACACTGATGTTGCTACTGATATGGGCTTAAGCCCCGACTGTTGAACACGGTATGTTTGACTGTGTAATAAATAGGGATTACACACTGAGTTTCATAACTCACCTTTTCTTTCTACTTAACTGTCCAGGAAATCCTTAGGCGGGTCGGTGCTACGAGGGACTCGGAGATGGCCACACCACTGTCTGTAATTATATATCTGGGATATTTTATGTAATAAGGCCGTTTTAGGTTTTTATTTTTATTTGGGGATTTTATTAACTTGATTTATATCCGTTAGCCGTAGGATGCGGGTTTTCAAAAAGGAAATCGATTTTCAACTATCATGCTACGTAACTTGATTTAAAAGCTTTCGCAACGATAATGTTTTAAAGTATAATAACAACCTAGTACGAAACATGTTTTACTAACGAACTTGTAACTTGGCAATTGGATTAAACAAGATAGCTTTTCAAAAGAACCACAAACAAGGTTTTAACACAAACTAACTCTTATATTTTAACTTCGATTTACAAAACTCACTTCTATGTGGCATCACAGATACGGCTCTAATGTCTAGGCTGGGTTTGGGGTGTTACAATGTCCCACAGATGCATTAGAACGATTATACGAGTCTCAAAATTTCTTGGATGAAGATTGATACGGCTTACTCATCGGTCTCTTTCTTCAATCTCTTGCTTCAAAATCAGCTTTTCTCTTTTCTTTCTTGAGATCCTTGGCTTTACAAGCCCTCTCAACCAGTACGACAAATTCCTTCAATTTAAGAATCCCGACTAACAGTTTTATATCTTCATTCAGCCCGTCAACAAATCATTTACACATGATCTCCTCAATAGACACATATTCTTGCGCATATTTACTTAAACGCACAAACACTCTTTGTAATATCCCGAATTAGGGCCTAATCGGAATAGTGGTTTCGTGACCACAAATCTGAGATAGAAATAATTATTTTATAATTATTTTGATGTTTATGATATAATTGCATAATTGTGTGAAAATTTCGTGATGAAATCCTATGCCTAAAGTGCTTAAATTGAAATTAGGGACTAAATCGAATAATTTGCAAAACTTGCATTCTAGGAGTTTTTAGTATGAAATTGTTTTGGAATATTAATGAAGAGTTCTTAAATAGCAATTTGACCAATTTCTAAGTCTATGGACAAAAATTGGACATGGATGGAACTTTTGGAAAATTTAGTAGTAAGGGCATTTTGGTCATTTAGTTATTAAAATGAATTAAAAAAAATTAAAAGCCAATTTTTGTCCATCTTCTTCATTAGGCCTAAATTTCAAGGGTTCTCCATAGTTAGGGTTTGTTTCAAGCTCCCAAGCTCCATAATCAAGAGAAACGAGATTCAAGTCGCGATCGAGGGAAAAACAAAGTTTACGAAGAATAGGCTCGATTGCTAATAATTTTGTACCAAGGTAAGTTCATGTGTAAATGTAGTAACATAATTGTCATTTTAAGTAGTTTAATGTTGTTTATATGATATGATGCTGATTATTATCATGAAATATTATGCTTTGTGGTTATTGTTGAATAATATGTAATTATGTGAATTACTTGATGAGTATGAACTATCACCGAAGTATCGATTTCGATATTCCGTGGAAGACGGAAAAGATGTGTGATCAAGGAAAACACCCATTTTAACCTTGGGAATAGATTAGAGTACAAGTGACATGTCACTAGGATGGTTGAGTTCCGAACTCGTTGAGTTGAGTTCAAGTTCGTGAGATGTAACTAGGCATCCAAGCTCGTTGAGTTGAGTCCGAGTTCACTTATGGATGCGAACGCCCGAGCTCGTTGAGTTGAGTCCGAGTTCACTTATGGGCGGGTTACATAGTAGCTTGGCTACATAAGTTTCGCAGGCTATTGAGTTTGTCTAGCTGCGGGTATGGCTCTTATGTTCATGAGATCCGCATATTCGAATTATATTCCGATGTGTTCAACAGGTGAATCTTACGTGAATAAGAAGAAGGCCTAAAACGAAGGTGACATGTTGGCAAGTGTGGAAAATGAGAAAATTTGACAGGTATGTGCTTAAACCCTCGGGTTGACAACTTGTTATGATGAAATCGTAGAAAGATATTAAATGTAAATTAAACATGAATGTCTTGGTGTTGTTTATGCAAATGATGTTTTATGTGAGATTGTGTGATTATGTTACTTGCTATTTGCATGTGAACTTACTAAGCATTTGTGCTTACTCCCTCCTTTTCTTTCATTGTAGTTTTGACAAGCCGACTTGAGAATCGGGATAGGTCGAAGACTCGTTCGCACTATCCGAAGGCTTAAATTGGTAAAATGGCTTGTGTATTTTGAATGTGGCATGTATGGCAAAACACTCACTTTGTGTAATTGATCTTATGATATGGCTATGGTTTGGTAAGAAAAGGGTTTGTAAATGATTAGCCATTGGAATGGCCAATCTAAGTCATATTTGATGTTATGTATGTTTAAAATGCTATTTAGTCCATGAAAATCCTTAGTAAAGTGAAATTTGCCATAAAACAGAATCTGACAGCAGCAGTGATGTAAATTTGAAAAATCACTAAAAATAGTAGAAATGGAATTAAATGATGAGTAAGTTATGAAATTGAAGCTTAATTAGTATATTTTCATATGGATTGAACAAAACAGGTATATAAATTATATTTTATAAGATATTTTAATTTTTGTGAAACAGGGACAGAGTGATTTTTGGATCCCCTATTCTGAATTTAAAAATTCATCATAGATTGTAAAATAATAATTAGAAGTCATGATTTATATTTACAGATTCCTTATTGAGTCTAGTTTTAATAGAAACAAACTTCATAGTCATTGAAATTCTGTACAGAGAGATATCTGATTCGTAATATAAAGAGGTCAGAGCAGTCAAACCCTGAAACATGGGAGACTTTAACTAATAAACTGTACTAATTGGCTTGACCAAAAATTCTAGAAAAAAATTAGTAAATAGATATATGAGTCTAGTTTTAGGAAAAATTTACGGAATTTTATTTCGAGTTTTTTAACTCAAGATATGAATTTTTAAGCGATTGTTATGCAGATTACTAGCTTGACTAGAAATTTTAAAAATAAATTGTTTGGGTTGTTTAAGTAATGAATTAAGTCTGTTAACACCTCGTGTTCAACTTCGGCGACGGTCTCGGGTACGGGGCGTTACACTCTTTCATACTTAGTGACAGTTATCCGACCTTATTTCAACTCTAAAAACTCTTTATGTTTTTGATCGAGAAATCACTGACTTATGTATTTCTTTCGAAATTCAGATTGGAAGAACTCCCAAGTAACTCATTCTCTAGAAACCACAGATGTCAATGTTTTCTACCAATGGTATGCATTATCTCTAAGTAAGATACCACACATTTGATACATTCTTCAGGAGTACATGACAATTCCTAGAATACTCTAATCGTGTTCTCGAGCCAAAACTCGACTCTCTCAGCATCATCATCAACTGTAGCCCAAAACTCTTCAACCCCGTGTTTCATTATCTTATCCACTAGTGGTTTATTCAATCGCATCTGATCTATAGCTTGAGAAACAGGTGGGGCTGGATTTTGTTGAGCAGCCGGATTCGTTTGTACAAATTCTGTGAACCACTCACTCATCATCTGGAAAAAGGCTTGTTTAGCCTCTCCCTCATGGCTACTAGATACGAGTCTAGAATCAGACTACACTATCCCTTGAGCGGGAGCAGGTGCATTACTTTCAACATCATTGGCTACAGCTTGATCGGGATCCATTTGCTATATAAAAACACATTTTAACTGTTAGGAATCATCACACTATCGCTGTTTATATATATAGCATGTATAGCTAGACTCTCATACACTATGGTAGTCCTAGAATCAACTAAACTATAGCTCTGATACCAATTAAATGTAACACCTCTAACCCATATCCGTCGCCAAAATAGGGTTATAAGGCATTATCGAACAATACACATCATTCACATACATAACATATACATTTATCCATTCATATATAAAATCCATTAAAATCATTCACATTGTCCCTTATAAGGCTCTACGAGACCTTAAAACATGCTTAGAAGTGGTTCATGACTAAACCGACAACATTTTCATAGTTTGAGAAACTTAGAAAATTTTTCAACATTTAAGGGTCACACGCCCGTGTTAACAGGCCGTGTGCCTCACACGGCTACCAGCCACGCCCGTGTCACAAGTCGTGTGAAAACAAGGCATACATACTGACTTGCACCACACGGCCGAGGACACACCCGTGTGCCATGGCTGTGGGAAAACTGAAGGGGTTACTGACTTGGGTCACACGGCTGACCACACGCCCATGTGCCAACCCGTGTGCCACACACGACCAGTAGACATGCCCGTGTGTCTAGGCCGTGCCAAACCTATAGGGTATACTGACTTTAATTTGAAAGGTTACCCCAGGGGACACACGGCCGTGTAGCATGATCGTGTGTCGTACACGGTTGAGACTCACGCCCGTGTGGACAAAAATAGGCCATTTGTAAAGCCAATTTGCCACCCTTCTTTCATGTACACAAAGCAACCCATATAATACCATTTCAATACATTTTTTAGCAACCAAAACATGTTATTCCATTCACATATCATGTCATCTATCCACAACCATTTTAACAACTCAATTCCATATTCAAAAACATACCAAATTAATATGCCGAAATCATCAAGACTTACTTAAGTTCTAAATGCATTTCCTCATCAAATTATCATCTATATCATGACACAAATTGCACCATATCATCATCTCAAAATCAAACCACAATATGCCAATCATCCAAGCATTAATACATTGTCTAATAATTAACCAAATGAACAACCATTTAGCTATATCAACAACTATGACAAACATACCCAAACCGGCCGACATATAATTCAAGCCAACTTAAATGGCCATACACACCAACATTTACAAGCCAAATCTCATGGCTAATATCAAAACTCAAAACATACCAAGATGACACTAGCCTATACATGCCATATATCCATATATACAAAGCTTCCAAAAGTACCAACGAGATGATCGATAGTGTGATGATGTTTTCCCGACGATCCCCATGTCCGAGTTAGATTCAATAATCTATAAAATAGTGGAAAATAAACACAGTAAGCTTTAAAAGCTTAGTAAGCCATATACAAATAAAGTCAACACATGAATATTTGTATATCAATTCAAATATGCTAAAATAGCTAATAACATTCAATTTCACAGACCTTTCTCATTGAACATATATTCAATGTTTTAATCGAGTTCATCAAATATTTCCCATTTTTAATACTCGTATAAATTTCTTATGCACCTAGATCACTTAGCTTATTGACTTTGCCCATTGAACTGTTCGAAATTGTTAAGGATACTCGGAAATCACATAAGCTCATACAATGCCATATCTCAGATATGGTTTTACATGTTATCACATATCATGCCACTATCCCAAGCAGGGTCTTACACGTAATCGATTAACGATGCCAATGTCTCAGACATGGTCTTAGACATAATCATAATACAATGCCAATGTCCCAGACATGGTCTTATATGTAATCTCATCTGGATAACCTAATGTCATGACATTCATATCCTATACTATTCCTAAGGTTCGTACGGGATTTTGGATGTCGTAACTCTGTCAATTCTTGCTCGTAATTGCTCATTCAACATTTATAACAATTCAATGACAAATAGACACATATAATTCAATTTAAAGACATTTATTGTCATATGAACTTACCTCGTAGTTGGAATAGAGGGGTTGGATCGACTATTCAATTTCTTTCGATTTCCCTTGATCTAAATCTGATTTCTTTTGTTCTTGATCTATATATATTAAAAATTAATCCATTTAATCACCAACTTAATCAATTTCATCCACAAACACATAATTAATCCAATTTATACTTTGGCCCTAAATGTTCACATTTCTTACAATTTAGTCCTTATTTCATAAATACACCAAATTCACAAAATTCAATAAGATCCATGCTTAGCTGAATTCTCTATAGGTCTCTAGCAGCTGATATTTTCATTTATTTCACACTTTTAACCACAACATTTCATATTTTCTCAATTTAATCTCTAATATACATTTTTTATCAGAAATCACTTAACATAACATGAAAATCTATCATCTAACTTCCATAATTCATCATCAATCATCACAAAGCTCATAAATGCATCAATGGAAACTCTCAAAGTCTTTAACAGTTTCAAAAATTAAGACACGGGCTAGCTAGTACTCAAAGTAATGATCACGAAAACATAAAAATCATCAAAACCCGAGCTCAAAACATACCTCAATCAAGCTATGCAAGTGTCGAATATCAAATCCCTAATTTAGCTTTCTTCTTTGCTTCATTCGGCCATAAAAGATGAAATGAAGCTTAATTTTTAACTTTGTTTTATTTAATTTAACTTATTTACAAAATGACATATTTATCCTTAATGAATAAACATTAAAATTCCACTAACTATAGTCATAATTGTCCATCCATTATTCAAATGGTTTAATAGCATCATAAGGGCTTAACACTTAATAAATCATAGAAATTAGGCACTTTTAAGTATAGCATGCTACTTTTGCATTTTATGCGATTAAGTCCTTTTCTCAAATTAACCATTTAAACGATAAAATTAGCACATGAAACTTTTACACATATCTAATTTCATGCTATAAACATCAAAAATAATATTAAAATAATTTTACAACCTCAGATTTGTGGTTCCAAAACCATTGTTTTGATTTACCTAAAATCGGGCCATTACATGTTTGATCAGTTGAGAGGAGGAACGGTATTTTTGAAAATTGATTTGAGATCTGGCTATTATCAGTTGAGAGTTACAGAGGCAGATGTGCCAAAAATTGCTTTCAGGACAAAGTATGGGCACTATGAATTTCTTATTATGCCTTTTGGACTAACTAATGCAGGACTTGATGAATAGAATCTTCCAACCATATATAGATAGGTTTGTGGTTGTGTTCATTGATTATATCTTGATTTATTCTTGAGATGAGTCCAAGCACGCTGAGCACTAAGAACTGTATTGCAGACTTTGAGAGATAAGAAATTGTTTGCTAAATTCAGTAAGAGTGAGTTTTGGCTCCGAGAAGTCAGATTTTTGGGACATATTGTTTCAGGTGATGGTATTCGGGTTAATCCAAATAAGATTTCGACAATTGTTGATTGGAAACCACTGAGAAATGTATCTGAAGTTAGAAGCTTTTTGGGATTAGTCGGATATTACCAATGTTTTTTCAAACGATTTTTGATGATTGCTACTCCTATGACCAAGCTGTTGCAAAAAGATCTTAAATTTGAATGGTCTAAAAAATGTCAACAAAGTTTCGAGAATTTGAAAGCATTATTGACTGAGGTGTCAATTTTAGTGCAACCTGAACCTGAAAAAGAGTTTGTGATTTGTAGTGATACGTTATTGAATGGATTAGGATGTGTGTTGATGCAAGAGGGAAAAGGGATAACTTATGCCTCGAGACAGTTGAAACTGCATGAGAAGAATACCAACGAATGATTTGGAATTAGCCGCCATTGTGTTCTCTTTAAAAATTTGGAGACATCATTTGTACTGTGGGAAATGCCTTTGACTTGAGAAATGATTTGGAAAATGTAGTCACAGATGCGTTGAGTAGAAAGACTTAGTCGCAGATGCATTGAGTAGAAAGACTTTGTTTGCTTTGAGAACGATGAATACACGGATAACTTTGTCCAATAATGGTTCGATCTTAGCTGAGTTGAGAGCTAGATCATTATTTCTTCAACAAATTCTTCATGAAGCACATAATGGTTGTTTATCTATGCATCCGGGTTATTCAAAAATGTATAATGATTTGATGAAATTGTATTGGTGGTCAGGTATGAAACGAGATATTTCAGAGTTTGTTCTGAGATGTTTGATCTATTAACAAGTGAAAGTTGAACACCAAGTGCCTTCGGGTTTACTTCAGCCAGTGATGGTGCCCGAGTGGAAATGGGATAGGATTATGATAGACTTCGTAACTAGGTTGCCTTTGACTCTGAAAAGAAAGATGCCATCTAGGTTGTTGTTGATAGTTTGACAAAATCCTAGAAGTTTTAGATTGCATGATCGAGCCTGTTTTAAATGTGGATCAGTGTATCATTTCGTACATGAATGCCCTGAACTAGCTGAACAAAACACCATACAAAATACGAGATCAGGTAATACTGCAGCTCGAGGTAGACCACCCAGAAACACGGGTAACGTGAGTAGCAGTCAGAGAGGGACTAAAGATATAGTAATTAGATCCAAGGCTCATGTACCTGCTAGAGCCTATACTATACGCGCACGCGAGAAGGCTTCATCCCCAGATGTTATTACTGGTACATTTACTATTTATGATACTAGTGTAATTGCATTGATTGATCCTGGTTCAACTCATTCCTATGTGTGTGAGACTTTAGTATTAAGTAAGACTTTGTCTGTTGAGTCTACTGAGTTTATGATTAGAGTATCGAACCCCTTGGGCCAGTGTGTTCTGGTTGACAAACTGTGTAAAAATTATCCTTTGATGATCCGAGATTCGTGTTTTTCTGCTGATTTGATGTTGTTTCCATTTAATAAGTTTGATATAATTCTGGGTATGGACTGGTTGATTTTGTACAATGCTATCGTAAATTGCAAAAAAACGACTATTGATTTATGGTGCCAGGATGATGAGATTATTCAGATTGAATCTAATGATCTGAATGGTTTACCGACAGTGATATCTTCGATGTTAGCTCAGATGTACGTGAGAAAGGGTTGTGAAGCTTACTTTGCATTTGTGCCTGATAGTAAAGTGATTAAAGAATTACCGGGTTTGCCATCTATTCAAGAAGTAGAGTTTGGTATTGATTTAGTGCCAGGGGCGACTCTGATATTGTTAGCTCCGTACAGAATGACACCTATTAAATTAAAAGAATTGAAAGCTCAGTTACAAGAATTGATAGATAGAGGTTTCGCGCGACTAAGTTTCTCTCCTTAGGGTGCACCAATTTTACTTGTGAAAAAGGAAGATGGAACTATGGGAATTTGTATCGACTATAGACAGCTCAATAAGGTGACTATAAAGAATAAATATCTGTTGCCACGGATTGACGACCTGTTTGATCAACTGAAATGGGCTACAGTGTTTTCGAAGATAGATTTGAGATCAGGCTATTATCAGTTGCGAGTTAAAGACTCCGATGTACCAAAGACTGCTTTCCGAATAAGGTACGAACACTATGAGTTTCTGGTTATGCCTTTTGGACTCACTAATGCACCTTCTATTTTCATGGATTTGATGAACCGGATCTTCAGACAGTATTTGGATAGATTTGTGGTTGTGTTCATAGATGACATTTTGATTTATTCCCGTGATGAAACCAAACATGCCGAACATCTGAGACCTGTGTTACAGAATTTACGAGATAAATAGTTGTATGCGAAGTTCAGCAAATGTGAGTTTTAGTTACACGGGGTCAATTTTATCAGAGAAACTAAACAAAAAGTAAAAGTGATCCATGAAAGTCTGAAAACAGCATTAGATCGTCAAAAATCGTATGCAGACCTGAAACGAAAAGATATGAAGTTTTACATCGGGGACAAAGTATTTCTGAAAGTATCACTGTGGAAGAAAATACTCAGAGTCGATCGTAAAGGCCAATTAAGTCCAAGATTTATTAGGCCGTATGAGATTATAGAACGTATCAGGACGGTTGCTTATAGATTATTGTTGTCACCTGAGTTAGAAAAGATCCATAATGTATTCCATGTCTTGATGCTTCGTAGATATCGATATAATCCCTCACATGTGATCAATCCATTAGAGACTGAGATTAAGTCTGATATGACATATGAAGAAAAATCGATTCGTATTCTGGCTTGCGAAGTTAAATAATTGCGAAACAAGAAAATTTCGTTAGTGAAAGTACTGTGGCATAAACATGGAGTTGAAGAAGCAACGTGGGAGCTAGAGGATGCAATGAAAGAATGTTATCCGAACCTATTCACCGATAAGATTTTCGGGGACGAAAATCCCTAAGGAGGAGAGTTGTAACGGCCCGATAATTTTTTCAGTTTTTAATAATTTTTACATTTTTAATATTGTTGCAGTGTAATGTACAAAGCCCATGCTTGAATTGATGAATAATTTGAGTTATGCCATTGATGAATATTTGAGTTTTGTAATGTTAGTTGATGAATTATGAAAGATATGTTTTGGATTGATATGTTTTGTATAGGAATTTTTGGTGATTTTGAGTAATTAGGGTTAAATTGCAAAAATAATAAATTGAGGGACTAAAATATGAAATAAATGAAATGTATGGACTTGTAAGAACATGGGTAGTATTCGGCCTAAGCATGGTATGTGCAAATTTTGCATGTTTTGTGTTTTGTGCAGTTTGGAGTAAATTGTAAAAATTGTAAAATGTTAGGGGTAAAATAGTAATTTACCAATTTATGTGTTTTTGGACTAAATTGAGTGAAAATATGTTTGAATGAGTTTAATTTAACTATGTTTAGACCAAGAACCAAAGAAATCGGATTTGGATCGTGAGAAAACTAAAGTTGTTGATTAGCCGTCCCGTTCCAATTTTCATCGTCTGAGGTAAGTTTATAAGCAAATAAATGCTGTTAGTTTTGAATATATGTGAATTTAAAATACTGAATTGAATTTTATAAGTATATATATATGATGGGTGAATAGTTATATACATGGAAGCAATGTGTAGAAGTTCGTTTCAACCGAGTTACAACATTCGAAAGCCCCGTACGAACCTTAGGAATAGCTAGGATACATATGTCATGACATAGGATTTCTAATATGTGTTCTCGTATAAGACCACGTCTGGGATGTTGGCATCGATATATGTGGTTACGTGTAAGACCATGTCTGGGACAATGGCATCGATATGAGATAGCATGTAAGACCACGTCTGGGACGTTGGCATTGTACGATATATGTGATTATCTGAGTATCCTATTTAATTCCGAATGGTTCAACGGGCAATGATAATTGTGATTGAATGTGTAAAATGCGTAAAGGTGATCAGATATGTAATAACCTATTCCTTATTTGAAATAAGGTAAGTTGGTTACTTGATTTGTGTTGCAAATCAATTATGATGTAAATGAAAAATTAAATGTATATATGAAATGTATATTCGGCCAATGGATTGGTATAGTGATATTATAATGGTGATTTCTATGCAAATATATATGAATGATTATATTCGGTGTTATTAAGGTATGTATACGATTTTAGGTATATTAGGTTATACAATGGTATCATGGTTTTGAAATTTAATGTTACTTTGATAATAGATACGTGTATATTCAGCCAAGGTAAAATTTGTATATGGACGTATATGTTATTTTATGAAATTGTGAACTTGAAAATAAAAGTGATTATAAATTAGTTTGGTTAAATTGAGTTGAATTTGATATTGAATTATTTATTTGCTTATGACTTACTAAGCTATGATAGCTTACTGTATGTGTTTGTTTGCATTGTTTTATAGATTTTGGAATCAAGTTACGAGCTCGAGGATCATCGTCAAAGTCTATCACACTATCGACTGTCTTCAGTATTTATTAAGCTGAATTTTTTAACTCATGGCATGTATAGGCTGGATTATATTTTAAAATGTTGGATTTTGGTTTATGTATATATATAAGCCATGCGAAAATGGCTTGTTTATTTTGTTAGAATCAGCTTCAAGGTTTGAACAACTTATGAGTATGTTTGGTTATGGTTTTGATGTTTCAGCCAATATATATATGTGTGTGTGTGTGTGTGTGTGAATCATGGTTGATGCATGTGCTAATGGTGATGAGGTTACGCCAAAGTATATGTGTATGGTATATTTGTTTTGAAGTGAAATTGTGGTCGTATACTTTGTTGAGCGATTTACATGATTTATAAGTGGGATATATTAGGTAAATGATTATGATTTGAAATGTTGATATTCGGTTTTCGAATGAAATAGATATAAATAATAGTTTATTTCCTTTGATCATTGAATATTAATGAGATGTTAAGCATAATTAATAGCTTGTGAAATGACCATGTTTAGATTTGGCAAACAAGGTGAATTAGCTTTTAGTGGATGCTAGTTAATTGGAGTAACATGTATATGTGATTAAAAGTGGGTTTTTTTTTACTATATATGTTTATATATGTATTTAGCCGAATATGGCAATAATGAATTAGTTTTGAATGTGACTTTTGTTACTTTGTGTAATAAGTGATAATAGCATGTTAAAAATTCGATTTTGGTATGCTAGAATGTTGGACAAATAGTTTTTAAGTATTATATATATATTTGATGTGTTGATGTGAAAGGTAAAATAATATGCTTGATTATTGGTTTAATTCTTTGAAATGTTTCATGCTTGTTAAGTGATATAGCATAATGGAAGTTGACATTAAATAGGTATATGTATTAAGCATGTTAAATATGTTTGGCTAAAGCTTTAGTAAATGACTTTATGAATGGTAACTTAAGTTATTTTTAAACAACATGATTTGATACAAGTTGATATATGGCTTTGTTATTGTATTTTAATTATTCAGTAAATCTTATATGACAATTATAATTGACCATTTGTGGATGTTTGATAATGTCTCTTATATGGATAATTAATAAGTTGTATAATATGGTTTGTTTTTTATTTGATATGCAAATGTACATAAGCTTAGTTATAACCATGCAAAATAGGTGTACTTTTCATTGATATATGTGTTTTGTCCGGTAAAACCTCATAACTCCATTCTGGTGACAGATAAGGGTTAGGGGTGTTACAATGAATCAGATGTAGAAAAACTTGTTTTTATTAGATTTTTATGGTCTACAGGTTTATGGAATGATTTCATGAAAATTTCATTCGAAAATTTTGACGTTTGATCACACAATTTAGTTAAAAGGACTAAATTACAAAGAATGCAAAACTTGAGTTCTATATACTACAGGTGTCTAATTGCTATGGAATTTTAAATTGAAGGTCCTTAGATTTTAATTAGGCCATTTGTTAAGTTAGTGGACAAAAATGGACATGAGATAAGAGAAATTTTATGTTTTAAGTTAGGGGCATTTTGGTCATTTAGTAATTAAAAGAATTAAAAGGCAAAAATCAAGCCAAAAACCTTGTCCATCTTCTCCTCCTTGTGCCAAAAATTAGAAAGAAGACATAGCTAGGGTTTGGACAACTTCCAAGCTCGATTGTAAGTTCGTTATTGTCTCGTTTTTAATGCTCTTTACATTTTTGAAGTCGTTATCACTCGATCTACCTATTTTTACCACTAATTTGAGAAATGATTAAGGTCTAGGGTTTGACCCATGTTAGACATGTGTGTATTTTGATGTTTAATGGTAGATTATACAAGTTTGATGTTTGATAAACGACTTTTGCTAAGTGATTTTTGGTGAAAATGCCTAAAATGACCTATTTGTAAAAATGTTATAAAATGAGTAGTAAAAATGTGAAAGAATGGAAAATGTGGGCTGTTATAAGCATGAAAGAGGTTCGGCTAGGCTTGGGAATCGAAGAAATTGAATCTATTTCAAATTACGAGCCTAGGGACCACAGTGTAAAAATGTCAAAGCTTAAGGGCAAAAATGTAATTTTACCGTAATGTGATTTTTGAACTGAATTGAGTAATGTGAATAATAAATGAATTGAATTTGCTACTCTAGATCAAGAGAAACGAGGTTCGGACCTAGATCGGGGGAAAAACAAAGTGTTTGACTATTAGGTTCCATTTCTATTATTTTTGTACTGAGGTAAGTTCGTATGTAATTAATGCATTGTTTTAATTATGTTTTAAATGTTTTAATTATGTTTTAAATGTTTTATTATTGTATGAATCGTGAATGACCTTTGGACATATTCGACAAAGTTACGACAAGTGTGAAATCCCGGTTGAGCCTTAGGAATAGATAGGATACAAATGTCATGACATTAGGGTTACTAAGACTACTTGTAAGACTATATCTGGGATATGGCATCACTATGAGACTACGTGTAAGAACATATCTGGGATATGGCATCAATATGAGACTTCGTGTAAATCCATAGCTGGGCTATTGGCATCGATACGAGATTACATGTAAGACCATATCTGGGATATGGCATTGGTACGGTACCGTGTGTACGGGACTCCTGAGTATCCTTTGGAATTCCAAGTGGTTCAAGTAATTTAACAAGTATGTCAAAGATGAATTGTGTGTCAATCCAATTTGAGATGACTCAGGTATGTACGTAAAACTCATACGTAATGAGCTCGTTATGTGAGGAACCCTCAGTAAGGTTAAGATTGAGTAAGTTATGATTATAAGATCTTAATAATATTTATGCCAATTATCATCATGTTACATGTATGTTAAATGTTGGATATGATGCTTATTATTTGCATAGGAACTTACTAAGCTATATAGCTTACTCCCCTTTCTTTTCCCTTATCTTATAGTGCCACCAAGCTAGCTCGGGGATCGGAGACTGTTGGAGATCACTCACACTATCAACTTATTATTTTGGGTACCAATGAATTCAACATTTTGAGTTATGGAATGTACAGGGACTTGGTCATTTTGTTATGTGTCACACTTGAATTGGCCAAATGTGTTGCCTTATGTTGGTTGATAATTTGTTTTGTAAATGGCTATTGAAATTTGCATGGTTTAAGTTGATAAGTATGTGATGTTCGTATGTGATAAATGGTAGCATGTGAATGATGTGTGGATGTCTTTATTGTAGCTGAATTGGTTGAATGTAATTACTTGGATTGGTGTTATGTTTTGTTGTGTAGGTGTGTGCATTAAAGGGTGAAAAAATGGCTTGGTAAATAGCCCTGTTTTTGTCCACATGGGTAGACAAATGGGCGTGTATCTAGGCCGTGTATTGCACACGGCTTTCCCCATGGGTGTGTGTTCTGGCTGTGTGTCCCCTGCACCTTAATTGTTGCAAAATAGAATGCTCAGTATGGGCGTGTGTCTCAACCATGTGGACGGCACGACCTCGAACACGGGCGTGTGGCCTAGGCGTTTGAAGTCTGCACCTATTTTATGAAAATTAAATTGACCACACGGCCTACACACACGGCGTATGCATTGGCCGTGTGACTTCAATTTGTTCTTGGGTAACAAACAGAGAGTTACACGGGGTTCAGACATGGGTGTGTGTAGCCACGCGGGCGTGTCCTAAGCCACACTGGCATGTGATCCCTGTTTTGTGAAATTTTTTCTAAAGTTCTCGGTTTAGTCCTGAACCAATTACAATATATGTTTTAGGCCTCGTAGGCTCGTTTTAGGGATGATATGAATGTATATGAAAAATTTTAAAATTTAATAGAAATTTACGTCTCGATTCTGTATGATTGCTAGTGTATAAGTCTTGTAATGCCAAGTACCCTATTCTGCAGTTGGATACGGGTAAGGGGTGTTACAATTATATTCATCATTTCAACTACCATTATTTAAGTCCTTAGATGCCAAAATAACAACCATTAAAATACCATACATACATGATAACATAACAACTATTTCATTACCCAAAATACCACATTTACAAGCCAAACATAATGGCTAATATCATTAACAATGACACCTATACATGCCATTATAACCACTACCAAAACATCAAAATCTACCGATAAAATTCTGGATAGTGTAATAAATCTCTGACTAGCTTCCAAACCGATCGAGTTTCCGATCATCTGTAAAATAAGAGAAAGAAAACCACATAAGCAATGAATGCTTAGCAAGCTCATATAAACTTTAAAATGCAATATTCCATTTCAATAAGAACTTTATAAATTGTAAATAACCCTATACCAATGCCTCAATTTTATCAACTATATAACTATCAATTCCCAAATGAATAGGTTCATTAACATTCCGAATACTTTTTATTTATAAGATAATGTGGTCTCATAAGTTGAATTACATAATCATCAATATTTTCTTAAAACGATGAACCATTTCCTTTACTTACTTACCAATTCATTTACTTAGCATAAATTTAATTACGTTATTAACTCACAAATTAGTGTATTTATTCATGACAAAAGCAAATTTCCTTTCTTATGAATAAGTCCTTTAACTTTACAATTCTTTTATTTCATCACATTGCATCTCAACTATGCACTTATCATTTCATTACTTATTCTCACCCATTTCATTTGCATACACATAAGACATAAATATAACATTAACTATAGCCACAAGTTAGTGTATTTAAAAATAACCCTTTTAGAATCAACTTAATGATAAACCATTTCATAATAAATTACATAATTTGATTCTTACCACTTGTTCATGAAAATAAGCATATTTTCATTTGGCCATTTACTAGTTCAATGCATAACTTAAAAACTAACATAATTTAATTCAACTACTAGCTTGGCACAAACCTAAACATCATTAACAACACAAGTTAGTGATTAAATACACAGCTTAGCAATATCATCACAAGGCAAGATAAGGTACACAAACATAGCATCACATAAATCATACTTTTCATAATCATGAATATTCATACTTTGATCATCAACAAGTCATACATTTTCATAGGTTTTTAACTTAGCTTTCGATACACTTACCGTTCTTTCCCTTTTTATGCCCATTGATCTAATAACTTGACTCAGATAATTGAGTAACTACACCATACCAAAGGCATCATAGATGGATAATAGGGGCACCAAAGTGCAATCAGAAGCACGAATGTGCGACCAGGGGCACCAAAGGGCAAACAGGGGCACAAATGTGCATTCAGGGTATCGAAGTACAAATAGGGGCACGCAAGTGCAATTAGGGGTATCGAAGTACAAATAGGAGCAGATAAGTGCAATTAGGGGTACTAAATTTGTAACACCCCTTACCTGTATTCGACGTCGTAATAGGGTACGAGGTATTACTCGACTTAAACTCAAACAAACATTCAAAACTGAAACATGATTTCCAGTCAAATTTAAAAACTTTCACATGCATTCATATCATCCCTTAAATGATCCTACGAGGCCTAAAACATACATTAGGAGTGGTTCGAGACTAAACCGAGAACTTTGGAAACTTTTGGGAATCTTAGAAAATTTTTCATACAAAAGGGGTCACACGCCGGTATGGGTAGGCCGTGTGGTCACACACGCTCGTGTCCTCAGCCTATGTAACTCTCTGTTTATGACATCATACACAATTTGGGGTCAGACGGCCAAGTCTTATGCCCGTGTTCTGGGGCCGTGTCCTTCATACGGCTGAGACACATAGCAGTGTCTCTGCCCGTGTGGCCATGAAAATGGCTATTTACCTAGCCATTTGCTACCCTCATTTGCACACTCACATACACACATTCAATGGCACTTAACACGGCACTATTAAGCTACCAACACAACCATAATCAAGGCTTAAACATATCAAAACAATTATTTACTATTCATAATAAAACTGTCCACTTGAGTCATAGTCACTAAATTACTTATATCTTGAGCTATAGAATTCTAAATTAAGATCCACTGATTTTTTTGAAACTAGACTCAAATATCTTCCTGCGATAAAATTTTTAGAATTTATGGTTTAGCCAATAGGTATAGTTAATTCTTCAAACTCGTCCCCATTCTGCTGTTTGACAGTTTCGACCTTTCTTCATTAAAAATTAATTATCTCTTAGTACAAGATTCAGATGATGTTCTCGTTTATTTCTCTTGAAAATAGATTAATTAGAATTAAAAAATATAAATTTTAACCTCCAAGTATTTTTATACAATTTTTAATGATTTTCCAAATTCAGAATAGGGGAACCTAAAATCGTTTTGACCTTGTCTCACAAAAATTTAAATATCTCATAAAATGAAATTCTTTTGCTCACACTGTTTATTTTATGTAAAACTAGACTCAATAGGATTTAATTTCATTTTTTATTTAACCTCTAATTTGATTTCCACAATTTTTGGTGATTTTTCAAAGTTTACCACTGCTATCCAAAACTGTTTTAATGCTAATTTTACTCTTTCATGATTTCTTTGTATTAGCTTTCATTTAGACATACAAAACACCAAAGCATATCCATAACTAGCCATTCAAATAGCTAGTCATTATTGAATATTTACATGTCATTCATTGGCCAATTTTACCTATACATCAACAATAAAGACTTAAACATATCATTTCCTTACATTCATATACATGCTCATAACATCATACTTTATCAAGTCCACACATACCCAATCACCTTCAACATAACAACTTCCCACATATATCATCTCCTCTAATTTCATTAACATACCATTATAAACCACATCACACAATGACACTGGCATAGGAATATGAGTAATTAATATGCTTGCAACTTATTAGCCAGTATAAGCCAATTTATGTGGCTACATACCAAATCAAGTCCTTAATCATTACAAGCCAATACATTTGGCCATATCATAATGACACATACACAAAATGACTAAGTCCTTATACATGCCATAGACTCAAGGGTTTACGTTCATTTACCCAACATGATAGCTTGATAGTGTGATAGCATCTCCGGCGATCTGCAACTCGAGCTAGCATACAGCCCTATAAGATATGGGAAAGGAAGGGGAGTAAGCTACAAAGCTTAGTAAGTTTGTATGCAAATAATAAGCAACAATAGTCATACATTTTTCATACAACAAACATAACATAACACAACATAAACTTCATTAAATCTTCATTGGCATAACTTACTCAATCACAATGCTTACCTCCTTCAATTTATAAGCATAATTTAATACATCTTAACAATTGTCAAACGATTGTAACCTCTCCAATATAACATACCATGATAATCATTAATAAATCATTTCAAGCCTCAGAGTAACATGCACATTAATTATGCATATTCATATTTTCAAGCCCAAAGCTTAACATCTTTCAATGATTTAAACTCTTAAGTTCACATACTTTCATAACCATTTTAATAGGCAATTCTGCAAATCTTTCATTTTTTACACATATCCAAAGAATCACAAATCAAGTGAACTAAACATCTTATTTCTCAATTTGATATGGCTCAAAAGCCTAACACATGATTCTCAATTGAATTTACCATGAATTTACATATCATCAACATAAATACTTATTCACAAGTTTAACTTAAGGTCACATTCATAGTGATTATGAACTCATAATATCATGAAGCCAATGCTTATAACCTTTACGTACATACCTGTACGAACTCGTAAGATAGTCATATCTTTTCACATCTTTGACATAATCTATAAATTACCCGTTGAACCACTTGGAATACTAAAGGATACCCGGGAAACCTCATACACATGGTATGTAACTGATCGTTTTTAGGTCAAATTAGAATAGTGGTTTCAAGATCACAAATTTAAAGTAAAAATATTTATTTTATTATTTTAATATGGTTTATAGCATGATAGAATTATTATGTGAAAGTTTCGTAAAGAAATTTTACAGTTTGAATGTTTAATTTGTTAAAAAGGACTAATTTGCGTAAATTGTAAAATGTATGTTCTATTAGTTAAAGGTATTAAATAGTTATGAATCATTAAACTAGAAGTCTTATGTTGAAATTAGACCATAATTAAATTGAATAGACATTAATTGGCATAATATCATGATATTTGATGGATTTTAATTAAGGTTATTTTGGTAAAATGTTTAATAAGTTATAATAAATAAAACCAAAATCATTTTATTCATCATCTTCCATATATATTGTCAAAACTGAGAAAGAAAATAAGTTTTTGAAGCTTCCATGATTTTGGCACACTCCTAGCTTGATTAAGGTACGATTTTAGCTCAATTTTTTATGATTTCTAATTTTTTGAGATCGTTGCTTCATATATTAGCTAGCCCATACCTTAATTTTTGAATTTTTTCATGATTTTGAAAAGTTTCATTGTTGAATACTTGAGTTCTTTGATGTTTAATGATAGATTATAGAAGTTTGATGATACTTAAACTAGTTTTGTAAAGTGATTTTTGACAAAAATGTCAAATAGGGATTAAATTGAGAAAATGTAAAATTATGTGGTTAAAAGTGTGAAATAATGAAAGATATGGGATGCTAGTAGTATATAGTGAGTTCGGCTACTATGGGTTATGAATTTTCCATTTCTATGTGTTAAGGACTAAATTGCAATGTAGTCAAAAGTCAAGGGGTAAAATTGTAATTTAGCCAAAATGAATGTTTTAGGCTAAATTGAATTGAATGAAAGTTTGAATAAGCTAATTTGATATTATATAGATCAAGTTAAGTGAATACCGGAATTAGATCGGGGAAAATGGAAAGTGGATGAATAGTCGTTAGTTTTATCCGAGGATACGAGGTAAGTTCGTATAATTAGAATTGAACTTTTATATACTTGTAATTATTGAAATGAATGTGTATAATTGATATACTTGAGTTATGAATGCCTTAATGATATAGTCTATTGGTTACCAAGCCCCATTTGAACTGTATGAATACATAGGATACGAATGACATGTCACTAGAGTTACCGTTTTGGTCGAGCTCCTGAATTTATTGTGGACTCGCCACAACTCACTTGAGCTTACCGATATCAGCTCGTAAGAGCTTACTGTTATCAACTCGTAAGAGCTTACTTTTCAGCTCAATGGAGCTTACTGTTCAGCTCGATAGAGCTTACCGTTTCAGCTCAATAGAGCTTACTATTTATCAACTCAAGAGGAGCTTATCGATCATGGCTTGAAAGAGCATAAATGATAATGAATTGATGGATTACTGATGTTTATCACCTGAGTATCCTTTGAAGTTCTAATAGGTTCAACGGGCACCAATACTATTTATACGGATGAGTTACAGTTTACAAATGAATTATTGTTATATGATTGAGATTGAAATGTTACTAATGTTATATACAATATATGAATTTGGTATGATGAAACATATTATATTTATGGATGGTTTCATAAATTTTAAATGACTAACATGTTATGAAAGCTTGTGTTTAGGCATTTTGCTTAGGTGAATTGATTACACTTTGATTATTGCTTTGATTATGTATAATGGTAAGTTTAATTCTAATTTATACGATCTTACTATGCTATAAAGCTTACTCTGTTTCTTTCTCTATGTTTTATAGAGGTCTGGTAGCTCACTCATTTCGGACAAGTCGGAGTTGCACATCACACTATCCAATTTTCGATTGGTACTTTTGAACTTGTGAAAATATGTAAATATGGCATGTATAGGCTAGTTTAAATGGTGTTAGTTATGTCACTTGAAAATTATGCTTTTGGTATATCTTGTGTATGAGTTAAGCCATGTGATTTGGCTTATTTTGATATCATCTTTGGTTGTGTATAAGTGTTCAATTATGGTATGTTTTGACAAAGAATAGATGGAATGAAAATGTGAAAATGATGTCTTCATATAATTTGGTATATGAATGGATTATGCATGATGTTGATTAGGTAATTGGGCATGTAAATGTTAGGTTTGATATGGCAAATAATGTGCATTGAAATGGTTATTATGATTACCAATTGAGTTATGAAATGTGTTCATTTATGCTTGTGAATACCTGTTTGGATAGGGTGGCAAATATGGCTTTGCAAATAGCCTATTTTTGTCTACACGGACAAGGACACGGGCGTGTGTCTCAGCTGTGTGCGACATACAGTTATGTTGCACGGCCATTTGTCCCCTAGTGTTAAAATGATATAGAAGTCAGTATGCTCCAAACAGTTTCACACATGGTCGTGTGACCGGTCGTATGGTACAAGTCAATATACCCTACAGTTTTGGCATGGCCTGATACACGGGTGTGTGTGGCCATTTCGAAGGGCACACGGGCTAGACACAGGCGTGTGGTTGGCCGTGTAACCCAAGTCAGTATCCTTTCCAGTTTTCACATGGCTTAGTACACGAGCGTGTCCTCAGCAGTGTGACACAAGTCAGTATGTATGCCCTATTTCCACATGGTCTAAGACACGGCCGTGTCTATTAGCCTTGTGAGGTACACGGCCTGTTCACACGTGCGTGTGATACTTGAAATGTTGAAATTTTCTAAGTTTCTAAAATTTTCATATATTACCGATTTAGTCTTGAATGCATGATTATAACTTTGTATACTCGATTTAAGTACATAATGAATGTAAATAAATGATATTTATTGAAATGAGATGACATTTGATAAACGATTGTTCTGAATTGAGTTACAAGTCCGGTAATGCCTCTTAACCTATTCCAGCGACCGTTACAGGTTAGGGATGTTACATTTATTGGTATCAGAGCTACGGTTTATTCGATTTTAGGACTAACGTAGAGCATGAGAGTTTGGCTATATATGTCATATATAAAACTATGATAGTGTGATAACTCCTGATGTTTTCAAATGTGTTTTTATATAGTAATGGATCCCAAATGAGCTATAGTAGATGACACAGGATGTAACGCACCAGCTCCCACTCAAGAGACAGTGCCTTCTGAATCTAGACCCGTGACAAATAGTCACAGAGGTGAGGCTAAAGAAGCCTTCTTTCAGATATTGAACAAGTGGTTCACACAGTACATTCGTACGAACCTAGCTATTCAACAACCTCCACCCCCACCTGTTCCCCAATCGATCACTATAATTTTTCAAGGTATTGATCCTCTGCGATTAAATAAACAGAATTGAGGAATTCAAAGCCACTGTTCGTGATAATCCTGAGAAAAATGAGTTTTGGCTTGAGAACACGATTCAGGTATTCAATGAATTATCCTACACACTTGAAGAATGTTTAAAATGTGTAGTATCACTGTTGAGAGACACTACGTATCAATGGTGGAATACCTTGATATCCATAGTTCAAAAAGAAAGAGTCACTTGGGATTTCTTTCAAGTTGAATTTAGAAAGAAATACATCAGTCAAAGATTCATCATTCAGAAAAGAAAATAATTCCTTGAATTGAAGCAGGGTCGTATGTCAGTCACAAAATATGAAAGACAGTTTGTACGACTCAGCAAATATGCCTGTGAATGCGTATCTTTTGAAGCTATAATGTGTAAAAGATTCGAGGATGGATTGAATGAAGAAATCAGAGTGTTAGTCAGAATTCTTAAGCTGAAAGAGTTTGTTGTTTTGTTTGACCGAGCTTGTAAAGCCAAAGAGCTTTACAAAGAGAAAAGAAAAGCTGATTCTGTGGCTAGAGATTCTAGAAAGAGAGTTGTGGGAAAATGATATCAGTCAGCATCAAAGAAACTTAGAGAATATCATCCCCTCTCTACGGCTTCTATAGGAATTTCAATTAGAGACAGAGATGTAAGACATTTCAATTCTAAACCTCAAGCGACATCAGTTGCCAGTATGGGTAGTGTTAGAAATGCGGGACCTGAATGTAAACACTGCTGTAAGAAGCATTATGGTGAATGTAGATTAGTGAAATGTGGATTGCTTGATCATTATCTCTGAGATTGTCCAGAAAAGTTTACAATTGATAGAGATCAGCCAGTGAAAGTGAGTAACATGGCTTCTAGAGGGAGACCCCGAAATACTAAAAATATGAGTGGTAACCGAGGTGCTACAAGAGATTCGACTGTGAGATCTGAAGCACGAGCACCTGCTAGAGCTTATGCTATATGTACACGAGTGGAGGCATCATCACCAGACATTATTGCCGGTACTTTTTTCCCTTTTTGATACTGATATAGTTGCATTGATAGATCCTTGATCAACCCATTCTTATACCTGTAAGAGTTTAGTGTTTAAAAAGAGTTGATATGTCGAGTCTACAGAATTTGTACTTAAAGTATCAAACCCCTTAGGCAAATCTGTTTTAGTTGATAAAATTTGTAAGAATTGTCCTTGATGACTCGGGGTTATTGCTTTCGGGCTGACTTGATGCTTCTACTGTTTGATAGTTTGATGTGATTCTAGATATGGACTGGTTTACTATGCATGATGCGGTTGTGAATTGTAGATTGAACACTATCGAATTTAAATGTCAAAATGGTGAAATTCTTCAGATTGAGTCTGATGATTCAAGTGAATTACCTATAGTGATATCATCTATGTTAGCTGAAAAATATTTGAAAAAGGGCTATGATGCATACCTTGCATACATACTGAATACAAAGGTGTCTGAATCAAAGAATGAATCTGTAGTGTTGTTTGTGAGTTTTCAGATGTATTTCCAGAAGAATTATCGGGTTTACCATTGATCAGATAAGTTGAAGCTGGTATTGAATTAGTACCCAGAACAATGCCAATATCGATAGCTCCATCCAGAATGGCTCCAACATAATTAAAAGAGTTGAAAGCTCAGTTGCAAGAATTGACAAAGAGAGGTTTTATACAACCGAGTTATTCTCCATGGGGTGCACCGGTATTGTTTGTGAAAAAGAAAGATGGCATGATAAGAATCTGTATCGACTATAGACAGTTGAACAAAGTGACTATAAAGAACAAATCCCTTTACCACAAATTGACGATTTATTTGATCACTTGAAAGGGGATACAATATTTTTCAAGATTGATATGAGATCGGGTTACTATTAGTTGCGAGTTAAAGAGTCGGATGTGCCAAAAATTACATTCAGAATGAGGTATGGACATTATGAATTCCTTTTTATGCCTTTTGTTTTAACTAATGCTCTTGCCAT
This sequence comes from Gossypium hirsutum, assembly GCF_007990345.1. Lineage (NCBI taxonomy): Eukaryota > Viridiplantae > Streptophyta > Magnoliopsida > Malvales > Malvaceae > Gossypium > Gossypium hirsutum. Next base: position 62,151,291 of record NC_053433.1, on the reverse strand, counting down.
TTTTATGGGCTTGATGAACCGGATATTCAGACCGTATTTAGATAGATTTGTTATTGTATTCATTGACGACATTCTGATCTATTCACGAGATGAATCTAAGCATACCGAACACTTGAGAATTGTGTTACAAACTCTACGTGATAAACAGTTATTTGCAAAGTTCAGTAAATGTGAGTTTTGGCTCAAAGAGGTTGGATTTATGGGGCACATTGTTTCAGCTGACGGTATTAGAGTTGATCTAAGCAAGATTTATACTATTGTTGATTGGAAACCTTCGAGAAATGTATCTGAAGTCCGTAGTATTCTGGGCTTAGCAGGCTATTATTGAAGATTCATGAAAGGATTCTTGATAATTACAACACCGATGACATGACTGTTATAAAAAGATGTGAAGTTCGATTGGTTAGAAAAATGTCAACCGAGTTCTGAGTAGTTGAAAGTATTGTTAAGTGAAGCACCAGTATTGGTTCAACCGAAATTGGGGAAAGAATTTGTGATTTATTGTGATACGTCATTAAACGGTCTGGGATGTGTTCTTATGCAAGAGGGAAAAGGTATAGCTTATGCTTCTTGATAGTTCAAACCATACGAAAATAATTATTCGACACATGACTTAGAGTTGGCTATAGTTGTGTTTGCGTTGAAGATTTGGCAACACAACTTATATAGTGAAAAATGCCACATTTATACGGACCACTAGATCTTGAAATATCTGATGACACAAAAAGATTTGAGTTTGCGACAACGAAGATGGCTCCAGTTATTGAAGGATTATGACTTTGTGTGTAACACCCCTAACCCGTATCTGTCGCCGGAGTGGGGTTACGAGGTATTACCGATCATAAGACAATTCAAAACAGACTTTCATTACAAAGTAAATCATCTAATAAAAATTTTAAACCAAACTAACATGTTTCAATTGTACCATTTATCTAATTATTCGAATTACTATTAACTCAATACAAACAAATAATCATAGAAATTAAATGCTTAAATTATAACCCAATATATTTCATTTCATACTCAAACCATATATGCAATCTTAATATCTAAAGCATTCGAATGATTATTATAAGAAATAATCTATCAATTTACAATTTATATACACCTAATTTAGTTAGTAAAATCATACATCATCACATTCATTTCATAAGTACATTACTAAACATTTCATATATAAATGTCTAAGCATATTTGTGTGTATATATATATATCAATATAATCTAACCAATAAGTTACTCACAAAACCAAATAAACATGATCTTTTCATTTTGTCTAGACTGATCATAAATGCATTATATAAAATCATATTACATACTTGTTTCACCAATACAAAATCCACTATTTATATGGTCATCTATTTCATTGTATTATTCATATGGTCATTTATTTCATTGTATTAACCGAATATAACCATGCTATGTTCAAGGTTTCTTTTTCTTCATTTTACCCTATCACTTCATAAACATATATCTTATCAAGAAAATGAATTCACATTCACATATGCCAACCTTAATATAAGCGCATAAATATATATATATAGGTTCAACTAACAAAACATATACGAATATATTAGCACATATCTTTTACCATCAACCCAATTTCCAATTATAAGACTAAATTCCAATATGTCAGACTTACCATAACAAACAAATCATGAATTATACATATCATTATTATAAACCATAAGGGAACTTTGAATATACCCTATGCATTTATCTTGATTATTACCTAACTAATATATGATATACCTTAGCTCATTTAACAACCATTATATATCATATAGCCAAGACACATAAACAAACTTCACAAACATCATATACCTTGGATACACTTTCAATATAAGCTCAAACCAAGACCAAATATTTACACAACCATTAACATTATAATCAACCATAATTCACCTGAAAATATATAAGGCCGAAACACCAAAATCACAATCAAACATAACCATCATCAAAATGAAGCATTAAATCCTAGCATAACAAATTATTAAGAAATTTTTGCATTTCTCATGGTTACATTAACCAAAATCAAACATTTCAAAAGTAAAATCCAACCTATACATGTCATAGATTCGAAAGTTCACTTATAAAAATACCGAAGTCAGTCAATAGTGTGATAGACTTTGCTGACGATCCCCGAGCTCGTAACTTGAATCCAAAATCTATAAAACAGAAACAAACATACACACACAAAGTAAGCTTTTATAGCTTAGTAAGTTATAGGCAAATAAACAACTTAATTTAACTAAATAAATTTATAATAACATAACCACATTTAATCTCAAGCTTTAAGTTTCATATATAAATCATGTAATTTTATAGATAAAAATAATGTTGGCCGAATATACATATTGCTTTACCAAAGTATCATACACTTTTAAACCATTTTATCAATGTATAAAGTTGAACCTTTAAACATTTGTTTACATATACTCATGTGTCAAACCTTAATATCACATAATTACACTTAACTTGTGACCGAATATATTTCACAATTACTCACAAATTCAAACTTGTATCACATATCAAATAATTAACTTACCTTATTTTAAATAGGTAAACAACTATCACATACCTGGTCACTTAGCTTGATTTATACATTCGTACATAACTTATCTTTGGCCATTTAACCATTCAGAATTGGGTAGGATACTCAGATTATCACACATATTGTACAATGCCAATGTCCCAAACGTGGTCTTACATGTAATCACATATCAATGTCACTATCCTAGATAGGGTCTTACTCGCACAAATATATCGGAATCACATATCGATGCCAACGTATTTAACGTGGTCTTACTCCCACACATATATCGATGCCATGGCCTTACTCACACATCACATATCAGAATCCTATGTCATGACATATGTATCCTAGCTATTCCTAAGGCTCATACGGGGCTTTCGGACGTCGTAACTCAGTCGAAACGAATTCATAAACATAGCTGCCAAGCTTGTACACATTCGTATAATACATGTATATATCCACATATTCATTTCAACATATATAGTTCACATTTAATTAAAATTAAAAACGTCTATTTGCTTATATACTTACCTAGGATGATGAAAAACGGAACGGGACGGCTAGTCGACAACTTTAGTTTTCCCCCAATCAAATCCGATTTTCTCTTTTCTTGATCTAAATTAATATAATTTAAACTTATTTAATCAAATATTCAATCAAATTCATCCAAAAACAAACAAATGGGAAAATTACACTTTTACCCCTAACATTTCACATTTTTCACAATTTAGTCTCTATTTCACAAAACACAAAATATTCAAAATTTGAATACACCCATGTTAGGCCGAATTTTGCCCATATTCATACAAGTCCATATATTTCATTTATGTCACATTTATTCCCTCAATTTATCATTTTTGCAATTTAGTCATAATTACTGAAAATCATCAAAAATTCCAATACAAAACATGTTAATCTATCACATATCTTTTATTTTCTACCATCAAACGACAAAAATCACAAGCTTTCAACAATTACATAACTCAAAATATTCATCAAAATCAAAAATTCAAGCATGGGCCGTGTAGATAACTTAGCAACGATCTCAAAAACCTAAAAATTATCAAAAATCGATCTAGTTACATACCTAAATTGAGCTTGAGAATGACCGAACCCTAACTTTCTTTATTTATTTTTCTTTTCTTTATTATTTGCCAAGAAAAAATATTATGAAACCATGTTATTTTTTTATGTTTTATTATTACATATATTATTACATAAATTACCTTATTAACCTTTGTTAATTAAAACAAAACCTATATATATTAAGGTCATGACCGTCCATCACTAACTTCAATGGTCAATTTGAAACATAAAACCTCTATATTAAAAGAACAACAACTATCCGGCCCTTTTACAATTAACCACCAAATTTTTATTTTACGCGATTAAGTCCTTTTATTTAATCGGGCACTCAAATGACAAAATTAATTCAAGAAAATTTCACACACACAAATTCACACATAATAAACACAGAAAATAATTTCTAAATATTTTTTTCACTAGGATTCGTGGTCCCAAAACCACTGTTCCGAATAAGGTCTAAATTGGGCAGTTACAACTCTCCCCCCTTAGGGATTTTCGTCCCCGAAAATCTTACTGGTGAGTAGGTCCAGATAATGCTCTTTCATTGCATCTTCTGACTCCCACATTGCTTCCTCAACTCCTTGTTTATGCCATAATACATTAACTAACGAAATTTTTTTATTTTGCTGTAACATCCCAAAATAGGGCCTAAATGGAACAGTGGTTGCGAAACCACGAATCTGAGACAGAAAAGATTATTCCGATTAATTTTTATAATTTACTGAGTAATTAGATGCATGTGTTAAGAGTATCGATGGAAAATTTTATAGATAGCATGCTTAATTTGCCTACTAGGGCTTAATTGCAAAAGTTGATAAATATGAGTTTTAGATGCTAAATCAAAATACTCAAAATATTGCAAAAGTTGAGGAGTAAATCAAAATATTTGATCGTATTTTGTATCGAGGTAAGTTTACGGTAAATAAATGCAATGTTTTATTATTTATAATTAATGATGTTATTTTCCAGCATCTATATATTTATTTTGTAAATTTATTCCTTGATGATTCAAGCAAGACTTGACGGAGAAATGATACTTAAAAGTCTCGGTTGAACCCTAGGAATGTGTAGGATCAACATTAGGGTTTAAGGATACCAAGTAAGACCATGCTAAGGCATGGAATTGGTAAGCTCTACAAGGCAAGGAAATCATGTAAGACCATGTCAAGACATGGCATTGATAAATTACTATAAGGCAAATATCCCATGTACGACCATGCCAAGGCATGGCAATGGTGAGTTCATAAGGCAAGGATACCACGTAAGACCATGTCAAGACAGGGAAATGGTAAGTTAAGAAGGAAAGGTACCCATGTATCCTTAGTATTCCAAATGGTTCAACGAAAAATTCAAAGAGTGTACCAAAGGGAAGGTAAGATAAGTCCACGTTCGAAAGGTTTTGGTTATCTTAATAATTCATTTAGAATGTTGTTATTTGTTTACATGCAAACTGACTAAGATTTATGCTTACTCCTTTTATTTTCTCTCTCTTTTTTAGTATCGCAAAGCTAACTCGAAAAATCGTAAGGACGTCGGAGATCGTCTCACATTATCAACGAGTTATCTCGGTATTTTGTGACTAGAAATAGTTTAAGTTATGGCATGTATAGGGACTTGGCTATTTTGTGTGTATGTCCCTCTGATATGATTAAAGAGTGGCATGTGAATACTTGGTAATGATTAGCTCATGATATAGCTAAATAAAAACATGTTTTGGTATTATGCATGCGTAAATGAGGTTTGATGCAAAGAAACTATGAAAGAGTAAGAGTTGGCCATGGAACAGTTAGGAAACAACAGCAGTGACATGGTTTTGAAAAATCACTAAAAATTGTAGAAATGTAATTAAATGGTGAATGAGATATAGAATTAAAGCTTATTGAGTCTATTTTCATAGGAAAAAACAGAGCAAACAAAGGAAGTCTATATTCTGAGATATTTAAATTTCTGTAAGACTAATTCAGAGTTACTTCATGCTCCCCTATTCCAACTTTGGAAAATCATAAGAAATTTTACAAAAATAATTATAAGTCAAATTTTATAAGTCTAGATTCCTTTAGAAACAAACGAAAACGTTATCCAATTTCTGTATAATGAGATAATCAATTTTTACTGAAGAAAGGTCAAGTCCACTGAACTGCGAAACAGGGGAACCTTTAATGAATAAACTGTACTAATTGGCCAAACCAAAAATTCTGGAAAAATTATGGGAGGAAGATATATGTGTCTAGTTTCAGGGAAAATTTATGGATTTAAATTTTCAGTTTTGTAACTCGATTTATAATTAATTTAGTGACTATTATGCAGATGGATAGTTTTTTTTATGAATAGTGAAATAAATTGTTTTGATTTGTGTAAGTAATCAGAAAATTTTTAATGTTCCCGATTTGGTCTTGAACTGTTCCAATTGCATGTTTTAGGGCCTCGAGGGCCCCTTTTTTATGGATTTATTGGATGAATGTGAGCGAATTAATATTTTTTTAAAAAAAAAGAAAAACAATTTATGCCCTGAACAGGTAAGATAAGTCTGGTAACGCCTCTTGCTCGACTCTGGCAACGGTCTCGGGTAAAGGGTGTTACATTTATTGGTATAAGAGCAAGAGTTTAGTTGGTTCTTGGAATATTCAGTATGAGTAAGAGTCTAGCTATACATGCCATACTTATATTTTGATAGTGTGGTGACTCTTGACGATTTTAAAATGTTTTTCTTTTATAGTTATGGATCCCGAACGAGTTGCTGCAGAGGATGTAGAAACTAACGCGCCCGCTCCCGCAGAAGGGACGGTGCCACCAGATTATAGTGAAAGGCCCGTTACAGTTAGTTAGGGAGGAGGGGCTCGAGAAGCCTTCTTCCAAACTATGAATGAATGGTTTGCCGAGTTCGTTCGTACGAATCCAGCTGTTAGACCTCCACCCCCTCATAATCATCAGACTACCCATGTAGCTTCCCTAGCCACAGATACAGTCAGAAGAGAGAAACCACTAGTTGATAAAATTAGAAAAGAAGGGGCCGAAGAGTTTCGAGCTACTAAAGATGAGGTGCAGAGAAAGCTGAATTTTGACTCGAGGATACTATCAGGGTCTTTGATGAGTTATCCTACACACCTGAAGAGTGCATGAAGTGTGTTGTATCACTTTTATGAGACTCAGCCTACCATTGGTGGAAGACACTTGTGTCAGTAGTACCGAAAGAGAGGGTTACTTAGGATTTCTTTTAGGAGGAGTTTCGTAAGAAATACATTAGTCAGAGGTTCATCGACCAGAAAAGAAAAGAATTCCTTGAACTAAAGCAGGGTAAAATGACAATGACTGAATATGAACATGAATTTGTCAGACTCAATAATTATACTCGAGAGTGTATGTCTACTGAAACTATTATGTGCAAGAGATTTGAAGATGGGCTCAATGATGATATTCGAATGTCAGTCGGTGTTTTAGAAATAAAAGAGTTCACCATTTTAGTTGAAAGAGCTTGTAAGGCAGATGAGTTACTGAAAGGAAAGGGTAAAACTGAAATTGAGATGCAAGACATAAAGAAAAGACAGATGAGCAAGTCGTTTCAGCCTACATCCAAGAGGCCTAGAGAGTTCTCTACGAGATCTAATTTTTCAACAGGGTATTCTAGCCGAAACAAAGGTAGAAGATTTATGGGTCAGAAAGCTCAGACCACTTCAATTGCGAGTGTTGGTAGTATTCAGCCTGATAGACCCGATTGTCCTCAATGTGGTCAAAGTCATCCAAGTCAATGTCGAGCAATTGAGACTGGTTGTTTCTGATGTGGTGCATCGAATCATTTCATTCGGGAGTGTCCTGAGATGGTTAAAAGAAAAGTAATACCGAGTGTAAGATCAGACAATGCCCCCGTTAGAGGCAGACCTCAGAGAAGTTCGAGAATAGGGGCAGGTAGAGGTGTATCTATAGGTTTAGCAATGAGACTCAATGTTAGAGTACCTGCAAGGACCTATACTATCCGTGCTTGTGAAAAGGCATCCTCTCCCGATGTAATTACGGGTACATTTTCTCTTCCTGATGTTAATGTTATTGCTTTGATTGATCTGGGTTTGGCCCATTCCTATGTTTGCATGTAATTGATGCCTAGTATGAACATGTCCATAGAGTCTATGGGATTTGTGATTAAAGAGTTGAATCCATTGGGTCAGTATGTATTAGTAGACAAAGTATGTAAAAATTGCCTTTTGATAATTAGAGGTTACTGTTTTCCGATTGATCTCATGGTATTACCATTTGATGATTTTGATGTGATTCTTGGTATGGATTGGTTGACTGTGCATGACATGATAGTAAATTGTGGAAAGAAATTTATTGAGTTGAAATGCAAAAATGGTGAAATTCTTCGGGTTAATTCAGATGAGTCAGATAGTTCAATTGCCATTATTTCTATTATGTCTGCTCAAAAATGCTTGACAAAAGGATATGAAGCTTATCTTGCTTTTGTGTTGAATACTAAAGATCCAGAGTTGAAATTTGAATCAGTGAATGTGGTATGAGAGTTTCCTGATGTGTTTCCAGAAGAACTACCAGGTTTGCCTCCTATTAGAGAAGTTGAGTTTGGTATTGAATTGGTTCCGGGTACAACACCCATTTCTATTACTCCTTATAGAATTACTCCAATAGAATTGAGAGAATTGAAAATTCAATTGCAGGAACTAACAAAGAAAGGCTTTGCAAGACCTAGCTGTTCACCATGGGGTGCACCAGTGCTCTTTGTGAAAAAGAAAGATAGTTCGATGAGATTGTGCATAGATTATCAGCAGCTTAATAAGGTGACTTTTAAGAACAAGTATCCAATGCCTAGAATTGATGATTTGTTTGATCAATTGAAGGGAGTTACTGTGTTTTCCAAGATATATTTGAGATATGGATATTATCAGTTGTGAGTTAAAGAGTCAGATGTTTCGAAGACTGCTTTTCGGACTAGATATGGCCATTATGAGTTGCTTGTGATGCCATTTGGCTTGAGTAATGCTCCTAACATTTTCATGGACTTAATGAATCGAATTTTCAGACTTTACTTGGATAAATTTGTAGTTGTGTTCATTGATGATATCTTGATTCATTCTTATGATAAGACTGAGCATTCAGAGCATTTGAGAATAGTTTTATAGATTTTGAGAGATAATCAGCTTTATGCCAAGTTTAGCAAAAGTGAGTTCTGATTACGGGAAGTCGGTTTTCTTGGATATATAGTCTCAGGTGAAGGTATTGGAGTTTATCTGAGCAAGATTTTAGCCATTGTTGATTGGAAGCCTCCCAGGAATGCATCAGAGGTCAGAAGTTTTCTTGGTCTTGCCGATTATTATAGACGATTTGCAGAGGGATTTTCCATGATAGCTACTACATTGACAAGATTGCTACAGAAAGATGTCAAGTTTGAATGGACTGAAAAGTGTCAGCAGAGTTTTGACAAGTTAAAGACATTATTGACTGCACCTCCTATCTTAGTACAACCAGAACCAGGTAAAGAGTTTGTGATTTACAGTGATGCGTCATTGGATGGACTAGGCTGTGTACTTATGCAGGAAGGAAGGGTAGTTGCTTATGCCTTTAGACAACTAAAGCCACACGAGAAAAATTATCTAATACATGATTTAGAATTAGCTGCCATTGTATTTGCATTAAAAATCTAGAGAGATCACTTGTATGGTAAGAAGTGCCGAATATTTACTGATGATAAAAGTTTGAAATACTCAATGACTCAAAAAGATTTGAACTTAAGGGAAAGAAGATGGCTAGAGTTGATTAAAGATTATGAACTAGTGATCGATTATCACCTGGGTAAGGTAAACATAGTGGCTAATGCTTTGAGTAGAAAATCATTATTTGCATTAAGAGCTTTGAACACTAGTTTAACCTTATCGGATGATGGTTCTATCTTTTCCAAGTTAAGAGCTAAGCAATGTTTCTTGAAGAAATTTGTGAAGTTTAGAAAGATGACAATGAGTTGCAGGCCGAAAGAGCTCAGTGTGAGTCGAGTATAGAGTTAGATTTTCAAATCAGTTCTGACGGTTGTTTAATGTTCAAAAATTGGATATGTGTACCAAAGAATGATGAGCTTATTCGAAAGATTTTAGAGGACGCACATAGCAATTCTTTGTCTATTCATCCAGGTAGTACAAAGATGTATAATGATTTGAAGAAAATGTATTGGTGGGTAGGAATGAAGAGAGATATCTCAGAGCTTGTTTCTAGACGCTTGATCTGTCAGTAGGTAAAAGCCGAACATCAGGTACCTTCAGGTTTATTGCAACCTATGTTAGTTCCTGAGTAGAAATGGGACCGAGTTGCTAGTGATTTTGTGACAGGATTACTATCGACACTGAAAAAGAAAGATGCAATATGGGTTGTGATTGATAAGCTAACGAAGTCGGCTCATTATTTTCCAGTTCGTATGGATTATTCACTTGAAATGTTGGACGAGTTATATATTTTAGAGATAGTCAGACTACATGGAATACCGTTATTGATTACTTTAGATAGAGACCCGAGTTTCACTTCGCGATTTTGGAATAAGTTACAGGAAGCTTTGGGCACAAAGTTGAGTTTTAGTATAACTTTCCATCCTCAGATCGATGGTCACTCAGAGAGAGTTATTCAGATACTTGAGGATATGCTCAGATGTTGTGTCTTAGAATTTCAAGGTAGTTGGAAGAAATATTTTCCGTTGTTAGAGTTTGGTTATAATAATAGTTACTAGTCGAGTTTGAACATGACACCTTATGAAGCTTTGTATGGACGTAAATTTCGCACAAATTTGTATTGGATAGAGCTTAAGGAAAATCATATTTACGGGGTTGATTTAGTTAAAGAAACTGAAGAGAAAGTGAAAGTTATCAGGGATTGCTTGAAAGAAGCTTTAGATAGACAGAAGTCTTATGCAGACTTGAAAAGAAAAAAAGATTGAGTATCAAGTTGGTAACAAAGTGTTCTTGAAAGTATCCCCATGGAAGAAAGTCTTTTGATTTGGCAAGAAAGGCAAACTAAGTCCACGTTTTATTTGATCGTTTAAGGTGACTGAAAGAGTTGGACCATTAGCATATCGGTTAGCTTTGTTGCCAGAGTTAGGGAAGGTTCATGATGTGTTCCATGTGTCCATGTTACGTCGTTACCATTCTAATCCTTCACATGTGATTTCACAGACAGAGGTTGAGATTCAGCAAGATATGACTTATGGTGAACAGCCGGTAAAGATTTTAGCTCGAGAGGTCAAGCAACTAAGGAACAAAAGTATTGCACTTGTGAAAGTATTATGGAATAGGCATGGGGTAGACGAGGCTACATGGGAGCGTGAAGAGGTTATGCAAAAACAGTATCCAAATCTTTTCATAGGTAAGATTTTCTAGGACAAAAATCCCTAAAGGGGGAGAAATATAACATCTCAAAATAGGGCCTAAACGAAACAATGGTACGAAACCACGAATTCAAGATGGAAAATTTTATTCTGATTAATTTTTATAATTTACCGAGTGATTAGATGCATGTGTTAGAGTATCGATGGAAAATTTTATAGATAGTATCCTTAATTTGCCTACTAGGGCTTAATTGCAAAAGTTGATAAATATGAGTTTTAGATGTTAAAGGATTAAATTGAAGAGTATAATTGAAGTAGAGGTCCTTAAATGGTAATTAGACCATTAGGTTTTCATGGACAAAAATGGACATACATAGATAAAAATAACTAAAGTTTAAATGAAGGGTATTTTAGTCATTTGGTAATTAAAAGATTAAAAAAGGGAAAAAGATGGAAAAATGTGCCCATCTTCTAAATTAGGCCAAAATTTCAAGGGTTCTTCATAGCTAGGGTTTTGTCAAGCTTCCAAGCTTCATAGTAACTGATTCCAAGCCCCGTTTTTAATGTTCTTTACATTTTTGAAGTCTCAGTAACTTGATTTAGCTTATTCTAGCAACAATTTAACCTAGGGTTCATATTTGGAAAAATACCCATATGTGAAATGTGTTTATTTTGATGTTTTATGGTAGAATATTAAGCTTGAAATTATGTTAATCGACTTGAGCTAAGCGATTTTAAGCGAAAACGAGTAAAACGACATAATCGGTAAAAACACCTAATGGTCATAAGTGCATCTTTGAGTGGGATTTGATGTTGCCATAGGTAAATAAATGATCAGCATGTCATAAAACATAAGAATTAGGGATAAAGTTTCATTTCCGAGCATTGGGCTAAAAGTGTAAATATGCAAAAGTTTAAGGGCAAAATCATAATTTTTCCAAAGTTAGAGTTAAGGACTGTTTGATAAATGTGAATATTAAATAAGTTAAATTTGCTATTATAGATCAAGAAGAACGAAATTCAGGGTTAGACCGAGGAAAGAAAAAGGTTGAGGACTAAATCAAAATATTTGATCGTATTTTGTATCGAGGTAAGTTTGCGGTAAATAAATGAAATGTTTTATTATTTATAATTAATGATGTTATTTTTCAGCATCTATATATTTATTCTGTAAATTTATTCCTTAATGATTCAAGCAAGAATTGATGGAGAAATATACTTAAAAGTCCCGGTTGAACCTTAAAAATGTGTTGGATACAAATGTCATGACATTAGGGTTTAAGGATACTAAGTAAGACCATGCCAAGGCATCGCATTGGTAAGTTCTACAAGGAAAAGAAATCATGTAAGACCATGTCAAGACATGGCATTGATAAACTACTATAAGGCAAAGATCCCATGTAAGACCATGCCAAGGCATGGCAATGGTGAGTTCATAAGGCAATGATACCACGTACCATGTCAAGACATGGCAATGGTAAGTTAAAAAGGAAAGGTACCTGTGTATCCTTAGTATTCCAAATGGTTCAACGAAAAATTCAAAGAGTGTACCAAAGGGAAGGTAAGATAAGTCCATGTTCGAAAGGTTTAGGATATTTTAATAATTCATTTAGAATGTTGTTATTTGTTTACATGCAAACTGACTAAGCTTTATGCTTACTCCTTTTATTTTCTCTCTTTTTTAGTATCGCAAAGGTAACTCAAAAAATCATAAGGACGTCGGAGATCGCCTCACATTATCAACGAGTTATCTTGGTATTTTGTGACTTGAAATACTTTAAGTTATGGCATGTATAGGGACTTGGCTATTTTGTGTGTATGTCCCTCTGATATGATTAAAAAGTGGCATGTGAATACTTGGTAATGATTAGCTCATGATATATCTAAATAAAAACATGTTTTGGTATTATGTATGCCTAAATGAGGTTTGATGCAAAGAAACTATGAAAGAGTAAGAGTTGGCCATGGAACAGTTAGGAAACAGCAGAAGTGACATGGATTTGAAAAATCACTAAAAATTGTAGAAATGTAATTAAATGGTGAATAAGATATATAATTAAATATTATTTACTCTATTTTCATAGGAAAGAAACAGAGCAAGCAAAAGAAGTCTATATTCTGAGATATTTTAATTTCTGTAAGACCGGTTCAGAGTGACTTCGTGATCCCCTATTCCAAATTTGGAAAATCACTAGAAATTGTAAAAAAAGAATTATAATCAAATTTTATATTTCAATGTTCCTTTGGAGTCTATCTTTATTAGAAATAACCAAAAACATTATTCGATTTCTTTATAGTCATATAATTGATTTTTAGGGAAGAGAGGTCAGGTCCACTTAACTACGAAATAGAAGAAGTTTAATGAATAAAATGTACTAATTGGCCAAACCAAATATTCTGGAAAAATTATTGTAAGAAGATATATGACTCTAGTTTCAGGGAAAATTTACAGATTTAAATTTCAAGTTTTTTTAAGTCAAGTTATAATTAACTTAGTGACTTTTACGCAGATGGACAGTTTTATTATGAACAGTGAAATAAATTGTTTTGATTTGTGTAAGTAATCGAAAAATTTTTAATGTTCCCAGTTTGGTCCCGAACCATTCTAATTGCATGTTTTAAGGCCTCGAGGGCCATTTTTAGGGATTTATTGGATGAATGTGAGCGAATTAATATTTTTTTTAAAAAAAAATTATGCCCCGAACAAGTAAGATAAGTCTGGTAACGCCTCTTGCACGACTCCGGCAACGGTCTTGGGTAAGGGGTGTTACATTTATTGGCATCAGAGTAAGATTTTAGTCGGTTCTTGGAGTATTCAGTATGAGAAAGAGTCTAGCTATACATGCCATACATATATTTTGATAGTGTGACGACTCCTGATGATTTTAAAATGTTTGTCTTTTATAGTTATGGATTCCGAACGACTTACTACAGATGATGTAGAAACTAACGCGCCCGCTCCCGCAGAAGGGATGGTGCCACCAGATAGTATTGAAAGGCCCGTTACTGTTAGTCAGGTAGAAGGGGCTCGAGAAGCCTTCTTCCAAACTATGAATGAATGGTTTGTCGAGTTCGTTCGTACGAATCCTACCGTTAGACTTCCACCTCCTCATGATCCTCAGACTACCTATGTAGCGTTCCTAATCACAGATACAGTCAGAAGAGAGAAGCCACCAATTGATAAAATTAGAAAACAAGGGGCCGAAGAGTTTCAGGATACTAACGATGACGATGCAGAGAAAGCTGAATTTTGGCTCTACAATACTATCAGGGTCTTTGATGAGTTATCCTGCACACTTGAAGAGTGCATGAAGTGTGCTGTATCACTTTTACAGGACTCGGCCTACCATTGGCAGAAAACACCTGTGTCAGTAGTACCGATAGAGAGGGTTACTTGGGATTTCTTTCAGGAGGAGTTTCGTAAGAAATACATTAGTTAGAGGTTCACCGACCAGAAAAGAAAAGAATTCCTAAACGAAAGTGGGTGTGACTGAATATGAATGTGAATTTGTCAGACTCAGTAATTATTCTCGAGAGTGGGTGTCTACTAAATCTATTATGTGCAAGAGATTTGAAGATGGGCTCAATGATGATATTCGATTTTCAGTCGATGTTTTAGAAATAAAAAAGTTCTTTATTTTAGTTTAAAGTGCTTGTAAGGCAGAGGAGTTGCTGAAAGGAAAGGGTAAAGCTTAAATTGAGATGCAAGACATGAAGAAAAGACATATGAGCAAGTGGTTTCAGTCTACATCCAAGAGGCCTAGAGAGTTCTCTACAAGATCTAATTTTTTAGCAGGGTATTCTAGCCGAAACAGAGGTAGAAGATTTATGGGTCAGAAAGCTCAGACCACTTTTATTGCGAGTGTTGGCAATATTCAGCCTGATAGACCTGAGTGTCCTCAATGTGGTCGATGTCATCCAAGTCAATGTCAAGCAACTGAGACTGGTTGTTTCCGATGTGGTACATCGGATCATTTCATTCGGGAGTGTCCTAAGATGGTTAAAAGAGAAGTAATACCGAATGTAAGATCAGATAATACCCCCGTTAGAGGCAGACCTCAGAGAACTTCGGGTATAGGGGCAGGTAGAGGTGCATCTAGAGATTCAGCAGCGAGACCCGATGTTAGAGTACCTGCAAGGACCTATACTATCCGTGCTCGTGAAGAGGCATCCTCCCCCGATGTAAATACAGTACATTTTCTCTTCCTGATGTTAATGTTCTTGCTTTGATTGATTCGGGTTCGACCCATTCCTATGTTTGCATGAAATTGATGCCTAGTATGAACATGTCCATAGAGTCTATGGGATTTGTGATTAAAGTATCAAATCCATTGGGTCAGTATGCATTAGTAGACAAAGTATGTAAAAATTACCCTTTGATGATTAGAGGTTACTATTTTTCGGCCGATCTCATCCTATTGCCATTTGATTAGTTTGATGTGATTCGTGGTATGGATCGGTTGACTGCGCATGACATGATAGTGAATTGTGGAAAGAAATTTATTAAGTTGAAATCCAAAAATGGTGAAATTCTTCGGGTTAATTCAGATGAGTTAGATAGTTCAATTGTCATGATTTATGTTATGTCTGCTCAAAAATGCTTGAGAAAAGGATATGAAGCTTATCTTGCTTATGTGTTGAATACTAAAGATCCAGAGTTGAAAATTGAATCAGTGCCTGTGGTATGTAAGTTTTCTGATCTGTTTCTGAAAGAACTACCAGGTTTGCCTCCTATCAGAGAAGTTGAGTTTGGTATTGAATTGGTTCCAGGTACAGCACCCATTTCTATTGCTCCTTATAAAATGGCTCCAATGGAATTGAGAGAATTGAAAGTTCAGTTGCAGGAACTAACAGAGAAAGGCTTTGCAAGACCTAGTTGTTCACTATGGGGTACACCAGTGCTCTTTGTGAAAAAGAAAGATGGTTCAATGAGATTGTGCATAGATTATCGGCACCTTAACAAGGTGACTATTAAGAACAAGTATCCACTGCCTAGAATTGACAATTTGTTTGATTAATTGAAGAGAGCTACTGTGTTCTCCAAGATAGGTTTGAGATACGGATATTATCAGTTACGAGTTAAAGAGTCAGATGTTTCGAAGACTACTTTCTAGACTAGGTATGGCCATTGTGAGTTCCTTTTGATGCCATTTGGCTTGAGTAATGCTCTTGCCATTTTCATGGACTTAATGAATCAAATTTTCAGACCTTACATGGATAAATTTGTAGTTGTGTTCATTGATGATATCTTGATTTCTTCTCATGATAAGACTGAGCATTTAGAGCATTTGAGAACTGTTTTATAGACTTTGAGAGATAATCAGCTTTATGCCTAGTTTAGCAAAAGTGAGTTCTGATTATGAGAACTCGGTTTCTTGGACATATAGTCTAAGGTAAAGGTATTAGAGTTTATCCAAGCTAGATTTTAGCCATTTTTTATTGGAAGCCTCCCATGAATGTATCAGAGGTCAAAAGTTTTCTTGGTCTCACTGGTTATTATAGACGATTTGTAGAGCGATTTTCCATGATAGCTACTCCATTGACAAAATTGCTATAGAAAGATGTCAAGTTTGAATGGACTGAAAAGTGTCAGTAGAGTTTTGACAAGTTAAAGGCGTTGTTGACTGAAGCTCTTGTCTTAGTACAACCAGAACCGGGAAAAGAGTTTGTGATTTATAGTGATGCATCCTTGAATGGACTAGGCTGTGTACTTGTGCAGGAAGGAAGAGTAATTGCTTATACCTCTAGACAGCAAAAGCCACACGAGAAAAATTATCCGATACATGATTTAGAACTAGCTGCCATTGTATTTGCGTTGAAAATCTTGAGACATCACTTGTACGGTGAGAAGTGCCGAATATTTACTGATCATAAAAGTATGAAATACTTGATGACTCAAAAAGATTTTAACTTGAGGCAAAGAAAATGGCTAGAGTTGATTAAATATTATGAACTAGTGATTGATTACCACCCGAGTAAGACAAACGTAGTCACTGATGCTTTGAGTAGAAAATATTTATTTGCATTAAGAGCTTTGAAGACTAGTTTAACCTTATCAGATGATGATTCTATCTTAGCCGAATTAAGAGCTAAGCCAATGTTTCTTGAAGAAATTTGTGAAGTTCAGAAAGATGACAGTGAGTTGCAAGCCAAAAGAGCTTAGTGTGAGTCTGGTATAGAGTTAGATTTTCAGATTAGTTCTGACGGTTGTTTAATGTTCAGAAATCAGACATGTGTACCAAAGAATGATGAGCTTATTTGAAAGATTTTAAAGGAAGCACATAGCAGTTCTTTGTCTATTCATCCAGGTAGTACAAAGATGTATAATGATTTGAAGAAAATGTATTGGTGGGTAGGAATGAAGAGAGATATCTCAGAGTTTGTTTCTAGATGCTTGATCTGTCAACAGGTAAAAGCCAAACATCAGGTACCCTCAGGTTTATTGCAGCCTGTGTTAGTTCCTGAGTGGAAATGGGACCGAGTTGCCAGGGATTTTGTGACAAGATTGATGTTGACGCCGAGAAAGAAAAATGCAGTATGGGTTGTGATTGATAAGCTAACGAAGTCGGCTCATTTTATTCCAGTTCGTATAGATTATTCACTTGACAAGTTGGACGAATTATATATTTCAAAGATAGTCAGACTACATGGAGTATCATTATCAATTATTTCAGATAGAGACCTGAGACTCACTTCGCGGTTTTAGAAGAAGTTACAGGAAGCTTTGGGCACAAAGTTGAGTTTTGGTAAAGCTTTCTATCCTCAGACCGATGGTCAGTCAGAGAGAGTTATTCAGATACTTGAAGATATGCTCAGATGTTGTGTCTTAGAATTTCAAGGTAGTTGGGAGAAATATTTGCCGCTGGTAGAGTTTGGTTATAATAACAGTTACCAATCGAGTTTGAAAATGGCACATTATGAAGCTTTGTATGGACGTCAATGTCGCACACCTTTGTATTGGACAAAGCTTAAAGAAAATCAGATTTACGGGGTTGATTTAGTTAAAGAAACTGAAGAGAAAGTGAAAGTTATCAGAGATTGCTTGAAAGAAGCTTTAGATAGACAGAAGTCTTATGCAGACTTGAAAAGAAAAAAGACTGAGTATCAAGTTGGTAGCAAAGTGTTCTTGAAAGTATCCCCGTGGAAGAAAGTCTTTTGATTTGGCAAGAAAGGCAAACTAAGTCTATGTTTTATTGGATCGTTTGAGGTGACTGAAAGAGTTGGACCATTAGCATATCAATTAGCTTTGTCGCGTTCATGATGTGTTCCATGTGTCCATGTTACGTCGTTACCATTCTGATCCTTCACATGTGATTTCACAGACAGAGGTTGATATTCAGCAAGATATGACTTATGGTGAAGAACCGGTAAAGATTTTAGCTCGAGAGGTCATGCAACTAAAGAACAAAAGTATTTCACTTGTGAAAGTATTATGGAATAGGCATGGGGTAGACGAGGCTACATAGGAGCGTGAAGAGGTTATGTGAAAACAGTATCCAAATCTTTTCACAGGTAAGATTTTTTATGATGAAAATCCTTAAAGGAGGGAGAAATATAACATCCCAAAATGCATGTGTTAGAAAATTTTATAATTTTATTCCAATTAATTTTTATAATTTACCGACTGATTAGATGCATGTGTTAGAGTATCGATGGAAAATTTTATAGATAGCATGCTTAATTTGCTTACTAGGGCTTAATCGCAAAAGTTCATAAATATGAGTTTTAGATACTAAAGGATTAAATTGAAGAGTATAATTGACGTAGATATCCTTAAATGGTAATTATACCATTAGGTTTTCATGGACAAAAATGGACATACATAGATAAAAATAACTAAAGTTTTAATGAAGGGTATTTTAGTCATTTGATAATTAAAAGATTAAAAAAGGGAAAAAGATGGTAAAATGTGCCCATCTTCTTCATTAGGCCAAAATTTCATGGGTTCTTCATAGCTTGGGTTTTTTCAAGCTTCCAAGCTTCATAGTAAGTGATTCAAAGCCCCATTTTTAATGTTCTTTATGTTTTTGAAGTCCTGATAACTTGATTTAGCTTATTCTAGCAATAATTTAACCTAAGGTTCATATTTGGAAAAATACTCATAGGTGAAATGTGTTTATTTTGATGTTTTATGGTAGAATATGAAGCTTGAAAGTATGTTAAACGACTTGAGCTAAACGATTTTAAGCGAAAACGAGTAAAATGACATAATAGGTAAAAATACCTAATGGTCATAAGTACATGTTAGTGTGAGAATTTGATGATGCCGTAGGTAAATAAATGATCAGCATGTCATAAAACATAAGAATTAGGGATAAGGTTTCATTTCCGAGCCTTGGGGAAAAAGTGTCAATATGCAAAAGTTTAGGGGCAAAATCATAATTTTTCCAAAGTTAGAGTTAAGGACTGTTTTGATAAATGTGAATATTAAATAAGTTAAATTTGCTATTATAGATCAAGAAGAACGAAATTCAGGGTTAGACTGAGGAAAGAAAGAGTTTGAGGACTAAATCAAAATATTTGATCATATTTTGTATCAAGGTAAGTTTGCGGTAAATAAATACAATGTTTTATTATTTATAATTAATGATGATTATTTTTTAGCATCTATATATTTATTTTGTAAATTTATTCCTTAATGATTCAAGAAAGAATTGATGGAGAAATAATACTTAAAAGTCCCGGTTGAACCTTATGAATGTGTTGGATACAAATGTCATGACATTAGGGTTTAAGGATACCAAGTAAGACCATGCCAAGGCATGGCATTGGTAAGTTCTACAAGGCAAGGAAATCATGTAAGACCATGTCAAGACATGGCATTGATAAACTACTATAAGGCAAAGATCCCATGTAAGACCATGACAAGGCATGGCAATGGTGAGTTCATAAGGCAAGGATACCACGTAAGACCATGTCAAGACATGGCAATGGTAAGTTAAAAAGGAAAGGTACTCGTGTATCCTTAGCATTCCAAATGGTTCAACGGAAAATTCAAAGAGTGTACCAAAGGGTAGGTAAGATAAGTCCATGTTCGAAAGGTTTAGGTTATTTAGATAATACATTTTGCATGCTGTTATTTATTTACATGCAAAGTTACTAAGCTTTATGCTTACTCTCTTTCTTTTCTCTCTTTTTTATAGTATCGCAAAGCCAACTCGGAAAATCGTAAGGACGTCGGAGATCACCTCACACTATCAATGGTATTTTGTGACTAGAAATACTTCAAGTTATGGCATGTATAGGGACTTGGCTATTTTGTGTGTATGTCCTTATGATGTGATTAAAGAGTGGCATGTGAATACTTGGCAATGATTAGCTCATGATATAGCTAAATAAAAACATGTTTTGTTATTATGTATGACTAAATGAGGTTTGATGCAAAGAAACTATAAAAGAGTGAGAGTTGGCCATGGAACAATTAGGAAACAGTAACAGTGACATGGATTTGAAAAATCACTAAAATTGTAGAAATGTAATTAAATGGTAAATGAGATATATAATTAAACCTTATTGAGTCTATTTTCATAGAAAAGAAGCATATCAAGAAAAGAAGTCTATATTCTGAGATATTTAAATTTCTGTAAGACTGGCTCAGAGTGACTTCGTGATCCCCTGTTCCAACTTCTGCAAATCACTAGAAATTGTACAAAAATAATTATATGTCAAAGTTTATATTTCTTGATTTCTTAGTGAGTATATTTTTATTAAAAACAATCAGAAACATTATCCATTTTCTGTATAATGAGATAATCAATTTTTAGTGAAGAGAGGTCAAGTCCACTGAATTGCAAAACAGGGGAAATTTTAATGACTAAACTGTACTAATAGGCTAATCCGAATATTCTGGAAAAATTATGGTAAGAAGATTTATGAGTCTAGTTTTAGGAAAAATTTACAGATTTAAATTTCATGTTTTGTAACTTGAGTTATAATTAATTTAGTGACTGTTATGCGGATGAATAGTTTTATTATGAATAGTGAAATAAATTGTTTTGATTTGTGTAAGTAATCGGAAAATTTTTAATGTTTCCGGTTTGGTCCCGAACCATTCCAATTGCATGTTTTAGGGCCTCGATGGCCCTTTTTAGGGATTCATTGGATGAATGTGAGCGAATTAATATTTAAAAAAAAGAAAAAAATTTTATGCCCCGAACAGGTAAGATAAGTGGTAACGCATCGTGCTCGACTCCGGGGACGGTCTCGGGTAAGGGGTGTTACATTCGTAATTCTTTAACTTCGAGCGCCAGAATGCGAATTGATTCTTCTTCGTATGTCATATCGGACTTAATCTTAATCTCTGATGGACTAATCACATGTGAAGGATCAAATCGATATCTACGAAGCATCGAAACATGGAATACATTGTGGATCTTTTCTAGCTCAGGTGGCAATAGTAGTCTATAAGAAATCGGCTTGACACGCTCTATAATCTCATACGGTCCAATAAATTTCAGACTTAATTTGCCTTTACGATCGAATATGAGTATTTTCTTCGGTGAAACTTTCAAAAATATTTTATCTCCCTTCTGAAACTCTATATCTTTTTGTTTCAAGTCCGCACACGATTTTTGTCAATCCGATGCTGTTTTCAAACTTTCACGAATTACTTTCACTTTTTGTTCAGTCTCTCTGATCAAATCAACCCCGTGTATCTTGTTTTCACTGAGCTCAGTCCAATACAATGGTGTACGACATTTACACCATAGAAAGCCTCATAAGGTGCCATTTTGATACTCGATTGAAAGATATTATTGTACACAAATTCAATCAAAGGTAAGTATCGTTCCCACGTACCTTCGAACTCGAGAATGCAACATCTCAACATATCCTCAAGTATCTGAATGGTTCGCTCAGACTGACCATCTGTTTGTGGATGGAAAGTAGTGCTAAAATGTAATTTAGTACCTAGTGCATCTTGTAGTTTCTTCCAAAACCGCGATGTAAACCTCGGATCTCTATCCGAAACAATAGAAATAGGCACACCGTGTAACTCACAATCTGATAAACATATAACTTAGCAAGCTTCTCAAGGGAATAATATCTACGAACCAGAACAAAGTGAGCCGATTTAGTCAATATATCCATAATAACCCAGATTGCATCTTTCTTGCTCTGTGTCAACAGTAAACCAGATACAAAATCCATCGTGACTCTGTCCCATTTCTGCTCAGGTATCATGATCGGTTGAAGCAATCCAGAAGGTACCTGATGTTCGTCTTTTACTTGCTGACAGACTAAACATTTTGAAACAAAGTCAGAAATGTCTCGTTTCATACCATGCCACAAGTAAAGCTGTTTCAGATCAATATACATTTTTGTACTACCCGGGTGAACAGATAACCGACTGCTGTGAGCTTCGTTCAAAATCATCTGAATCAACTCTGAATTTCTCAAAACACATATTCGATTCTTGAACCTCAAACAACCATCAGTATCAACTCGAAACTCGGATTCAACATTCTATTCACATTGAGCTCGCTTTGCTAACAAATCATTATCAACTTTCTGAGCATCATAAATTTGTTGAATAAATAACGGTCTTGCTTTTAATTCAGCTATTATCGAACCATCATCAGACATAGCCATATGCGCATTCTTTTCATGCAAAGCAAACAGTGATTTTCGACTTAGAGCATCAATCACAACATTAGCCTTTCCCAGATGGTAATCAATCACAAGCTCAGTCTTTTAACAACTATAACCATTGTCGCTGTCTGAAATCCAGATCTTTCTGAGTCATCAAGTATTTCAGGATTTTGTGATCAGAATAAACATGACATTTTTCACCGAACAGATAGTGACGCCATATCTTCAATGCGAACATAATAGCTTCCAATTCTAGGTCGTGTGTTAGATAGTTCTTTTCATGCGACTTTAACTGTCTCGAGGCATAAGCTATAACTTTGCCTTCCTGCATCAAAACACAACCCAAACCATTTAAAGATACATCACTATAAATAACAAATTATTTACACGATTCTGGCTGAACTAGTACTGGAGCTTCGGTCAAAAGGGCTTTCAATTGATCAAAACTTTTCTGACACTTTTCTAACCACTCAAACTTAACATCTTTCTGTAATAGCTTCGTCATCAGGTTTGCAATCATAAAGAAACCTTTCACAAACCACCTATAGTAACCGGCAAGTCCCAGAAAGCTTCAGACTCTAGAAACATTTCTCGGAGGTTTCTAATCAAGTATAGCTGAAATTTTGCTCAGATCAACCCGAATACCCGATGTTGATACAACATGGCCCAGAAAACTAACTTTGCATAAATAGAACTCACATTTACTGAATTTTGCATAAAACTATTTATCTCGTAAAGTCTGTAACACAAGTCTCAGATATTTGGCATGCTCAATTTCATCACAGGAGTAGATCAAAATGTCATCTATGAACACGACCACAAACTGATCTAAATACTATCTGAAGATCCGATTCATCAAATGCATGAAAATAGCAAGTGCATTAGTAAGTCCGAAAGGCATAACCAGAAACTCATAATGTTTGTACCTTGTTCGGAAAGCAGTCTTTAACACATCGAAGCCTTTAACTCGCAACTGATAGTAGTCTGATCTCAAATCTATCTTCGAAAACACTGCAGCCCCTTTTAGTTGATTAAACAGATCATCAATCCGTGGCAACAGATACTTATTCTTTATAGTCACCTTATTGAGCTGTCTATAGTCGATACACATTCTCATAGTTCCGTCTTTCTTTTTCACAAATAAAATAGGTGCACCCAAGGAGAAAAACTCGGTTGCAAGAAACCTCTATCTATCAACTCTTGCAACTGAGCTTTCAATTCTTTTAATTCAATAGGTGTCATCCTGTACGGAGCTATCGATATCGAAGTCGTCCCCGGTACTAACTTAATACCAAACTCTACCTCTCAAATAGGTGGCAAACCCAGTAATTCTTTAGGAAACACATCCAGATACCCGCACACAACAGGTACTGATTCAATCTTTCTTTTGGTTACTTTACTATCAAGCACATATGCAAAGTAAGCTTCGCAACCTTTTCTTACATATTTTCGAGCTAACATCGAGGAAATCACTACCGAAAAACCGTTCAGATCATTAGCTTCAACTCGAATAATCTCATCATTCTGGAACCATAAATCAATAGTCTTTCTTTTGCAGTTTACGACAGCATCATACAAAGTCAACCAATCCATTTCTGAAATTATGTCGAACTGATTGAATGACAACAACATCAAATCAGCCAAAAAACACAAATCTTGAATCATCAAAGGACAATTCTTACACACTTTGTCAACCATATTACACCGGCCCATGGGGTTTGATACTCTAATCACAAACTTAGTAAACTCAACAGGCAAAGTCTTACTGAATACTAAAGTCTCACACACATAAGAATGAGTCGAACCAGGATCAATCAATGCAATTACACTAGTATCATGAGAGCAAATATACCAGTAATGACATCTGGAGATGAGGCTTCCTCGCGTGCGAGGATAGCATAAGCTCTGGCGAGTGCTCGAGCCTCAGATCTAACGCTGTATCTTTAGTCCCTCTTTGACTGTTACTCACATTATTCGTATTTCTGGGTGGTCTACCTCGAGCTGCAGTGTTACCCGATCTCGTATTCTGTACTAGATTTTGTTCAGCTAACTCAAGGCATTCACAAATATAATGATCCATCAATCCACATTTGAAACAGGCTCGATCATGCAATCTACAACTGTCGGGATGTCGTTTACCGTAATGTTTATACTCGAGTTGATTTGATCTGACATTACCCATACTAGCTACTGAGGTAGCTCTCGAGATCACAGGTGGTCTATCCCGATCCCGTTGAGAAAAACTTGGAGTAGCCTTAGAATGGCTGAAATCATCTCGAAACTTCTTTAGTGCCGACTGAAATGATTTATTCGACAATCTCTTACGTGAATCACTAGATTCAAAGTCAGCTTTTCTTTTCTCTTTCCCAAGCTCTTCAGCTTTGCAGGCTCGCTTAACCAGTACTACGAATTCTTTTATCTCAAGTATGCCAACTAGTAGTTTAATGTCTTCATTCAACCCGTCTTCGAATCTTTTACACATGATAGCTTCGGTCGAAATACACTCACTCGTATATCGACTGAGTCTCACTAATTTCTGCTCATCTTTTGTCATAGTCATCCGACCTTGTTTCAACTCCAGAAATTCTTTGCGTTTCTGGTCGATAAATCTCTGGCTGATATATTTCTTACAGAACTCAGTCTAAAAGAACTCCCAGGTCACCACTCTTTCGGAACCACCGATACTAGTGTATTCCACTAGTGATATGTGGTGTCTCGCAGCAAAGATATGGCACATTTTAAGCACTCATTCAGGGTACAATATAGCTCATCAAACATACAGATAGTATTATCAAGCCAAAATTCACCTCGCTCAGTATCATCATTGTAACACCCCTTACCCGTACCTGAGACCGGGACAAGTACGAGGCGTCACCAGACATATACTCGAACACTTTCGGAGAATACAGGTTATAAAATTTCATTCTAATTTAAAACTGACTAAATGTCCCAATTATGGACCTACAAGGTCCAAACATATATTAAAAGCGATTCGGGACTAAACCGAGAACTGTATAAAATTTTAGATAAATTACTAAGGTTATGCCTCACACGCCCGTGTGGAGGCAAAGCACACGCCCGTGTGTCCCACCTATGTTGAATTATTTGGATTTATTTTTCACTTCAAACCTACAAGGGTTTTTACATGGCCAAATACACATCCGTGTCCCTGGCCCGTGTCCCTCACACGGCCTAGACACGCCTGTATCATCGCCTATGTCCAAAAACCCAAACATTCTGTTTATGACATCATCATTCATTTTGGGGCACACGACCAAAGCACACGCTCGTGTGCGAGGCCGTGTCCTCCACACGGTTGAGACACACAGCTGTGTCTCTGCCCGTGTGTTTACTACCATGCAAACTGACCTAAAATTTTAAGTGTAGGGGACACACAGCCGGGCAACACGCCCATAGGGGTTGACCGTGTGTCACACAAGGTCTAGACACATGGCCGTGTGTCTACCCGTGTGGACCTTTTTAGGGATATTTTCCAAGCCTTTGGTCACCCTCTATCATCTATACACACTTATATACTTCAATGGTATTTAACATGGCCTAATTATACTCTTAAACAACCTTGGTATAATTCATTACATGTTAACCTCATCTCATTGATTTAGTACATGCTAGATTATCCTTTTCGTATTAGTGATTAACATAGCACATTTTACATTTTACACTTAGGCCATATTATAGCCATATACCATCATAGGCTATGTCCACTCTCAAATTGTTAAGTCCCATTTCAATCATCCATCCATGATAAACCCCATCTTCATATCTCATGAAACATTTTAAATATAAACATGCTTCATTAGTAGGTTTACAACCTACATCAATATGAGCCATATCGCATGGCCATATACAAAAGAATAAGTATACTATTTAAGCCCTTACAATGGCTAGCCAAATGACACATATAACAAAATAACTGAAAATCCTATACATGCCATTAAACAAAATAAAAGTATCTATATACCAAAGCGGGACAAGTCGATAGTGTGTTAATTCTCTAACCGTCTTCCAATCTTCACGAGTCCTCGAGCTCTATAAGATAGGGAAAAGAGAAGAGGGTAAGCATTTAGATGCTTAGTAAGTTCGGATAACTAGAAAGCAAACTTACCGATTAATTAGCATACAACCATATTAAGCAATAATTCCAACAAGTATGAAATAGTTTCCCTATCACATGCACTCAATCATCAAGTTAGTTTCATAACAATACATCATGTCATTAGTCTTAGATGAGTTCATCAATTTAATATTTCCCTTTCTATTTCTCATGTTAATCCCGTTGAATTTCTCAGAAATCTCGATGGATAGCCCAATTACTGTCAAGTCATACAAGTGATCATCTCAAGTACGCACTCCCGTGAACCTTATACCTTATGGTGGGATTACCAGTCCAGGCTAAATCCCTTGTAGTAGTAACTTATAGAGCAATGTCGGGATTACCAGTCTAGGATTTAATGACAATTGCTCTCATAAGCTCAGGTCTGAATTGCCAGTCCAAGCTAAATTTAATCCTCAATCGGATTACCCATCCGGGCTAAATCCTTATTGCACCATATTCTTTAGGAGGCTTAATCACTCAAGAAACACCCGTCTGGGCTAGATCCTTTTTTATTTTGAGATCAGGAGATTACCCGTCTTGGCTAAATCCTTTTCTACAGCACATGCAGGATCTCATGTCATGCAAGCCATAATTTATCCATCGGATCTCCTTTTCTATTTCAACCAGGACATTTATCATCTTTCGTTTACACAATCTCATTTTGTGAATTATCATGCAATGAATATCTAAATTTTCATACATTCAAGAACATACATGTTTAAGTATATTAAGAGTTTACTTCGGGTTATACGAACTTACCTGGTAATTGCTTTAGTTTTGTGTCTCGATTATTCCGAAACCTTTAGTTTTCCACAGTCGACCCCTGAAATTTGTTTCTCGGGGTCTATATCAATAAAATTAGATTATTAATACATCACATTATTCGTTTTAGGCCTAAAACTCACCCCAAGAAAAATGACCATTTTGCCCCTAACCTTTCACAATATTTACAATTTAGTCCTAAGGCTCGTATAATGAAATGCCTATAATTCCTTGGCTATTCAAGCCTAGCCGAATGTTATACACACTCATAGCAGCCCATGTTTTCCCTTCATTCTATATTTTGCTACCCATTTCCACAACTTTTACAATTTAGTCCTTTAAGCCATTTCTATGAAAAACCACTTAGTAAAAGTTGTTTACCATCCTTTAAACTCTCATATCCCTCCATAAATCATCAAAACACAAACATCTCATGCATGGGTAAATTTTTGAACATGAACCCTAGCTTGAAATATGGATAGAAATAGAGAGAGCATGTTACAAGGATCCTAAAAATACAAAGAACGTTAAAAACGGGGCTGTAATGCCCCAAAAATCTCAAAACCCAAAAATCCTAAAATCTTGAACTTTTTTTGTTTTCGGTTTTGATAAAAATTGTGTTTTATGTTCCTAGCCATGTGATAATTATAGTAGGTCTTAATTAAGGCTTGAGTTCGAACCTATGAATAAATGAAATTATAGTTTAATTATTAAAAGAATCAGGGTTGGAAAGTAGGTGGGCTTTTAAATAAAAATAGGGGAAAAATAGCATCAAAAAGCCTTGTGGAGGAGTGGCTAAGCTAGCAAGGAGATCCAAGGTTCAAATCCTAGCTTAGTATTTTTAAAAGTTTAATTTGGCCTTCTAGAAGGATGGAAGTGGCGTGAAGATGTACTCCAAGGGGAGTGTTCAGAAGGGAAAATTAAGCAAAATATCAAGGGGTTATCAGGGAGAAAAACGAGGAGATGAGAAGGGAGAAGTGATGGAGCCGAATTGGGAATTGGGCATGGAAAATTCAGCTATAAGGGCTATAAATAGGGGCCGAATACAGGGTTGCCAGTCTACTGCCAAAATTCTTCTACACCTTGTTGCCAGAAACCCCTTTCTCCAAAAGCTGAAAACCCTTTTGTTTTCTTCTTTTCTTCCTACCGATTTCTATTCTTCTCAATACAATTCTTTTTGTCGATTTCTTCTTCTACTCTTCTTCTTTAATTTATACCAAATAAATTTTATTCACCATACTAAGTTTCAAAGCCAAGAAGCTGATTTCCTCAAGGGCCGAATACTCTTTGACATAATCTAGTGTAAGTGTTGCTCTTCCAATCGGGTTTCTTTTCTAAGTATCGAATAATGTCCCTCACTCTTTCTAATCAACTGTGGTAGGGAATTAGTATCGGATCTCGGATCTTAGCTCATAGTTGAATTGCTCCTTAGGTGTTGCGTTTTTGGTAAGTATTCCTCATCCATTGGCTAAGGTTGGCCAAATAACCATAGTAAGGTAAGGGGACTTGTGTTGGATCCGAGTCACCTATTATTCTGGTTTTAATAGTTACGATTGGTGCAGATCTAGGAGTTGATCGTGGTTAGTGAAGGGGTTGTTATACTTATCGCGCAAGGTAAGGTTAAGGTGAGATTCTAGCTTTTGGTAAAGTATTTGATCAGTATGCAAGATTAATCTTTGAGTGATATCGATTGTAGATTTGGACTAAGGAGATCGCATCACACTTGCTTACTAGGTGTGTACATACACTGCACACACATTATGTATCGGCAAAAGCCAAAATACCGAAAAACTGAAAGTTTGGCTACAGTAGTCTTGCGAGTGCGCGAACACTCGTAAGGGGGACACCAATAGGTTGCCTGAGGCCCACAGGTGATTCCGTGGACTTGGGTTGTGATTTGGCCATATGGGCCGAAATGGGCTAAATGGGCCCAATGGGTTGTTGGGCCCATAATAGGCAAAAACTGAATATTGATGCTATGTGATAGGAATTTGCATGTGTGAATATGAACGTGACTGGGCCTAACAGGCCATATAAATGTGATTTGGGCCTAATGGGCCATATACAGGTGATTTGGGCCTAATGGGCCATATGAATATGATTGGGCTTAATGGGCCAGATATAGGTATGTGAATTTGTTTGGGTGTTGTAAGGGGTTTTGGGCCTAGTATATGATAACTACATAAGACTGAATTAATATACTGCGACCGTGGACGAGTCAAAGGGTTAAGGTGTGGCAACGGGTATATGCATGTCTAGAACTGGATCTAGGGAGAGTTTGGTACTTAAGCGGCCTTAATGACCCACCTCCTCTTCTCTGGAATCCTACCTGGTGCATAGTATTCGTTCATCTTAGCTCGCAGGACTTGTTAACGGGTCAAGGTAAGTGAAAACCATAATTAAGGGAAAATTACCAAAATGCCCCTAAGGGTAAAAATGACCAAAATACCCCTAGGTGTTGAATGTAAGTTTTATGGATGTGACATGCGTACATATGATGTTCTGCTTAGGTTGCATATGGGGTGGGAATGGAAGAACGGAGGAAGTATATGAGGATCGCATGGTTGGCTGATAATCGTAGATCCACCGACGGCTTTTAAAACCCAATATGCAAATGAAGGTAGTTTCGCAACTAGGCTACCATTGGTGTATGGGCTGGGTGGGTCGATATTTATATCCCCACATTCTGTGACGGGGGACGGAGCTAGTGTGTAGCGGATGGATGATTTGGATGGGATTGCATTGTATGTTTGATGATTTCTCTTTGAATGCTTGTTTTTCTTCGAGGGTTGTACATATTGAGTTTGCAAAAACTCACCCCCTCTTTTATTTTATTTTTAGGTGATGCTCAGTAGAAGGTTCGATGTTTGGAGGGACTCTGGGTGGCCGGCTAGCGAGATAATTCAGACTTGGTTTTTTTAAGCATTTAAGTTTTTATTTCTTTTTAAGTGTGTTCAGATCAGATTGTAATAAGGTTTTCATTATGTTATTATTACTTGAATTGTTATTATTATTTTCATTATAATTACGAGAAGTTGAACATGGATTTCTTAAATTATAGTATGTTTTCCTACGTTTCTACAACTAAATTTTTAAGTGACATGTTTTTATCAAATCTTATGTTTCAAACAAGTGATAGAAAGGTGTTTATTTTTTAAGATGTTCTTTTATTTTAAGAAGGATTTTCAATGAAAACACGGTTTTCGCTAAAACACTTCAATGTAACACGCCATATTCGGCCATAACGTCTGGGCCGAGTTTGGGGTGTTATAGGGGCTAGGGAGCACTTACTATTGAGCTTGAAAATGTTGAAAACCCTAGCTATGGAGACCCTTAGAATTTCGGTAGCATGGAGAAGAAAATGAGCTGATTTTAGCTTGATTTTTCCCTTTTTATTCTTTAATTAACCAAATGACCAAAATGCCTTTCCTTATTAAACTTCCAAAATTTTCCATGCATGCCCATTTTTGTCCAAAAACATAGAAATTTGGCAAATTACTCTTTAAGGACCCCTAATTAAAACTCCAAAGCAATTTCATACAAATTGCTTCTAGAACCCAAGTTTTGCAATTTTTTCAATTTGGTCCCTAATTTCCAATTGGACACCTTACCATAGAATTTCTTCATGAAACTTTAACACATGCTCATATTTATATCCTAAACCTCATAATGATCATGAAATAATTATTTTAACATCGAATTTGTGGTCTCGAAACCACTATTCTGACTAAATTCGGGATATTACAATCATCATTAGTGGCTCTAAACTCTTCAGCCCTGTGGTGTTTGAATTTATCAACAGGAGCCTTAAGCAATCTCAACGAATCACTCACTTGAGGTATAGCAGGTATCGAAGATGGATTAGTCGAGGGTGGAGGTTGTTGTGCAGCCGGATTAGTTTAGATATATTGAGTAAACTAGTCGATCATCATTTGGTAAAAGGCTTGTTTAGCCTCTCCCTCTTGGTTACTCAAAGTTAGTCGAGAATCAACCGGCGTTGTCTCTTGCGCAGAAGCAGGCGTTATACTCTCGACATCATCAGCTACAGCTCTGTTTGGATCCATTTACTATACGAAAACACATTTTCAAATATCAAAAGTCATCACACTATCGTAGTATATAATATGGCATGTATAGTTAGACTCACACGCGCTACGTTAGTCCTAGAATCGACTAAATCGTAGCTCTGATACCAATCAAATGTAACACCCTTAACCCGTATCCATCGCCGAAATGGGGTTACAAGGTATTACCGATCATAAGACAATTCAGAATAGACTTTCATTACAAAGTATATCATCTAATAGAAATTTTAAACCAAACTAACATGTTTCAATTATACCATTTATCTAATTATTCGAATGACTGTTAACTCAATACAAAAAAAAATAATCATAGAAATTAAATGCTTAACTTATAACCCAATATATTTCATTTCATACTCAAATCATATATGCAATCTTAATATCTAAAGCATTCGAATGATTATTATTAGAAATAATCTATCAATTTACAATTTATATACACCTACTTTAGTTAGTAAAATCATACATCATCACATCCATTTCATAAGTACATTACTAAACATTTCACATATAAATGTCTAAGCATATTCGTATATATATATCAATATAATCTAACCAATAAGTTACTCACAAAACCAAATAAACATGATCTTTTCATTTTGTCCAAACCAATCATAAATGCATTATATAAAATCATATTACTTGCTTGTTTTACCTGTAACACCCCAAACCCGGCCTGGAAGTTTGGCTCGAACTTGGCGTGTCACATTGAAGTGTTTTTCGAAAACCATGTTTCCATAAAAACCCTTCTTAATAATTAAAAACTTATACCCTTTTTAAACCTTGTTAGAAAACCTCAACTGAATAACATTCTTAACAACTTTGTAAAAATCTTGGTAGTTGCAGAAACTTACTTTAAAAACAATTGCGGTTACGTGATGTTTTGAATAACAGTAGTTGCTTTGGAAAATCGTGTTCTAATACTAGCAATTATAAGAACAATAAAAAAAATTCCAAATTTGAAATCCAGAAAATTACAACGGCTTTGCTACAACCCACATAAAATAATTTAAAGGTAATAATCAAAACTGTAACATAAACAGTGTGTGTGGCTTCCTCCGAGCCCCTAGCAACCCCGATCCATCTAAGACTGGAAATTACCTGAAAGGTTAATAAACGGGGTGAGTTTACGAAAACTCAGTGTGAAATCCCCTACTATAAAAAGGAACAGTCAGTCATCTAAAAGAATTAAAAGTCTGGCCCCAGCCTTACTTACAATTTCAGTACCAATCGGGTCTTAGCCCATTACAACAGACAGCACCAGATGGACCTTAGCCCATTACAGAATAAGAAACATTATCAGAATTGGAACCAAAATGAGAATCAGAATCAGAATCAGTAACAGAATCAGAATCAATATTAGTAACAGAATCAGAATCAGAATTAGGTGACAGAATCAGAATCAGAATGTGAATGCAATCCCAACCCAATCCAGCCGTATACACCCCCGTACCAACCTTACACCATGTGGGGAGACAACTCGACCCACCCATCCGCTACACACCACAGAATTTGCAGCATGGCTGCCAAAACAGATATCGTGACAGAGTCACCAGATACAGATATTGTGGCAGAGCCACCAGAATCAGATAATGTGGCAAACCCACCTAACAGAATACGTGGCACAAAGCCATAGATAACTGTAATAACTTCGGCACATAGCCATCAGTGACGATAATATAACTGGCGCACAGCCTTCGGTAAATATGATCGACACAGAGTCGTCAACAGATATGTTAGGCACATAGCTAGAGATAAATATGTTTGGCACGAAGCCATAGTCAAGATGGCACAAAGCCATATTTAGGTTGGCACAGAGCCATTAATAACAGGTCTATAATCGGCACGAAGCCCACAACAACGGTACACAGCCTTCGGTAGCGTGATCGGCACTTAGCCATCGATCGGTCAACAGATATTGTGACAGAGTCACCAAATACAGATATTGTGACAGAGCCACCAGAACAGATATTTGTGGCATAGCCACCAGAACGCTTCCTCCGTACAAAATCCCAACCCATGCAACATGTCATGTATGCAGAATGTCATGCCCATATTTGAATCAAACAATCACAGTCAAGTCATTCATATCACCAACATATATTCACAATCAAATCCGTCAACCACACAGTCCAAGTCAGTCACTTGCCCACAAGGGCAAAAAGGTCATTTAACACCCTAGGGGCAAAATGGTAATTTTACCCCACAAAGGTATCTCGGTAATTCTACCCTACAGGGGTATTTCGGTATTTCTACCCTACAAGGGTATTTTGATAATTCTACCCTACGGGGGTATTTCGGTAATTCTACCCTATAAGGGTATTTTAGTAATTCTACCCTATAGGGGTATTTTGGTAATTCTACCCTACAGGGGTATTTTAGTAATTTCACAATTGGGGGTAAAACAGTAATTTTGTAAATCGAGGGTAAAACGATAATTTTGTAAACTGAGGGTAAACCAATAATTCTATAAATCGAGGGTAAAACGATAATTTTACAAATCGAGGGTAAAACAGTAATTCTGTAAATCGAGGGTAAAACAGTAATTCTATAAACTGAGGGTAAAATGATAATTCTGTAAATCGAGGGTAAAATGGTAATTCTGTAAACTGAAGGTAAAACGGTAATTCTGTAAATCGAGGGTAAAACAGTAATTTTACAAATTGAGGGTAAAACGATAATTTTGTAAATCGAGGGTAAAATAGTAATTCTGTAAACTGAGGGTAAAATGGTAATTCTGTAAATCGAGGGTAAAATGGTAATTCTGTAACCTGAGGGTAAAACGGTAATTCTGTAAACCGAGGGTAAAACAGTAATTTTACAAATTGAGGGTAAAATAGTAATTCTGTAAATCGAGGGTAAAATAGTAATTCTGTAAACTTAGGGTAAAATGGTAATTATGTAAATCGAGGGTAAAATGGTAATTCTATAAACTGAGGGTAAAACGGTAATTCTGTAAATCGAGGGTAAAACGGTAATTTTAAAAATTGAGGGTAAAACGATAATTCTGTAAATCGAGGGTAAAACAGTAATTCTGTAAATCGGGAGTACTTTGGTAAGTTTACAAGTCGAGCGCATTTCAGTAATTGGTAAACTAAAGTATTCTAAACATGGATAACAATACGAATGGGCCTAAAGCCTATTCTCGGCCCAAATGGGCCCACACGCTCGTGTGGCCCTTTTAGCCCAAACCTAGCCACAGATATGCGATTCACCTAGCCTAGTCCAATATTTACTACACAATCAAACAACTTATCCAATTGGGCCCGTAGGCCCATTGGGCCCACATGGCCCCTTTCGGCCCATCGCGGCTCGAAGTAGCCATCCAACAACAAGAGTAGTGATAAATACACACCTGATTGGAGACTGGAGTTAATCCACGCTCCGAGCACTCTTAGCCGACGCCCAACCCAAACGAACACGCCATAAAGCGAAAGGGATCAGCCAAGAAAGGTACCTTTACTCTCCTCATGGTTCTCTCTATTTAAAGCCAGCTTCCCATCCACTCTTATGTTAGCTTCCCGAAGTGGGATCCCTCCAACATCAAAGTTTAAATTCAACACCAACTCTTGCCGCCCCTGTTAGCAAAATAAATGCTCTTTGCTTACCATGGGATTCGAACCCATGCCTCCCCTCAAATGCTCCACACGCCACTTGCCACTAAACCATAAGGTTTTTTGTGTCACAATTTCTCCAACAATATTCTTAAGGCCTACCTACTACACCCAGGGTTTGATTCACCTTAAACCAAATTTTTTGCTAGAGTCCAGGTTTAAACCCAAGACTTCTCCAACACTTCTCAACACACTTAACCACTAAAACAAGCCTTCATTAACGAAATTTGCATGCACAACAGAATATTATAAGCTGCCTTCAACCGCTCCCTTCAACCGCTCCCATGCTCAAGGCCCAAAACTTCTAGGCCCAAATTCAGGGTGTTACATTACCAATACAAAATCCACTATTCATATTATCATTTATTTCGTTGTATTAACCAAATATAACCACGCTATGTTCAAGGTTTCTTTTTCTTCATTTTACCCTATCACTTCATAAACATATATCTTATCAAGAAAATGAATTAACATTCACATATACCAACCTTAATATAAGCGCATAAATATATATATAGGTTCAACTAACAAAGCATATCCGAATATATTAGCACATATCTTTTTCCATCAACTCAATTTCCAACTATAAGACTAAATTCCAATATGTCAGACTTACCATAACAAACAAATCATGAATTATACATATCATTATTATAAACCATAAGGGAACTTTGAATATACCCCATGCATTTATCTTGATTATTACCTAACTAATATATGATATACCTTAGCTCATTTAACAACCATTATATATCATCTAGCCGAGACACATAAACAAACTTGACAAACATCATATACCTTGGATACAATTTCAATATAAGCTCAAACCAATACCAAATATTTACACAACCATTAACATTATAATCAACCATAATTCACTTGAAAATATATAAGGCTGAAACACCAAAATCACAACCAAACATAACCATCATCAAAACGAAGCATTAAATCCGAGCATAACAAATTATTAAGCCATTTTCGCATGGCTCATGGTTATATTAACCAAAATCAAACATTTCAAAAGTAAAATCTAGCCTATACATGCCATAGATTTGAAAGTTCACTTATAAAAATACCGAAGATAGTCGATAATGTGATGGACTTTCCTAACGATTCCCAAGCTCGTAACTTGAATCCAAAATCTATAAAACAAAAACAAACATACACATAGAGTAAGCTTTTATAGCTTAGTAAGTTACAAGCAAATAAACAACTTAATTTAACTAAATAAATTTATAATAACATAACCACATTTAATCTCAAGCTTTAAGTTTCATATATAAATCATGTAATTTTATAGATAAAAATAATGTTGGCCGAATATACATATTGCTTTACCAAAGTATCATACACTTTTAAATCATTTTATCAATGTATAAAGCTGAATCTTTAAACATTTTTTTACATATACTCATGTATCAAACCTTAATATCACATAATTACACTTAACTTGTGACCGAATATATTTCACAATTACTCACAAATTCAAACTTACACCATACATATGTTTTGTATCACATATCAAATAATTAACTTACCTTATTTTAAATAGGTAAAAACAACTATCACATACCTGGTCACTTAGACTAATTTATACATTCGTATATAACTTATTTTTTCCTATTGAACCATTCGGAATTGGGTAGGATACTCGGATTATCACACATATCATAAAATGCCAACGTCCCAGATGTGCTCTTACACGTAGTCACATATCGATGCCACTCTCCTAGACAGGGTCTTACTCGCACACATATATCGGAATCACATATCGATGCCAACGTATTAAATGTCGTCTTTGTAACACCCCATACCCGTAACCCACGCCGGGTAGAGTACAAGGCATTACCTCACTTGTTCTCATGCTTACGATCAATCCCAAGTCACTAAGATTCAGTCAAATTTTAAAAATTTTACTATATCTACTTTAGACTTTTTATTATGGGCCTACAAGTCCCAAATCGATCATTGAAAACTAATCGGAACCTTTCCGGGTCCCTAAACCAACTATGAAAATTTCATCATTGAATAGGTCACACGCCCATGTGGAAGGGTAACACGCCCATGTGACCATTATAACATCGTCGTGCTGATGGCCCGTGTGGCTCACACGGCCTAGGCACCTAGGGACACGCCCTTGTCCAATACCCATCAAGAATTAAATTCTAATTCACACCTACAAGGGTTTTCACATGGCCGGACACACGCCCATGTCAATGGCCCGTGTCCCTCTCACGGCCATGACACATCTATGTTCTAGCACGTATAAAAAAACTTGGACATTCTGTTTCTGACGTCAACATCTTTAAAATGTCACACGGCCACCGCACACGCCCGTGTACTAGGCCGCGTCCTCCACACGGCTGAGACACACAGCCGTGTCTCTGCCCGTGTGTTTAATACCATGCATACTGACTTGAAATTTTTATGTGCAGGGGACACATGGCTAAACTACACGCCCATGGGGCAAACCGTGCGTCACACACGGCCTAGACACACGCCCGTTGTCTACCCGTATGGACAATATAAGGCTATTTACCAAGCCTCATTTCCACCCTTATATACCTAGTCCTATGCAAATACCAACCAATACCATGACAATACATCTTTTATAAATCAAAATGAGTATTAGCCATCATTCAGGGCTTAAAATAAAATGAAGGGTTCCAAACCCGAGTCATTGCGATTGGCCAATTCTTAAAGACACAAAATGATAAAGTCTAAGCCCTATACATGCCATATTCAAAAATATAAATCTAACTATACTGGTTCTTCGGCTGATAGTGTGATCGATCTCTCTGACTTCCGATGATCATTGAGCTAATTAGGTGGCACTGAAAGGAAATGAAAAGGAAAGGGAGTACGCATTAAAGCTTAGTAAGTTGCATATAAGTAATATACAACAATAATCACCATGCTCATGATACCAAGGTAGGCATAAGTATAACTTACTCATTTTCGTCCATTCAACCCACAAATCATGTATATAGAGTTTATATCTCATACATACCAATAAGGTACCTGTACCACTCACAACACGGTTATACTTTGCTTCATTAAGCTAAAATCACTACTCTCACTGTTGAACCATTTGAAACACTATCGGATATTCCATAAGCCTCAAACATGAGAATTTACCGATGCCATGTCCCAGACATGGTCTTACACTGGCTATTATCACCAAGGCTGATGCCATGTCCCAGACATGGTCTTACACTAGCTCTCACATATTCATGCTGACACCATGTCCCAGACACGGTCTTACACTGACATATTTCGTAACTGATGCATGTCCCAGACATGTCTTACACTGGCTTACGTCCCGAGGCTGATGCATGTGTCAGACATGTCTTACACTAGCACTCATCTCACTACCGATGCCCTGTCCCAAACATGGTCTCACACTGGCTCTCATAATGTGGCTGATGCATGTCCCAGACATGTCTTACACTAACCCACAATAACCCATATGTCATGGCATGGATTCCAAGGTTCAAACGGGAACTCTGCTCATACTTTCTCAATTCCAAAATCAAGCAATTCATGCTATGTTAATTTCAACTATAATTCAACATACATTAACAATGTAGTTGTACTATTTATATACAACTTACCTCGTATTACAAAACGTACACGACTAGTCAGTTTAGTCGATTTGCTTGGCTTTCCCCCGGTCTTGGTTCGGAGTTGGAAATTCTTGATCTATATTAGAAAAATACACTCATTTAGTCACTAATCACAATTAGGCAATCAAAAATTCACACCTTCGATAAAATGACCATTTTGCCCCTAGACTTAGGAAAATGACCATTTTACCCCTATGCTCAAAAATCAATTTTTATCAAATTTCTTCCCATCTCAAGCTTAACTAAACCCTTTTTTCTCTTATAGAAACTCCAAATTCTCTCTATTTCACACACTTATCACTTATTTTGTAACTTGTGCAAAATAGTCCCTTTAGGTGTTTTCATGCTAACACCTTTCACAAAAGTTGTTTATAAGACAACTAAGACACATTTTCTTCCATAAAAACTCAGCAACCAACAAAAATCCCTTCATGTCAAAACCCTAAACTCTTGATCATTTTGCAAGATAACACCCTCATTTGAAAGCTCATGCTTCAAGGGTCTCAAAAGTACAAAAATCATCAACAAAGGACATGAAAATCACTTACTTGTGAGTGCTTCAAGTTGCTAAAAATTTTAAGCTTTATAGCCCCATAAAATGGCTGATATTTTCAGCTAAGAAGGAAGAAAAATGATAGCTTTTCCTTTTTGTGTTATTACAATTACAACTAGTCAAAATTGGTGACATAAGCTTCACCTAATTTTGACCATCTCTCCAATTTTGTCTCCCATAGCCGGCCAAGCTAGTTTCTAAGGGCCTAATTGCCCTTTAAAGACCCCCAGTTTAGGTTCTCAAGCTATTTAATACCTTTAGCTATCAATTTAGGACTTTTACACTTTATGCGATTTAGTCATTTTTCACAATCGGGCTCACAACCGTCAAAATTAACTCACCAAATTTTTCATTTACTAATATAAACATGCTATGACTCCAAAATAATAATAAAATAATTTATCCAACTTCAGATTTGTGGTCCTAAGACCACGATTTAGACTAGGCCCTAAGTCGGGCTATTACATTTCTCCCTCCTTAGGGATTTTCGTCCTCGAAAATCTTACCAGTGAATAAGTTCAGGTACTGATCTCTCATAGTCTCCTCGGGTTCCCATGTGGCTTCCTCGACTCCATGTCTATGCCAAAAAACTTTCACAAGTGCTATGCTCTTATTTCTCAACTGTTTGACTACCCGATCCAAAATCTTGATTGGCTCTTCACCATAAATCATGTCCGGAAGAATCTCAACCTCTGTCAGCTCAATCACATGCGAAGGGCCTGATCTATACCAACGTAGCATGGACACATGAAACACCTCGTGAATCTTTTCCAATTCCGATGGTAAATCCAATAAGTAGGCAACTGGCCCTACTCTCTTGGTAACCACATAAGGTCCTATGAAACAAGGACTCAACTTGCCTTTTCTACCAAATCTGAGGATTTTCCTCTACGGAGACATTTTTAAAAATACCTTATCACCGACTTGAAACTCAATTTCCTTTCGTTTCAAATCCGCATATGATTTTTGTCTATCTAAGTAGCATTCAAGTAGTCACGAATCACTTTAACTTTCTCTTCAGTCTCTTTAACTAAATTGACCCCGTGAATCTGACACTCTCTAAGCTCAGTCCAATATAAGGGTTTCGACACTTTCGCCCATATAGTGCCTCATAAGGCGCCACTTTCAGACTTTTCTGATAACTATTATTATAGGCGAATTCAACCAACGGTAGATACTTTTCCTAACTACCTTGGAACTCAAGGACGCAACACCATAACATGTCCTCTAATATTTGAATTACTCTCTCTGACTGACTGTCAGTTTGCAGATGGAAAGCTGTGCTAAAACTCAACTTTGTTACCAG
Source organism: Gossypium hirsutum (assembly GCF_007990345.1). NCBI lineage: Eukaryota > Viridiplantae > Streptophyta > Magnoliopsida > Malvales > Malvaceae > Gossypium > Gossypium hirsutum. The sequence goes on along the minus strand of NC_053433.1, from coordinate 62,110,709 downwards.
AGCCTCTTGTAACTTTATCCAAAACCTCAAGGTAAATCTCGGGTCTCTGTCTGAAATAATCGATATGGGCACCCAGTGTACTTTCACAATCTCGAAAACATACAAGTCAGCTAATCTCTCAAGAGAGTAATCGGTACGCACTGGTATGAAGTGTGCCGACTTTGTTAGCCTATTCACAATAACCCATACTGCATCTTTATTTTTCGGGGTTATTGGCAAAACCATCACAAAGTCCATAGTGATTCGATCCCACCCGAAGGAACTTAGTGTTAAGCCTTCACTTGCTGACACACTAGGAACCTAGACACAAACTCTGAAATGTCTCTTTTCATACCCGACCATCAATACATCTTCTTAAGGTCGTTGTACATTTTCACACTACCCAGGTGGACGGACAAACAACCATTATGTGCCTCTCGAAGAATTTTCTGAATAATCTCATTACGCTTGGGTACACAAACTCTATCTTTGAACATTAAACATCCCTCGGAACTAATATGAAAATCTAATTCAATTCCCAACTCACACTGAGTCCTCTAGGCTTGCAATTTCTCATCACCTTTCTGACCTTTTTGGATCTCTTGAAGAAATGTCGATTTAGCTCTCAACTCTGCTAGAATTGAACTATCATCAGACAAAGCCAAATTGGCGTTCATTGCCTTCAACGCAAATAGCGATTTTCTACTCAATGCATCAGCGACAACATTCGCCTTTCCTAGATGGTAGTCGATAATCAATTCATAGTCCTTTATCAACTCTAACCACCATCGTTGCTGTAGATTCAATTCTTTTTGAGTCATCAAGTACTTTAAGCTCTTACGGCCGGTAAATACTTGACATTTCTCTCCATGCAAATGGTGTCTCCAAATTTTCAATGCGAACATGATAGCGGCCAACTCTAAATCATGTGTCGGGTAGTTTTTCTCATGTGGCTTTAGTTGTCTTGAAGCGTAAGCAATGACCTTACCTTCTTGCATAGGCACGCACCCCAAACCACTTAAGAAGGCATCACTGTATACTACAAACTCCTTGCCCGACTCTAGTTGCACTAACACTAGGGCTTTGGTCAACAAAGCTTTTAATTTTCTGAAACTCTGTTTACATTTTCTATCCATTCAAACTTGAGATCTTTTTGTACCAGTCTCGTCATCGGCATAGCTATCATAGAGAATTCGTTTACAAACCGTCTATAGTATCTAGACAAACTCAAAAAGCTTCAAACCTCTGTCACATTCTTTGGAGGTTTCCATTCAACAATAGCCAAGATCTTACTCGGATCCCGTCTCCTGACACAAGATGTCCTAGAAAATCGACCTCCTTAAGCTAAAATTCACTCTTACCAAACTTGGCATACAATCTCTTGTCTCTCAAGATTTGCAACACAACTCTCAGATGCTCTACGTGCTCTCTCTCATCACGCGAATAAATCAATATGTCATCGATAAAGACAACGACAAACTTATCCAAATATGGCCTGAAAATGCGGTTCATCAGATCCATAAATACCGCCGGGGCATTAGTCAAACCAAAAGGCATAACGAGGAATTCATAATGCCCATATCTCATCTGAAAAACAGTCTTTGGTACATCTTGCTCTTTTACTCTCAACTGGTAGTACCTAGATCTTATATCAATCTTGGAAAATAGAGTGGCCCCCTTCAACTGATCAAACAGATCATCAACTCTTGGGAAAGGATATTTGTTCTTCACTGTTACCTTGTTGAGCTGCCTATAGTCGATGCATAATCTCATAGATCCATCTTTCTTTCTTACAATGAGTATTAGAGCACCCCATGATGAAAAACTCAGTCTCGCAAAGCCCTTATCCGTTAGCTCTTGCAACTGTTCTTTCAACTCTTTTAACTTGGTTAGAGCCATCCTATACGGAGCAATCGAGATGGGCATCGTACCAAGAACCAACTCAATTCCAAACTCGATTTCCCTCACTAAAGGTAATTCGGTCAATTCTTCCAAGAACACGTCTATAAACTCATTGACCACTGGTACCGATTCAATCTTCAACTCAGACACTTGAGTGTTCAACATGAAAACTAGATCGGCCTTATATCCTTTCCTCAAATATTTCTCAGCAGTTAAAGATGATATTACTACAGGAAAATTATCTAATCCATCTGGTTCAACTCGAAGAAATTCCCGCCTTTACATTTCAACTCAATAACTTTCCTCCCACAGTCCACTACAACACTATGAGAAGTCAACCAATCCATCCCAAGGATTACGTCAAATTCATTAAACGGCAATAACCTTAAGTTAGCCGGAAAACAATGACCTCTAATTGTCAAAGGACAATTCTCACACACTTGGTCCACCAATACATATTTGCCTAAAGGGTTAGACACTTTGATCACAAACTTAGTGGACTCTACTAGCATGCTCATATGAGGTACCAATTTCATACAAATATATGAGTGGATAGATCCGGGGTCAATTAAAGCAGCAAAAATTATATCATGGATAGAAAAAGTACCTGTGATCACATCGGGAGACTCTGCCTCTTCCCGAGCTTGAATAGCATAAGTCCTTGCAGGCGCTCTACCCTCAAACCTCACTGCAGTGTCTCTAGGTGCACCTCTGCTAGAAGCCCTGCTACCGGGGTTCTTTTGTGGTCTACCCCTCAATGGAGCACTACTTGCCTTTACTTCTTGCTTTCTCGCTCCCATCTTAGCGCAATCACGAATAAAGTGGGTCTAGTGACCCACACTTATAGCAACCCCTCTGGTTTCCTTAGCACTCACCAAAATGACGCCTGCCACACTGCGAGCATTTTGGCCTATTTCGCTGAGCACTACCGACACTCGAGACAGAAGCGGTCTGGGCTCTAGAAGTTGCGTTCTGCCGGTTCTTGTTTCTATTTGAAAACCCAACCGAAACACTTGATCGGGTAGCAAACTCTTTTGATCTTTTAGGCAAGGACTAGTATGATTTCCCCGTCTGTCTCTGCTTTGAATCCCACAACTGAATAACTGCTTTTCTCCTTTCTTTTACTAGCTCCTCAGCCTTGTATGCTCTCTCGACAAGTACTACAAATTTTCTTATCTCTGAGATGCCAACAAACACTCAGATGTCTTCATTAAGTCCATTCTCAAACCTTTTACACATGGTAGCTTCACTGGATACGCCGCGCATATTTGCTGAGTTTCAGAAACTCGTGTTCATACTCCGTCATAGTCTTATTACCTTGCTTCAACTCTAAAAATTCCTTCCTTTTTTGATCCATGAACCTCTGGATAATATACTTTTTTCGGAACTCTTCTTGGAAAAATTCCCAAGTTAATCTTTCTCTTGGTACCACAAACACGAGAGTATTCCACCACCGATATGCCAAATCCCGTAAAAGTGACACCGCACACTTCACGCATTCTTCAGATGTGCATGATAATTCATCAAATACCTTATTTTCGGATCTTATCTACCGGAGGCTTCTCTCTTCTAAACATGTTCATGCCTTGTGGAGTTACTGAGGCATACTGAGGAATCAGGGGAGGTAGGGGAGGTGGAGTGTTTGGGTTCGCACGAACGAACTTCGTGTACCAAGCATCCATCATTCGAAGGTAGGCTTTTCTAGCGCCTCCAACCTGGCCCATGGTTATGGGCTTACACTCTATTGGCGCGGTCCCTTCAGCGGGAGCTAGCGTATTACTTTTCACGTCATCCGTCGTGGCTCTATCAGGATCCATTTACTATATATAAAAACATAATTTATAATCATCAAAGATCAACACACTATCAGTATACAATTAAGGCATGTATGGCTAGACTCGTACTCTCGCTAGGTTAGTCCTAGAATTGACTAAACAATAACTCTGATCCATTAAATGTAACACCCTATACCCGTAACCCACGCCGGGCAGAGTACAAGGCATTACCTCACTTGTTCTCATGCTTACGATCAATCTCAAGTCACCGAGATTCGGTCAAATTTTAAAACTTTTTCTATATCTACTTTAGACTTTTTATTATGGGCCTACGAGTCCCAAATCGATCATTGAAAACTAATTGGAACCATTCTGGGTCCCTAAACCAACTATGACCTTGAACAGGTCACACGCCCATGTGGAAGGACAACACGCCCATGTGACCATTTTATCATGGTCGTGCTGATGGCCCATATGGCTCACACGGCCTAGGCACCTAGGCACATGCCAGTGTCCAATACCCGTGTGCAATTACATTCTAATTCACACTTACAGGTTTTTTCACACGGCCAGACACACGCTCGTGTCAATGGCCCGTGTCCCTCACACGGCCATGACACGCCCGTGTTCTAGCCCATGTCTAAAAACTTCGACATTCTATTTCTGATGTCAGCATCCTTAAAATGTCACATGGCCATGGCACACACCCGTGTACTAGGCCGTGTCCTCCACACGGCTGAGACACACAGTCGTGTCTCTGCCCGTGTGTTTAATACCATGCATACTGACTTGAAATTTTTACGTGCAGAGGACACACGATCGAACTACACACCTATGGGGCAGACCATGTGTTACACATGGCCTAGACACACGCTCGTGTGTCTACCCTTGTGGACAATATAAGGCTATTTACCAAGTGTCATTACCACCCTTATATACCTAGTTCCATGCAAATACCAACCAATACCATGACAATACATCTTTTATAAATCAAAATGAGTATTAGCCATCATTCAGGGCTTAAAATAAAATGAAGGGTTCCAAACCCGAGTCATTGCGATTGGCCAATTCTTAAAGACACAAAATGATAAAGTCTAAGCCCTATACATGCCATATTCAAAAATATAAATCTAACTATACCGGTTCTTCGGCTAATAGTGTGATCGATCTCTCTGACTTCCGGCGATCCTTGAGCTAATTAGGTGGCACTGAAAGGAAATGAACAGGAAAGGAAGTAAGCATTAAAGCTTAGTAAGTTGCATATAAGTAATATACAACAATAATCACCATGCTCGACATAAGTATAACTTACTCATTGCCGTCCATACAACCCACAAATCATGTATATAGAGTTTATATCTCATACGTACCAATTAGGTACCTGTACCACTCACAACACGATTATACTTTTCTTCATTAAGCTAAAATCACTACTCTCTCCATTGAACCATTCGGAACACTATCGGATATTCCATAAGCCTTTAACACGAGAAAATTACCAATGCCATGTCCCAGACATGGTCTTACACTGGCTATTATCACTGAAGCTGATGCCATGTCCCAAACATGGTCTTATACTAGCTCTCACATATCTGTACCGACGCCATGTGCCAGACATGGTCTTACATTGACACATTTCATAGCCGATGCATGTCCAAGACATGTCTTACACTAGCACTCGTCTCAATGCTGATGCCATGTCCCAGACATGGTCTTACACTGGCTCTCATAATGTGGCCGATGCATGTCCCAGACATGTCTTACACTAGCTCACAATAACCTATATGTCATGGCATGAATATCCGATTCATTTCTTAGGTTCAAATGAGAACTTTGCTATCTCTATTATCATCATACTTTCTCAATTCCAAAATCAAGCAACTCATACTATGCTAATTTCAAGTATAATTTAGTGCATACATTAACAATGTAGTTGTATTATTTATATGCAACTTACCTCGGATTACAAAACGTATACGACTAGTTGGTTTAATCAATTTGCTTGGCTTTCCCTCTCTCTTGGTTCGGAGTTGGAAATTCTTGATCTATCTTAGTAAAATACACTCATTCAGTCACTAATCACAATTAGGCAATTAAAAATTCACACCTTCAGTAAAATGACCATTTTGCCCCTAGACTTTGGCAAAATAACTATTTTACCCCTTTGCTCGCAAATCGACTTTTATAGAATTTCTTCGTATCTCAAGCTTAACTAAACCCTTTTTGCTCTTATAGAAACTCCAAATTCTCTCTATTTCACATACTTATCACTTATTTTGTAACTTGTGCAAAATAGTCCCTTTAGGTGTTTTCATGTTAACACATTTCACAAAAGTTGTTTATAAGACAATTAAGACTCATTTTATTCCATAAAAACTCAGCAACCAACACAAATCCCTTCATGGAAAACCCTAAACTCTTGATCATTTTGCAAGATAGCACCCTCACTTGAAAGCTCACGCTTCAAGGGTTTTAAAAGTACAAAAATCATGAACAAAGGACATGAAAATCACTTACTTGTGAGTGCTTCAAGTTGCTAAAAATTTTAAGCTCTCAAGCCCCCTACAATGGCTAATATTTTCAGCTAAGAAGGAAAAAAATGATAGCTTTTCCTTTTTGTGTTATTAAAATTACAACTAGTCAAAATTGGTGACATAAGCTTCACCTAATTTTGACCATCTCTCCAATTTCGTCTCCCATAGCCGGCCAAGCTAGTGTCTAAGGGCCTAATTTCCCTTTAAAGACCCCCAATTTAGGTTCTCTAGCTATTTAATACCTTTAGCTATCAATTTAGGACTTTTACACTTTATGCGATTTAGTCCTTTTTCACAATTGGGCTCACAACCGTCAAAATTAACTCACCAAATTTTTCATGTACTAATATAAACATGCTATGACTCCATAATAATAATAAAATAATTTCTCCAAGTTTATATTTGTGGTCCCGAGACCGCTATTCTGACTAGGCCCTAAGTCGGGATATTACAGTCTTATTCGCATACATATATCAATGCCATGGTCTTAGTCGCACATCACATATCGGAATCCTATGTCATGACATATGTATCCTAGCTATTCCTATGGCTCATACAGGGCTTTCGGACGTCGTAACTCAATCGAAACGAATTCATAAACATAGCTGCCAAGCTTGTACACATTCGGCTAATACATGTATTTATTCACATATTCATTTCAACATATATAGTTCACATTTAATTAAAATTAACAACATCTATTTGCTTATATACTTACTTGGACGATGAAAAACGGAACGGGACGGCTAGTCGACAGCTTTAGTTTTCCCCCGATCTAAATTCGATTTTCTCTTTTCTTGACCTAAATTAATATAAATTAAACTTATTTAATCAAATATTCAATCAAATTCATCAAAAACGCATAAATGGGTAAATTACACTTTTACCCCTAACATTTCACATTTTTCACAATTTAGTCCCTATTTCACCAAACACAAAATATTAAAAATTTGAATACACCCATTTTAGGCTGAATTTTATCCATGTTCATACAGGTCCATATATTTCATTTATTTCACATTTTGGTCCCTCAATTTATCATTTTTGCAATTTAGTCCTAATCACTCAAAATCATCAAAAATTCCAACACAAAACATGTTAATCTATCACATATCTTTTATTTTCTACATTCAAACAACAAAAATCACATGATTTCAACAATGACATAACTCAAAATATTCATCAAAATCAAAAATTCAAGCATGGGTCTTGTAGATAACTTAGCAACGATCTCAAAAACATAAAAATTATCAAAAACCGAGCTAGTTACATACCTTAATTGAGCTTGAGCATGATCGGACCCTAACTTTCTTTATTTCTTTTCCTTTCCTTTATTATTCGGCAAGAACAAAGATTATGAAACCATGTTATTTTTTTATGTTTTATTATTACATATATTATTACATAAATTACCTTATTAACCTTTGTCAATTAATACAAAACCTATATATATTAACGTCATGACCGTCCATCACTATATAAAACCTATATATATTAACGTCCTGACCGTCCATCACTAACTTCAATGGTCAATTTGCAACATAAAACCTCCATATTAAAAGAACAACTATTCGGCCCTTTTACAATTAACCACCAATTTTCATTTTATGCGATGAAGTTCTTTTATTTAATCGGGCCCTCAAACGATAAAATTAAGTCACGAAAATTTTACACACACAAATTCACACATAATAAACACAGAAAATAATTTCTAAATATTTTTTTACTCGGATTCTTGGTCCCAAAACCACCGTTCCGAATAAGGTCTAAATCAAGCTGTTACGTTGTGATTGATTATCACCCGGGAAAAGCTAATGTTGTTGCTGATGCCCTAAGTAGAAAATCTTTGTTTTCATTATGAGCAATGAACACCCAGTTAATGATTTGTAATGATGGGTCTTTTTTAGCCGAATTAAAAACTAAACCTGTATTTCTTCAACAAATCTGTGAAGTTCAAAAAGATGGCCGTGAAATTGCAAGCTAAACAAATTCAATGTGAGTCTATTTCTGATTCAGAATTTCATATTGGAAGCGATGACTATTTAATGTTTCGAAATAGAATTTGTGTACCGAAAATTACAGAACTTGTTCAGAAAATCTTGCATGAAGCACACAGTAGTCACTTCTCTGTTCATTTGGGTAGTACTAAGATGTATAACGATCTGAAAAAGATGTACTGATGGTCAAGCATCAAACGGGATATCTCAGAGTTTGTATCGAAAAGTTTAATATGTCAGTAAGTCAAAGCTAAACATCAAGTACCATTGGGTTTACTACAGCCTGTATTGATTCTTGAGTGGAGATGGGATAGAGTTTCAATGGATTTTGTGTCAAGATTCCTTTAACTCCAAAAAAGAAAGATGTTATCTGGGTTGTCGTTGATCGACTAACGAAGTCTGCTCTTTTCATACCCATACGTACAGATTACTCACTTGACAGATTAGCTGAATTGTACATTTTTGAAGTTGTTCGATTACACAGGGTGCCATTATCTATTATTTCTGATAGAGATCCAAGATTTATGTCACGATTCTAGAAGAAATTGCAAGAGGCTCTGGGAACAAAGTTGAATTTCAGTACTACTTTTCATCCTCAGACGGATGAACAAATCGAGAGAGTTATTCAGATTCTCGAAGACATGTTGAGATGTTGTATTTTAGAGTTTGAGGGAAGTTAGGAAAAATACTTACTGTTGATTGAATTCGCATATAACAATAGTTTCCAAACAAGTATAAAGATGGCACCGTACGAAGCTTTATATGGTCACAAATGTCGAACTCCTCTGTACTGGACTGAATTGAGTGAGAAAAAGATTCACAAGGTTGAATTGATCAGAGAACTGAGGAAAAAGTGAAAATGATTCACGACAGTTTAAAACCAGCTTTAGATCGACAGAAATCCTACGCAGATTTGAAACATAGAGAAATTGAATTTCAAGTGGGAGACAGAGTGTTTCTAAAAGTTTCACGGTGGAAAAATGTTCTTTGATTTAGCCATAAAGGAAAGTTAAGTCTGCAATTCATCGGACCGTGTGAAATTATTGAGAGAATAGGGCCTGTAGCATATCGACTTGCTTTTACTATCAAAACTTGAAAAGATACATAATGTCTTTTATGTTTCTATGCTACATCGCTACAAATTTGATCCGTTACATGTGATCTCTCCGATAGATGTTGAAATTCAACCCGATATGTCGTATAATGGAGAACCAATCGGGATTTTGGCTCGTGAAATCAAAGAGTTGAAAAATAAACGCATAGCCCTAGTGAAAGTTCTCTAGCATAAACAAGGGATTCAAGAAGCTTCATGGGAACCCAAGGAAGCTATGTGAAAATAGTACCCTAACCTATTTACCGGTAAGATTTTCGGGGACGAAAATCTCTAAGGGGGAGAGTTGTAATAGCCCATTTTTAGGTCAAATCAGAATAGTGGTTTCGAAACCACAAATCCAAAGCCAAAATATTTATTTTATTATTTTAATAAGGTTTACAGCATGATAGAATTATTATGCGAAAGTTTCGTAAAGAAATTTTACTGTTTGAATGTTTAACTCTATAAAAAGGACTAAATCACGTAAAGTGTAAAATGTATGTTCTATTAGTTAAAGGTATTAAATAGCTATGAATCATTAAACTAGAAGTCCTTATGTTTAAATTAGACCATAATTAAATTGAATGGACATTAATGGGCATAATATCATGATATTTGATGGATTTTAATTAAGATTATTTTGGAAAAATGTTTAATAAGTTATAATAAATAGAACCAAAATCATTTTATTCATCATCTTCCATCTATATTGCCAAAATTGAGAAAGAAAATAAGGGTTTAAAGCTTCCATGATTTTAGCACACTCCTAGCTTGATTAAGGTACGATTTTAGCTCGGTTTTTAATGATTTCTACATTTTTGAGATTGTTGCTTCGTATATTAGCTAGGCCGCACCTTAATTTTTGAATATGTTCATGATTTTGAAAAGTTCCATTGTTGAATACTTGAGTTCTTTGACGTTTAATGATAGATTACAGAAGTTTGATGATAGTTAAGCTAGTTTTGTAAATTGATTTTAGACAAAAATGTCAAATAGGGATTAAATTGAGAAAATGTAAAATTATGTGGTTAAAAGTGTGAAATAATGAAAGATATGGGATGCTAGTAGTATATAGTAAATTCAGCTGCTATGGGTTATGCCTAATTGTGTAATTTTTCATTTTTATGTGTTAAGGACTAAATTGCAAAGTAGTCAAAAGTCAAAAGGTAAAATTTTAATTTAGCCAAAATGAATGTTTTGGGCTAAATTGAATTGAATGAAAGTTTGAATAAGCTAATTTGATATTATATAGATTAAGATAAGCGAATACCGGAATTAGATCGGGGAAAACAGAAAGTGGACGAATAGCCGATAGTTTTATCCAAGGATACGAGGTAAGTTCATATAATTAGAATCGAACTTTTATATACTTGTAATTATTGAAATGAATATGTATAATTGATATACTTGAGTTATGAATGCCTTAACGATATAGTCTATTGGTTACCGAGCCCCATTCGAACTGTATGAATCCATAGGGTACGAGTGACATGTCACTAGGGTTACCATTTTGGTCGAGCTCCTGCATTTGTTGCGAACTCACCACAGCTCGTTTGAGCTTACCAATATATCAGCTCGTAAGAGCTTACTATTTTTAGCTCATTGGAGCTTACTGTTCAGCTCGATAGGGCTTACCGTTTCAGCTCAATAGAACTTACTGTTTATCAACTTAGGAGGAGCTTCCCGATCATGGCTCGAAAGAGCATAAGTGATAATGAATTGATAGATTACTGATGTTTATCATCCAAGTATCCTTTAAAGTTCTAATAGGTTCAACAGGAACCAATACTATTTATACGGATAAGTTACAGTTTACAAATGAATTATTATTATATGATTGAGATTGAGATGTTACTAATGTTATATATGATAAATGAATTTGGTATGATGCAAGGTATTATATTTATGGTTGGTTTCATAAATTTTAAATGACTAACATGTGATGAATGCTTGTGTTTAGGTATTTTACTTAAGTGAATTGATTACACTTTGATTATTGCTTTGATTATGTATAATGGTAAGTTTAATTCTGATCTATACAAGCTTACTAAGCTATAAAGCTTACTCTGTTTATTTCTCTATGTTTTATAAAGGTTCGATAGCTCGCTCATTTCGAACAAGTCGGAGTTGCACATCACACTATCCAATTTCCAATTGGTACTTTTGAACTTGTGAAAATATGTAAATGTGGCATGTATAGGCTAGTTTAAATGGTGTTAGTTATGTCACTTGAAAATTATGCTTTTGGTATATCTTGTGTATGAGTTAAGCCATGTGATTTGGCTTATTTTGATATCATCTTTGGTTGTGTATAAGTGTTCAATTATGGTATGTTTTGACAAAGAATAGATGGAGTGAAAATGTGAAAATGATGTCTTGATATATATTTGTTCTATGAAAGGATTATGCATGATGTTGATTAGGTAATTGGGTATGTAAATGTTAGGTTTGATATGGCAACTAATGTGCATTTAAATGGTTATTATGATTGCCAATTGAGTTATAAAATGTAGTCATTTATTCTTGTGAATACTTGTGTGTATAGAATGGCAAATATGGCTTTGCAAATAGCCTATTTTTGTCCACACGGGTAGGGACACAGGCGTGTGTCTCAACCGTTTGTGACACACAGCCATGTTTCACGGCCTTGTGTCCCCTGGTGTTGAAATGATATAGAAGTCAGTATGCTCCACACAGTCTCACACACGAGCATGTGATCAACCATGTGGTACAAGTCAGTATACCCTACAGTTTTGGCACAGCCTGATACACGGGCGTGTGTGGCCATTTTGAAAGGCACACAAGCTAGACACACAGCTTGATCTATAATATCAAATTTAGCTCACTTATTAGTCACATTATTCAATGTGACCCAAAAATCATATTATAGAAAAACTATGTTTTTGCTCCTAAAATTTAACATATTTATATTTTTTCCCCTAAGCTCTAAAAAAAATTTATTCAATTTCTTTAACATACAAGCCTAGCCGAATCATTTTCATAACTATAGTAGCCCACAATTTCCATTAAAACACACTTTTACTACATATTTTATAACTTTTACAAATTAGTCCTTTTAAGTATTTTCACGGAAAATCACTTAGTAAAAGTTGTTTCTCTAACCATAAACATGCCATTGAACACAAAAATACACACATGTTCATCATGGGTCAAAACCCTAGATTTTAACTATATCTCAAATTAGTTGTAGAAATAGATAGATCATGTGACGAGGATTTCAGAAACATGAAAATCATTAAAAATGGGGCTAGAATGAACTTACAATCGAGCTTGGAAGCTTGAAAAACCTTAGCCATGGTTTCCCTTTGTGAAATTTGGCCATGGGGTTGAAGATGGACAAAAATTGACTTTTAATTTTGTTTTTAATTCATTTTAATTACTAAATAGCCAAAATGCCCCTGACTTAAAAATATTCTAAATCACCTATTTCATACCCATTTTTGTCAAAAAAATTAACCAATGGTCTAATTACCATTTAAGGACCTCCAGTTTAAAATTTCATAACAATTGGACACCTCTAGCTTGTAGAACTCAAGTTTTTAACTTTTTATGATTTAGTCCTTTTAACTAAATTAAGTCCCAAACGTCAAAATTTTCAAATGAAATTTTCACAAAATCTGTAGACCATAAAAATATAATAAAATAATTTTTTTCTCATTAGATTTGTGGTCCCAAAACCAATGTTCTGACTAGGTCCAAAATCGGGTTGTTACAACTCTCCCCCTTAGGGATTTTCGTCCCCAAAAATCTTACTAGAAGAAATTTCTTTCAACTCTCATGAATCACTTTTACTAATTTCCCAAAATCACAAATCATATCAACCTCGTATATCTCTTTCTAGTCACCTTGAACTTTAACACACAGTGCCAGAGCATATCGTCAAAGTTTTGAATTACTCTCTCAGACTTACCACCGATTTACAGGTGTATTACCATGCCAAGATGCAACTACGTATTCATAGTTTCCAGTAGCTTTTTCCATAATTGCGATATAGCCCTCGAATCTCAATTTGAAATAATAGGGACTTGCAATCTATGAGAGCTAACAACCTCAGAACTCGGCTGATCCATCAAATGAGAAATTCGATCACCAAAACATCTATTTCAAATAACTGCACATTTTGATTACTCCCAGAGTGAACCGACAAGCTACTACTGAGCCTCGTACAAAAATTTCCTACATAATCTTTGAATTCATCTGCACATAATTTCTATCTCTGAACAATAACATCAGTCATTAGGTTAGACCTAAAATTTAGAATCAAAAATCGATTCATACTGAACTCGTTTAGCTTACCATTCATTAACACATTTCTGAGATTCTCAATCTTGCAATGAAAACATTGCTTTAGCTTTTAATCTAGCTAAAATTAGATCATCATCAATTAAGATCAATCATGTAATCCCACTCACAAAATAAACAAAGATTTTTCCATTCAGCATTTGTAACTATATCTGCTTTCCCAGAGATTAATCAATAACTACTCGTGATCTTTCAACAGTTCAAGTCTTTAACACTATCTTAACTTCAAATCTTTCCATCACATACGATACTTTATTCTTGAAATCAAGGAACATGAAACAGCTTTCGTCGAATAAACGATATCACCAAATTCTCAATACGGACATAAAAGTGACTGTCTCTAAATCATTGGTCGAACAGTTCTTTTTAGTGTGACATTAATTGTATGAAAACATGAACCATCACTTTACATTCTAGTATTAAAACACATTCCAATCCGTTCAATAGTGCATCACTGAAAAATCATAAATTCATTACTCAATTCAAACTGAACTTAGAACCAGAGCTTCAGTTAATAACATCTTCAACTATTTTCAACTTGCTAACATGCACAAACCATCCAAATTTTCATAAATGAGATAACCATATCATTCAGAACAGCTTTAACTCAAAATAACATCATCAGATTAGAACAAATCTAATGGGTATATCTTGGTATCATACTCTCTAGAATATCAATCCTTCATTCAGACTATCCATCGATATACTTGTAAATGCACAAAATTTATTACCATAACTGAGGATACATTAACTACATGTAACTCAAATCACATTTCAATTGACCAGCTCATTCTGATAAAAACAACCGAGTCAATTTCCACTATCAAATAATAACATAACAAAATGTTCCTTTCTTCATGTTATTAAAACAACTCAAACACATAATCTTTTGAAATTCTCTTATCATGCTAATCAAAGGCCTTTACAATCGCATTAGTTCAAAGAAACAAAGACATCTTGATTAAATGCATTGATTTTAATCAACTTACCTAAGAAAGAAATCCATCATACAATTTGATTTTGTGCTTCCATCTTTTATACTGTTGTCAACGTCAATTCCTTACACGAAAACTAGAGCAATCCAGATACCAGAATCACCACGTTTCTATGATCGAACCAGAAGCATAATCATAATAGACAAAGTTATCACAAGCTGAAGAACACACTTTAAAGATAAGCCATGGTTGATAATTCATGAAATAAGAAGGATATAAAAATCGATATAAAGAAATCCAAGATACGATACCATACCGGAAGTCTGAGAACATAACTCACAAGAAGATAATAAAGATCTTGATAATTCCTTAGAGAAAGCTAGAAGAAAAACACTACTTACCGACTCTGGAATTCCATTGTAATAGAGATAATATATTTCTCGCATATATAAAACAACCATAATTAGTATAAACATAAGATCGGTCTCACATAAATTTTTACCATCAACTTTATTCCAACATATTAGAATAGAATTCCGAAGAGATAAAGAAATGTCAATCATGAACCAACCAGACCAACAGAACTTTTGTCTAACATTATAGTCAACTAACATTCTCATACGATAAGAATTTCACCAGAAAATGAACAATCACACACATATCTCTGTGGATAAAAGAATATGTAGAATACCTAGAAAAGATCATCATATTCATTTCAACTGTAACTGTCACACACAAACATCTTTACTACTCACTTACCATTTCTCTGACTAATTCTGTCATCATGAACCCTACATTATTCCATTCACTAACGAAAACCAATTCGGAAAAAAAATTCAGCAGACACATACTTTAGACATCATATCTGAATAAGTCGATTAGTCGAGATTAACTTTTTCTTTAACCTTGACATTGCGTGATCTGAATGATCTTTAGATAATCTGATATCTCTTCCAGAACTATATTCTCTTGCCAAACTATTCTCAACTCTGACCACATTCTAGCTATTCTGCTATCGAACTCTTTAGTCTCGCACTTGTGAGTTCATTCAACATAAGTCTCATTAAATCTTATTATAAAATACCACATTGGTAAGGAGGTGAAGTCGTAAAGCCTCTAATTTGACTCTCATAAATACACACATATGACTTAGCATTTATCATCTGCATAATATCGTCACAATCACATAATTCACTTCAAGCAAATTAACATACATATTTATGTTATACAAATTTTTTGATTATTTTATTCAAACAAGTGCACATAAACACATATTCCATCGATTTGAGTAAGATTACTTATCATGTTCACTGAATGAAATAAGTTAGGCACATAACATCATATGGATATCAAACAAACATGGGTGAGCTTATCACAATATAAACTTTCATTTCATTTCACTTTTCCATATTTCTCAACTTATGTCTATTTCATTTTACACTTAATCACATACATATCATGAACTTTTATTCTTACCTTTCTCAGTTTCATCTCATCACAAACACATTTTCAAACATTTTAATATCACTTTCGGCCTTATCGAAAGTAGCTCAGTTGGAAAGCATTTCTGACTTAACAGAACAATTTCATCAAGATCGAGAGATATCACACTATTACAAGTAGTAATATGGCATGTATAGCTAGACTCACATACGGTATGCTAGTTCAAGAATCGACTAAACTATAGCTCTGATACCATTAAATGTAACACCCCTTACTCGTATTCAACGCCAGAACAGGGTACGAGGCATTACTGGACTTAAACTCAAACAAACATTCAAAACTGAGAGATGAATTTCCACTCAAATTTAAAACCTTTCCAATGCATTCATATCGTCTCTTAAACGAGCCTATGAGGCCCAAAACATACATTAGGGGTGGTTTGGGACTAAACCAAGAACTTTGGAAACTTTTGGGAAGCTTAGAAAATTTTTCATGCAAAAGGGGTCACACGCCCGTGTGGGTAGGCCGCGTGGTCACACACGCCCGTGTCCTCAGCCCTTGTAACTCTCTGTTTATGACATCATCCACAATTTGGGGTCACACAGCCAACTCTCACGCCCGTGTTTTGGGGCCTTGTCCTTCACACAACTGAGACACACGACCGTGTCTCTGCCTGTGTGGCCAAGAAAATGGCTATTTACCGAGCCATTTGCCACATTTGCACACTCACATACACACTTTCAATGGCACTTAACATGGCACCAACACAACTATAATCAAGGCTTAAACATATCAAAACAATTATTCACTGTTCATAACAAAACTGCCTACTTGAGTCATAGTCACTAAATTATTTTTATCTTGAGCTATAGAATTCTAAATTAAGATCTACTTGATTTTTCTGAAACTAGACTCAAATATCTTCCTGCCATAAAATTTTCAGAATTTATAATTTAGCCAATAAGTACAATTAATTCTTCAAATTCATCATTATTTTGTTGTTTGATAGTTTTGATGTTTCTTCACTAAAAATTAATTATCTCTTAGTAGGAGATTCGGATGATGTTTCCGTTTGATTATATTAAAAATATACTCATTAAGAATTTAAAAATATAAATTTGAAATCTCAAGTATTTTTATACAATTTTTAATGATTTTACAAACTCATAACAGGGGAACTCAAAATCATTCTGACCTTGTCTCACAAAAATTCAAATACTCATAAAATAAAATTCTTTTGCTTACACCGTTTCTTCTATGTAAAACTAGATTAAATAGGCTTTAATTTAATTTTTTATTCAACCTCTAATTTTATTTTCACAATTATTGGTGACTTTTCAAAGTTATATTACTACTGCTGTCCAAAACTATTTTAATGTTAATTTTACTCTTTCATGATTTCTTTGTATTAACTTTCATTTAGACATACAAAACACCAAAGCATATACATAACTAGCCATTCCAATAGCTAGTCATTATTGAATATTTACATGCCATTAATTGGCCAATTTAACCTATATATCAACAATAAAGACTTAAACATATCATTTCCTTACCTTCATATACATGCTCATAACATCATACTTTATCAAGTCTACACATACCCAATCACCTTCAACACAACAACTTCCCACATGTCTCATCTAGTCTAATTTCATTAACATACCATTATAAACCACATCATACAATGACATTAGTATAGGCATATGAGTAATTAATATGCTTGCAACTCATTAGCCAATAAAAGCCAATTTATATGGCTACATACCAAATCAAATCCTTAATCATTACAAGCCAATACATTTGGACATATCATAATGACACATACACAAAATGACTAAGTCCCTATACATGCCATAGACTCAAGGGTTTGCGTCCATTTACCCAACATGATAGCTTGATGTGATAGCATCTCCGGCGATCTCAACTCGAGCTAGCATATAACCCTATAAGATATCGGAAAGGAAGGGGAGCAAGCTACAAAGCTTAGTAAGTTCGTATGCAAATAATAAGCAACAATAGTCATACATTTGTCATACAACAAACATAACATAACACAATGTCATTAAATCTTCATAGGCATAACTTACTCAATCACAATGCTTACCCCCTTCAATTTATAAGCATAATTTAATACATCTTAACATTTGCCAAACGATCGTACCTCTCCAATATAACATACCATAATAATCATTAACAAATCATTTCAAGACTTATAGTAACATGTACATTAATTATGCATATTCATATTTTCAAGCCCAAAGCTTAACACCTTTCAATGATTTAAACTCTTAACTTCACATACTTTCATAACCATTTTAATAGGCAATTATGCAAATCTTTCATTTTTTACACATATCCAATGAAGCACAAATCAAGTGAATTAAACATCTTATCTCTCAATTTGATATGGCTCAAAAGCCTAACAAATGATTCTCAACTGAATTTACCATGAATTTACACATCATCAACATAAATAGTTATTCACAAGTTTAACTTAAGGTCACTTTCATAGTGATCATGAACTCATAATATCATGAAGCCAATGCTTATAAACTTTATGTACATACTTGTACGAACTCGTAACACAGTCATATCTTTTCACATCTTTGACATAATCTTTGAATTACCCATTGAACCAATTGGAATACTAAAGGATACCCGGGAAACCTCATACACATAGTAAGATGCCAATGCCATATTCGAGATATAGTCTTACATGGGATCACATATCGATGCCGATAGCCTAGTTATGGTCTTACATGATGTCTCATATTGATGCCATTTCCCAGACATGGTCTTACATGAAATCACATATCGATACCATATCCCAAATATGGTCTTACATGAAATCACACATAACCCTAATGTCATGACATTTGTATCCTATCTATTCCTAATGTTCAACCGGGATTTTTTCGTTATCTTGGCATTATCAAACTTGCTCATAATATCAATCATATAAAACATATAATATTAAAGTAATTTAAAACATAAATATATCATTGCAATATTCATATACAAACTTACCTCGATACACAAAAATGGTGAAAATGACCTAACCGTCAAATACTTGTTTTTCCCTCATTCTAGGCCTAAATCTCGTTTTTCTTGATCTATAATATCAAATTTAGCTCACTTATTAGTCACATTATTCAATGTGAGCCAAAAATCATATTGTGGAGAAATTACATTTTTGCCCCTAAAGTTTGACATATTTACATTTTTTCCCCTAAGCTCGAAAAAATGCAATTTATTCAATTTCCTTAACATACAAGCCTAGCCGAATCATTTTCATAACTATAGAAGACCACAATTTCCATTGAAACACACATTTACTATATATTTTATAACTTTAACAAATTAGTCCTTTTAAGCATTTTCACCGAAAATCACTTAGTAAAAGTCGTTCCTCTAACCATATTTCTACCATTAAACACAAAAATACATACATATTCATCATGGGTAAAAACCTTAGACCTTAACTATATCTCAAATTAGTGGTAGAAATAGATAGATCTTGTGACGAGGATTTCGAAAACATGAAAATCATTAAAAACGGGGCTAGAACGGACTTACAATCGAGCTTGGAAGCTTGAAAAACCCTAGCCATGGTTTTCCCTTCTGAAATTTATCCATGGGGTTGAAGATGGACAAAAATTGGCTTTTAATTTTGTTTTTAATTCATTTTAATTACTAAATGACCAAAATGCCCCTAACTTAAAAATATTCTATTTCAACTATTTCATGTCCATTTTTGTCCAACAAATTAAATAATGGTCTAATTTCCATTTACGGACCTCCGGTTTAAAATTTCATATCAATTAGACACCTGTAGCTTCTAGAACTCAAGTTTTGCACATTTTACAATTTAGTCCTTTTGACTAAATTGAGTGCCCAAACGTCGAAATTTTCGAACGAAATTTTCATGAAATCAGTTCGTGAAACCGTATACCATAAAAATATAATAAAAATACTTTTTTCCTCATCGAATTTGTGGTCTCGAAACCACTGTTCTGACTAGGCCCAAAATTAGGCTGTTACAGAAGTACAAACAGGGACACGTAAGTGCAACCAGGAGTACCAAAGTACAAACAAGGGCACATAAGTGCAATCATTCAATAATTAACTATGAACATTTGATTAAATAACTATATTATAAAAATGTAAGTAGAAATTTATTTATGTATTGAAACACTATGAGCTTACCTGGCTAAATTGCAGAAATGTCAAAGTACAAGAGCATTTTGGTAATTTTCCATTATCCTCGGTTTTCCATCCGATATTGATCTAAATTAATAATTTCATTCAATCTATAATTTAGATAGTAAAAAAATGTATTTTATGCAATTTAGTCATTTTTTCATTTTTTACAAAATTACCCCTAAAGTTTTACTTTTATTCAATTTAGTCCCTAAGCCTAAAACATGCAAATTAACCTTTTTACCCAAAATTGAGCCTAACTAAATACTTATGATATCCAATACAACCCATTATTGCAACAATTTCAGATCAAATCATTGTACTTTTACTATTTTAACAATTTAGTCCCTAATCGAAAAATTCATCAAAAATCACTTAATAAAATACTTTTAAATATCAACCAATATTTAAAATTCATCATTTAACATCAAAAATCAAAAGTTTTATCAATGGCAACATTCAATATATTTAATAGTTTCAAAATCGAAGGTACGGGCTAACTGGACCTAGTTGCAACGATCTCAAAAATATAAAAATTAAAAGAAACGGGTGGAAAATAGACTAACATGCATCCATTAAAGCTTGGCCGAAGCTTGAAGCTTCTCTTCCTTTTTGTTTCGACTAAAATGGTGAAGAAGATAATTCAATTTATTTTTCTTATAATAATAACATTATAACATAATATAATGTTTTTATAAATTAATAAACATCATTTTTTTAACTAAACAACCCCACTTACAGTCCACCAACTTAAGAATGGGTAATTTACCCATTAAGGCCATCCAATTATAATTCTTTAATCAATTTAACACTTTTAAACTAATAGCGTTTGACTTTTTCAACTTTTATTATTTAGTCCTTACTTAATTAACTATCGAAACATTAAAATTTTTCAACGAAACTTTAATACCACCTTAATGACACTCCTTAAATATTTATAAAAATATTTACAATTCGGTTTGTAGAAACGAGGTCCCGATATCTCATTTTTTAAAACCACTTGACCTCAAGGTCTTACCACTTGAACTTAATAAATCACTTAAATAACAAAAATTATTAAATCAAAAACTTTTTAAAACCATATTTGACTCATAAATATTAAATAATAATATTTACAAACTTACTCGTTGGATTTGGTGGCCCCGAAACCACTATTTTTGACACCACTGAAAATCAGGCTGTTACATAAACTAGCTTGGCTACTGACCTGACATGTTAGTATTAAAACCATTAGCAATAATGTTCTTAAGTAGGGAAGTCATAGAAGATACCTAGACTGCCAAAAACGTAAGTGCATCGAGTTTATGAACTCCAACCACTCTTCTTCCTGTGGCTACTTGATTAGTCGGCCACTGATAGTTGTTGCTAGAAATCCTTTCAAGGATCTCATATGCTTCATTGTACAATTTCGAAATAAGAGCTCCATTGGCAGAAGCGCCTACCACCATTCTTGTATGTGCATTGAAATCATTGTAAAAAGTCTCCAACTAAATATAGTGAGGAATGTCATGATGAGGACATTTTCGTAACAACTCCTTGAATCCTCTCATGCATCATATATGGATTCTTTGTCAAACTACTGAAATGTAATGTTTTCATTTATGAGCTTAGCATTTTTGCTCAGTGGAAAATACTTCATTAAGAATTGTTTAGCTAATTCTTGTAATGTTGATACCGAAGCAGGCAATACAGAATTCAACCATGCTCGCACTCTATCTCTCAATGAGTGTGGGAATAACTTCAATCTCAAAGCGTCTTCAATTACTCCATCTAGCTTAAATAAATCGTATACTTCCATGAACAAGCGGAAGTGTATATGCTGATCTTCGGTAGGCATTCTGCTAAAATGGCCCACCATTTGCAACATTTGGAACATAACCGACTTTAATTCAAACTAAGGAGCCTCAATTTCGAGCCTCACAATACCTAGATTGAGTTCATTGAATAAAGGCATGACATATTGGCATATGGCTCGGCCTCTGTCATCAGCAACAATGACCAAATTATGAGCATTGCAAACAAATCTTTTATTCTAATTTTGGTGTTCAGGATCCATTTCCATAGCTTGTCTCTAGGCTATTCGTTCCCTTCTTCTTTGTCTGAAAGTACATTCAATCTCAGGGTCAATAGGAAGTAGATCGATGGTTTGATCTATATTCATAAACTATTGGTTCCTGAGTAAAAAACACAATAAAGAAAACTTAAATACAAACAAAAAATTTTAAACCAAATTGCAAAATTTCAATTTCACAAGTAATGTCTAAAATACAGTCCCCGGCAACGGCACGAAACACTTGTCGTGAAATTATCGAATGATATGAAAGTATACACAATCGTCACCAAGCAATAAAGTAGTGAGTAAAAGTATCTTCTCCACAAGAACTGCATATGTAAAACAAATTATTGTGAAATTATGAATTAGCAAGTTGGTGGTGAAAAAACAAATAAAGTGTGAAGTATGAATTAACTAATTAACTAAAATTAATGACTAAATGTGTAAATGAAAATGCAAATGAAAATTGGAGCAGCAATTCACAAGGTTTAACAACTATTACAAGGTTTAATTGATTGCATTGTAATATATCAAACATATTTTATAACTTAAAGTTAGTATTTAATTTTTCAACGGTTAAATTTTCATTTTATCAAACAATACATTAATCAATAAAAAATGTAGTTATTTGATTTAATATTATAAATTTAATTTAAGAATCAATTTATCAAAATTCAACCTACTAAACTAATATAAGGTAAATTTGGACTATTTTTATTTTTTTCATGAATTAAAAAATATGATAAATTAATTTATTAGTTAATATTATTTTATTTTATATTAACTTTAAGTCTTTTACCATTAATATATAACTTGAAGAAATAGTTACAAACTCTTTTTATAAAAAAATGGTTTACAAATTTAAATCATAGAAAAAACTTTTTTATTTTATAAAATAAACAACAGTTCTCAAGCTTAATAATCAACTTGACGAAACTAGACTTAGTTCAATCTTTAATTCTATTTATTTTCCTATTCTATAAATTTAAAATTTATATATGATGACTTGCATTCATTTTTTTTATATTCTATTAATTTTAATGTTCTTCTAATCAATATATAATTTGAAAACGATTTACAATTTTATACGGAAAACACACTTATTTTATAAAAAAAAAGAGGGGAAAAAACAGCGTCGTAAATTTTTTTTGAGGCACGGATGGAGGCAGGGTTAAGGGGCAGGGGATTGTTTTGCTTATATATTCACTTTTCCCACATTACCCAAACTTATCCTAGTAAACTTTCACAGGATTTTTTTCTGCATTTTCCCTGCTTCGCTTGGCACCAAGAAAACCAATTAAATGGGGAGAATTGAAGTCTTAGGCCAAAGAAATCCGAGGCTAACGGATTTATCAAGGCAGATAAGAAATTTATAAGCTTCACATGCATGCCATTTCACCTAACTTGAGTGGGTAAGAATTTCACATGCCTCATGCCACTGTAGTCAATCAAATCAATGATTTCCCTAATACAACTTTGGCCTTTATATTAAGAATTAAAGTATATTTTACTTATTTAGATTAAGTAATAAATTAATTCTTCTGTTGAGATTTTTATCTATTTTTATTATTAAAAATAGGTATTCTGTAGTTTTTAACAATAGAAATGAATGAAAAATTTTAATAGAAAAGATTGATTTGCTCTCTAATCTATTGTATAAAAATTAAATTACCAATTTTTTATATAAAGGAAGCAAAACACAATTTCATACCTATTATAAGTACTCTATGATAAGTTTAACACTTTAATTCTGTTTTCAATAGTCATTAGTGCTGAAAGGGACGTTTTTTGGAGCAACAAAATTACATCAACAACTTGGATTGCTGTAGCAATGAAAATCATTAAGTAATGTGAGTTAAATAACATAGCATTGCTCAGGTACTTCATTGGAATCGGAAATTTGAATGAATCATTTTCCCCATAATGATTTGTTTTTATCAGAAGCAATAGTAGACAACAATTCATCATGTCATGTACCACAGTTAAAACAACATTATTCTGAACAAAGACCAGAAAGGAATTAAATGCATGCAATCAAATTCAGTCCCTAACTAAATTTACTCAGTTTGCCATACAGATTTTCTAACCCAGCTAGAGTTATCCCAACTTAGAAAGAATCCGTTCTCCTTCACCCGCCAGAAAACTGCCTTGTGATTCCAATCTCTACGAGGCTGATAAGCATGCCACGATGCTATTTGCCTTCCCGATATAGCTTCACAGAAATGTAAGGCTCTTTCTTCAACCCCAAATTCATAGTCATCCCCTACACGAAGCTGGTGCATCCCATGATCTTTATACCTGGAATTGCAGCCAAGTTGGATAGGCTGCAACTCTCTCGGCATGGAATTGGTAACATGAATTGTTGCTATACGCTTCCCCAGTGCTAGACGCCCTGCTACACTGAAGATGAAAACTGAAACAAGAAACAGAACATAACTACTCCGGCCATCCATGTCCGTTGAATTTTTGTTGTCAATGACTTTCTTTTTCTCTCTTTCTTCTATAACTAAAAAAACAGGCACTAGGATGGAGAACGGAAAAGCTTGTAATATCCTTATGTAAATAAGGATATTATATATATATATATGTACACTAGATTCAATGACCGCATAGCAGTGGGTTTAACAATGGTAAGATTTTAATAAATGCTTTAACAAGTGGTAAGTTTGCACTAAGCTTTTTGTTTTTTTAAAGAAATTAAAAAGAAAGTATAAAAAATAGTGTTGTTGCGGATGGACAATTTCTTGGGTTGTAACAGGAGAGCATTTGTACTCAGAGTCGGGTAATGCAAGTTTCCCTGGTTGGAGGCGGCGTACAGAGTTAGTAGCAAGAGAGGAAGAGTGGTCAAAGTGTAAGGTATTCTTCCAAGTAATAAATACAACGAAATGCTTGTTTGGGAGTATTCGGAAGATTGAATCCATAGAATTGAATGTCTTTTAAGAACTGGAGCTACTAAAGAGAAGCACTAGTAAGCAATCAACCTACAATTACCAACGGAATTGAGTAAAGATTATTGGCTCAATAGATGGGAACATAAAGAGCTAAGAACTAAACTAAACCTTAACTAACAACTAAATGCTAAATACCAAAAAATAGATGCGGAACAATGAATTAGTGACTAATGGGATGATTGACATGTTAATATATCTATAAAGACAATGGCCTAAATGATATGAAACAATGCTACCATTACATCAAACTTCTCTCGCAGGGGCAAAGCTAGGGGGGCTGGCATGGGCCCCGCCCCCCCTAAAATGTAAAATTGTATTTTAAGTCCTTAAAATTTTTTAAAAATTTTAAATTAGTAAAGGTAAAATTGCACTTTGCCCCTCCTAAAATTATAAAAATTCGATTTAATTATTTACAAATTATAAAGATATAAATATAAAAAATTAAAATTTCATCCGGCCCCCCCAACAAATTTTTTTGGCTTCGCCCCTGGTCTCTCGATAAATGTTATGTGCAACAATCACCTACAACCTCTAGCTTTCGTGCTCTTGGGCTAGCCTACACCAACTCCCGCGATATTATCGCTTGATGTGTAATTAGGTGGTTCTAATAAGAGTTAGCACTTGCAATCTTTCCTAAAAACACTCCTAATTGGGGTCATCAGTTCTAAGTGATGTAAGTGCCCCAATTAACAAGCACTTTGCATGCATATTTAACCATGATAATTAAAACCAATTCACAAGCTTCCTCATACCATTAGCTACAAAGTGATTTAGCTATTCATAAGATCTAAACAAAAAATACCAAAAATATCAACAAACATTACCAGATATGCAAATAAAGTAAAGAGTGATCTCTAACTTCTATAAAAAAACAATGAAATTAAGATCTTGGAACTCTAACTTCACCTATTCGAGCTAATTAGTTATCTCTCATTCAATTGTTCAACCTATGTAATTACTAACACAGAATTCAATGGCATTAACTACACCCTTTCGGTATCTAGCTAAGTTAATCTCCCTTCTCCACTAGCTATATTCCTATTCTAGTCAAGTTAGGCAAAGCCGCTACAAATAAACCTATTGGGTTGATAAGAGCATCATGTATATTTTTATCCTAGTTGCAAATTAACTCATTCATTGGTGCTACTAAAGCTAATCCTAATCTATTTAGTTTAAATCTAAGTATTAATCTTCTCTTCCAAGACAAATCAAGGATATTAAATTAATACAACTTGGTGGACAAACAAGCCAATTAAATAAGCTCAAAACTGAATAAATAATTAACAGAGATCAAAACTATTTAAGAGAAAATAAATTAATTAACTAAAAATAAGATTCATTATCGTTTCAAGAAAATGGAGTTCAGCTCATGTTTATTTAAGAAAAAATCACAAGAAAAAAGTCAAAACAAACTAGCATTGAGAGAAAGTAAAAAAGAAAATAATCTAGAGATAAAAATAATTATTTAACTAATATCTAATGCTCCAGATCTCTTTTTCTTCATGTCTTTGCAAGGTTAAAGTTTCCCTTGGTGTAAGAGAATTGTTTCTTAGCCTCCAAGTTGATTTCCTACTCTTTTCCCCCTTTCCCCCCTTAAATCATGTCAACCCTTATTTTTAGGGTTTTAATCATTTCGCTCCACCGGACGTAGAATTGTAGTAGAGCAGATTGCTTGTTGTATGAAATTTTGAATTGAATATTGTGCTCCACTGCATTAAAGTCCGGTAGAGTGGAAAGCTTATTTTCACTACTTTTTACTCTATGCTCCAAGCTTTCCATTCTTCATCCAAAATCTACAATGTAGAGAGAAAAATAGAAAATAAACCTGAGCTAACTCTAAAAATGATAAAAGTCAAATAAAATATAATTAAGCTAAACAAACTATAAAATGTAATAAAACTAACTCAAATGTTGAAATTCTCTCTAAAGTGTTATAAAAACTATACTAAAATAACTCTAAATATGATAGTTATGACAATTCAATATTAGTTAAAACTTTAGGTAATTAATGAATGAATATTTGAGCTAAATTAGGGAAAAATGCCATTTTTTTAATTAGGCTTTTAAGCCATTTTTTTTAATTTAAGGGAAAAAGGTCATTTTGGAGAGAGAAACGAAAAGTGCGCCCATGTAACAGCCCGATTTAGACCCTAACCGGAATGGTGGTTTCAGGACCACGAATCCAAGTTAGAAAAATATTTAAAAATTACATTCTGTTTTTATTTTGTGTGAATTTATATCTGTGAAATTTTCGTTCTTTAATTTTATCATTTGAGTGTTCGATTAAATAAAATAGCTTAATCACGTAAAATGAAAATTAGGTAGTAACCTGCATAAAGGCCAAATTGTTAATGGTTTTCTAATTTGGAGAATTTATGTTGTAAATATTCCATTAGCATATTTTTTGGACGGTAATAGACATAAGGTTAATTAGGTAAATTAGTTAATAAGTTAATATATGTTATTATATCATAAAATAAGCCATGCTTTTCTTTATTCATTCTCTTTAACCGAAACTACAAAAAAAAAGAAGAAAGAAATATCAAATCTAGGGTTTGACACTTATTCAAGCTCAAACAAGGTTCGTTTTTGTTCAGTTTTTTATAATTTCTTCATTTTTGAGATCGTTGCTTCGAGTACTACAAAACCCATGCTTGAATTTTTTATTTTGATGAATATTTTGAGTTGTGCCATTGTTGAGAGCTTGTGATTTTTGCTGTTTGATGATGAAATATGGAAGATATGTTTTAGATTAACATGTTTTGTATTGGACATTTTGATGATTTTGAGTAATTAGGACTAAATTGAAAAAATAATAATTTGAGGGACTAAAATGTGAAATAAATGAATTATATGGGCTTGTATAGATATGGGTAATATTCTGCCTAGCTTGGGTATGGAGAAATTTTGTGTATTTTGTGCAATAGGGACTAAATTGTAAAAATTGTAAATGTTAGGGGTAAAATGTAATTTACCCATTTATGTGTTTTTGGACTAAATTGAATGAAAATATGTTTGAATGAGCTTAATTTTAATATGTCTAGATCAAGAACCAAAGAAATTGGATTTGGATCGGGGAAAAACGAAAGTTGTCGACTAGCCGCTCTGTTCCGTTTTATATCGTCCGAGGTAAGTTTATAAGCAAATAGACCTATTTAATAGTAGTTAAATGTTAATTATATATGCTGTTATGAAATGTTAGAATTTATATTTGTTATGGCAGAATATGAAAAGGCTTGGTTATTACATTTCTGAATTCGTTTTGTAACACCCCCATCCCATAACCGTCGCCGGAATAGGTAAGGGGCATTACCGGACTTGTAACTCATGTCAGAACAGTAAAATTTTGAACTTTTTCTTGAAATAAAGATCATTCATTTAAATAAGTACTAAGCACAGCCAGGGATAAAATTTAAACTTCTCTAAGTAAACATTCAAAAGATGCCATTTTCGCATGACTTATATACATTAACCAAACTATTCTTCCGCCACTAGTCTATTCTATACATGCCATAAGATAATCCAAAACATAGCAGTACCAAGCAGTGGATAGTGATAGTGTGACAAGTTGCTGACGATCCCCGAGCAAAAGGCCAAATTCAACAATCTATAAAACAGAGAAACATAACAACAGAGTAAGCTTTTATAAGCTTAGTAAGTCTTAAGCTAAGCTTTTATAAGCTTAGTAAGTCTTAAGCAAATTTAAAAAAAAAAACTCTTGAACTCAAATATAACCAATTTGTTTATTTGATTCATATATATAACATTTCATTTCATATCTATAGTTACCCTCATCGGTCAAGTCAAAATGTATATCTCCCAATATCCTATAATATTTCTCCATAACTGTATACCCACATATTCATATAGCATTTTCATATTTGCTTTCCACTTTACAATCATGATTTAATTCTGATGGGTCTAACATGTACAAGTATTTATCACATACCTGACCAACCAAATTAAAGTCAATCTTACGAATTCTCATATAACCTCTTTCTAGGTATACTGCCCTTTTTGGCCGAATATACACAATTACGTAATACACAATAAGCAGATAAATTCTCACTTGATAGTGATCTCTTATAAACATAGGTACATTACGTATTTTCACCTAACTTTTCACATTGACCAAATGCGCAATAATCATAGAAACAGTCTTATTGTTTTACTCACATATGCATCACATAACAACCTTGTGATTTAATTCAAATCAAGCTTAAATATAAGCTCAGAATACATACCTGTCCAACTTAACGCATTGAACGTATTTATTAACAATTGTTACTGTGAAGTCATATAATCTTACGCTTTACTCGAATCATCAGCGAGGCCTTTAGCTCGGATAATCCCCACACGTAGTCATCGGGTCTTACCCGGACATAATCTCCACACGTAGTCATCGGGTCTTACCAAGAATATATTTCCAAGTTTCAAGTACATTTAATCCCATGTTACAACATTCACATCGACTATCATATTTGTAATTCATTTGCCTCATCAAATATTTACTAATACACACCTTTCACAATTTGTTATTCGGCCACAATATATATACACATCTCATACATATTTCACATTAGCCATTTGGCTTTACCACATATGCATGGCTCATACATATTTCACATTAGCCATTTGGCTTTACCACATATATATATCTCATACATATTTTACATTAGCCATTCGGCTTTACCACATATATATATCTTGGACATCAATTTCATCATAACAAAATTGACTAGGTATACTAGTCATTTACGGCTTATAGCCTCACTTTAATACGGATTCGGTACTTTGATTAAAATTTTAATTGATAGTTTATAAGCAACTCAAACAGTTTTATCAATGTTTACTACTTAATCACAAATTCACTACAAGCTGTTTTTCCCAAGCAATAGTCATTAAATTATTCGTAACTGGAGCTAAAAAACTCAAAATGAAGTGCCGTTAATTTTCCCTAAAAATAGACTCATACATATTTTATCCATAAAATGTTCAGAATTTTTGGTTTGTCCAATCAATACCAGATTTTTCTTAAAGTTTCCTCTGTATCACTGTTTGACTATACTGACCACTCTTCACTACGAATCAAATTCCTCATTGTACAGAATTTAAAATATGTTCTTGTTTATTTCATTTGAAACTAGACTCATTAAGGAGTCTAAGAATATAAAGTTTGTCTTATAACAATTTTTGTACAATTTATAATTGTTTTCTAAAAATAGAACAGGGGATTTTGGAGTCATTCTGACACTGTCTCACACAACTTTAAATATCTCATTATCAGCAATTCCTTTGCTTACATAGTTTCTTTTATAAGAAACTAGACTCATTAATATTTAATTACATAATTTATTCAGCCCCTAATTCAACTCCAAAAATTTATGGTGATTTTCTAAATTCACGTTACTGCTGCTGTCCTAAGCAGAGTTATTACAATTTATTCTTAAATTTCCAAAGTTCAAACACTTAAGAACTTACCTTGAATTTGTCGACTTAGTACAAATCGGCTATTCAACTACTTTCTCTTTTCCCCTATCCGAAGTTGGTGTCCTTTGTTCTTGAGCTTAGAAATTGGCCTCCAAAAGACCGAACATTCCCAAGTCACTTTCCCCTTTTTCTTTCTTTAGTTTCGGCTAGAACCCAAAAACAATGAAGTCTCCCCTATGTTCTTATCACTCACTATCTTTTATTATAATCATTTTACTTAATATAAAATACATATACACATAAATTAAGTGCAATCATGGTCGGCCACTAAAATTAAAATGGTGCATTTGACATGCAAATCCTATCTTTTAAATCATGCAAATATTTGGCCCTTTTAATTAACCTCATACATTTTCAATGTTTCACATATAAGCCCCTTTAATAAAATTCACATCTAAATGACAAAATCAATACACCAAAATTTCACACATGTAATTTCACATATAATAGACATGAAATTTAACATTTAATTATTTTTGCGGCTCGGTTTAGTGGTCCCGAAACCACTTCTCGACTAACGTCAGATTAGGGATGTTACACGTTTCGACTGAGTTACGACGTCCGAAAGCCCCGTATGAACCATAGGAATAGTTAGGATACATATTTCATGACATAGGATTTCGACTTATGTGTGCAAGTAAGAACATGGCATCAATATGTGATTCAGATATATGTGAGCGAGTAAGACCCTGTCTGGGACAGTGGCATCTATATGTGATTACATGTAAGACCACGTCTAGGACGTTGGCATTGTACGATGTGTGTGATTATTCGAGTGTCCTATCCAATTCTGAATGGCTCATCAGGCAACAATAAGTTGTGATCGAACGTATAAACGGGTTGAATGATCAGGTATGAATTAGCTTAATATATAATTGAAATGAGGTAAGTAAGTTTGTTTGATATTGGTTATAAATCATGTATGAAGTAAAGGAAGAATGTATGTGAATAAGGTAGGGTATTCGGCCTTGTGAATAAATAATGTGAATATTATTGAAATGAGTTTTGAATAAGGGTATATGTGATCTTGTATATTCGGCCAAATAATATATGTATGTATAAAATGTTGTCTTTGATTCATGAGTTTGTGTATGTGAATATAGGTATATTTGAACATAAAATGACATCATGACTTTGGAAGTTGAATGATATTTTACCATTTTAACTAGATAAGCATTTGGCCAAGGTAATAATTATGTATGAGATTTTATACATTATTTATGAGATGGTAAGTTTGTAATTAGATGTGAAAATGATATTATAGTTTGATTCAATTTAATTAAGTTGAATATATTATTGGGTTGCTTATTTTCTTATGACTTACTAAGCTTCAAAAGCTTACTCTGTGTTTTTATGTATGATTCTATTTTATAGATTTTGGATTCAAGTTACAAGCTCGAGGATCGTCAGCAAAGTCTATCACACTATCTACAGATTCGGTATTTAAATAATCAAACTTGAATTATGGCATGTATAGGCTGGAATGTGTTTTGAAATGATGAATTTTGGTTTTGTATAAAGGCCATGCGAAAATGGCTTATTTCTATGCTTGAATTTGGTTACGGCATAATAATGGTTTGAGTCTATTTTGATTAATATGCTACATGTCACGAATGAACATAATATGTGTTATGTGTTTGTATATTGAATTTGGTTAATGATTTTGCATGAGGTATGGAGATGTTAGTCATAAATATTTTTGGTTATTTTGGATGTGCTTTATAAGAAATGGTATATATGTGAACTGGCCCATTATGCTCAGTTTTGATTTAGTATGTTCTTAGCATTATTGTTTAATAAGTTTAGTTTTGATAATTCGATGATGGGAATTTTGGTTGTGTATGTGTTTTAAAGTAGTATGCTTCAACTAAACAAGATGATGAGCAATGAAAAGTGTCTATGTTTTCTTTGATCAATCGTTTTAGAATATGTTCAAACATCAAATGTGGCCTTGATTTTAGGGTAAATGCACACCATGCACGTATATATATATATTGATTAGGTTATACATAAATGTTTGGTCTTGTAATGAGTCTATATCGAGGATGTAACCATAATTCATGACGTTTGTGATGATGATATATAAATGTTTAGTCGTATGGTTCATTATGAATCTTATTGAGTTAAGGTAAATTATGAAATTGATAGGTAAAGAGAAAGACATATGCATGATACAAATTTTGGTGTTTACTTATGGAATAAGTTAAGACATGCGTATATGACATTTTTTCTTATCATATTAGTTAAGTTTTTATGTGCCTTATATGTGAGTAAAGATGTTCATAATTATGGATGCTATATACATATGTATGTGGTTATATGAACTTGCTAATTTTGTGTAAGTTTGCAAATGTATACAATGATATATTAGCCGAATAGACCAGGAAATAAAGTGAGTTGACTCATAACCGAATACTTGCTTTTATTTGGTATTAATATGTAAAGCATAATAGATTCATATAAATACTATGATAATGTCGCATATATGAAATTATTGATATATTATATTATATATTGTTTCATGTGAACGATATGACCATTTATACATATGATATGAAATGCTCAAACTTAAAAGTTGTATTAGTTTATGAAATAAATTTTGATTAACTTTCAAGACTTGTTTATGTGAATATATGAATATTTATATTTAGTTATTTGAAATCGTGTTTTATTTCGTAATGCCTTATGACTATATTTTGGCGATGGATATGAGTTAGAGGTGCCAGCTAAACGCACTTTCCCTCAACGTTCAAATGATTGTTAGCCGTGCAATGGTAAAAAAAAATTAAAAGGGTAAAGTCAAATTTTTTTTTACCTATACATACCCCTCAAAATATTTTTTCACTCACATCCTATTATCCCAATTCTTTCCAATCTCTTAACTCTCTTAACTCTCTCAATTTTCTCAAGTTCTTGTTCAAAATTTTTTGATAATGTCATTTAAAAATATTATTTTTTTAATTATTCAGTATTTGATTCATTCCGATTAAGTTTCAAAAATGGCAACCTCTCTAATTCATTTCGATGATAAGCACATTTTCGTCGTTCAAGCAAAAA
The DNA here is from genome assembly GCF_007990345.1 of Gossypium hirsutum. Lineage (NCBI taxonomy): Eukaryota > Viridiplantae > Streptophyta > Magnoliopsida > Malvales > Malvaceae > Gossypium > Gossypium hirsutum. Next base: position 62,076,974 of record NC_053433.1, on the reverse strand, counting down.
TGGTAAGACCAAATTTTAATTTTCATTATTTTTTCTATTAAGTTAAATTTAAAATATTTTTTAATAAATTTAAATATTTTTTATCATTATAAGTAGGTGGATGATTGTGTTTTGGAGGCGTTCATACATAATTTGGAAAAGCCTCCGATTATCAAAATTCGTGGTTACTTGCAAGAGGCGGGATTTTTGCATGCGTCGTGTATGCTCGGAGGCTGTAAACTCGATCCTAGACCTATCAACGGGTTGGTGGAAAAATGGAGACCTGAGGCACACACTTTCTATCTTCCATGCGATGAATGTACAATCACACTGGAGAACGTGGCATTACGACTAAGTCTGCCAATGGATGGACCGATCATCACAGAAGCTGCGATCATTCCCAATAAAGAGAATCTCTACCCGGCATTATTGAGGAAGGTCCAAAATAAGTTTGATGGTGGTTGGATATCGATGAATTGGTTGGCGAAAAAAATTGATAATCTTCCCGTGGATGCGACAATATGCCCCGAGCATTCATCCTTCAGTTAACCGAGGGCATTTTAATATCTGATAAATCTCAAATTTAGGTACACATAAGGTGGCTTCTACACCTAGTAGACTTCAAAGAATGTAGAAAACTGAGTTGGGGATTAGCCATGTTGGCCACGTTATATCAAGAGTTGTGTCGGGTCACGGAACTGGATAAGATGTCAATCGATGGTTGCCTACTTCTGCTACAGTCATTGGCCTAGTGACGGCTACCATTTCTACATCCCTAAGTGAATGAACAATACATGTTTCATTGGTGACAAGGTAAAAATTATTTATTAATAAATACGTAGTTTGTATAGTAAATGTTTTTCTTTATCATATGTTTGAACTAACATATAGCTTTTACAGGTGAAATCATGGGCCAAGTTTCGTGGGACTAACAAAGGAGCTAGAAGACATTAGGCTGCTGTTAGATTAATGCTCGAAAGTCGAGGTTAGTATAATGTGTTATATTTCAAAATTTGATAGTTGAATAAGTGAGAAATGATTTGGTGGAGTATATGACATTTTGGCATAAAGCATAGCATGTGCAATTGACATGTTTTGATTCGGAAAATATATTTAGAAAAAAGGCAAATGTTGTTCATGTTTTATGATGGTTGGATTTGATAATTGGAGGCTAATTTGATGATGAAAATAGGGATAATGGATTTGTTATGTTTATATGATATTTAGCATACAAATTAGGTGTACTTGAAAATTGTTGTTTATGTTTAAAATTGTTGACGTGACTATGGTGTAATGTATATAAGTTGATAGTGAATAAAAAATAAAAAAAATATAGTTGGTCATGTATAAAGTTACCTAACGTTTTATATGCAAATGATTATTGAATGTGTGATATGGCCAAATTAGTTTAACAACTGCATGTTGTAACACCCCTTACCTGTACCCGAGTTCGGGATCAAATACGAGGCATTACCAGACATGTACTCGAACATTTTCAGGAAATACGGGTTATAAAATTTTGTTTCAATTTGAACCCAATCAAACAACATCTTAGTGTCACTATTATGGGCCTACAGGGCCCAAAACATACATTGAAAAAGGTCCGAGACTAAACCGAGGACCTGGGAAAGTTCTTGAAAAATTTTATAAGTTAAGCCTCACACGCCCATGTAGAGGCAATGCACATGCCCGTGTGCTTTGGAACACACTCATGTCCCCTACATGTGCAGAATTAATTGAATTTATTTTCTATTTCGAACCTACAGGGGTTTTCACACAGCCAAGCACACGCCCGTGTCCTTCACATGGCCTAGACTCGCCCGTGTGGTCACCCGTGTCCAAAAACTCGAGCATTCTATTTATGACATCAGCATGCATTTAGGAGCACACGGCCAAGAGACACGCCCGTGTACTGGGCTATGCCCTTCACACGGTTGAGACACATGGTCGTGACCCTACCCGTGTGTTTACTACCATGCATCCTAACTTAATATTTTTAGGTGCAACACGGCCATTTTACACGCCCATGAGGCGGTCCGTGTGTCACACACGACCTAGATACATGCCCGTGTGTCCACCCGTGTGGACCTTGTTAGGTTATTTTCCAAGCCCTAGGTCACCCTTTAATAACCATATCCACTTATAGTTTTCAATAACACTTAATATGGTCTAATTGTACTCTTAAATGACCATAATATACCACATTGCATGTAAACCTCATCTCATCGATTTTTATACATGCTAGGTTGTCCCCTTTATCTTAAGGATTTCCATAACTTGTGACTCAATTAAGATTGGCTCGTTACCTTAACTCATTGCCAAAATTGTGGCCTAACCACCACATGTGATTTGGTCATGCTACATATGACTAATTTAATACACCATATTTAATCATCACAAGAACATTGGAACATAACATGCACAATTTAGTAGGTCATAACCTACACCAACATGAGCCAATTTTCATGGCCATATACAAGTGAATATGTATACTTTTATAATCCTTCATATTGGCTAATCAAATGACTCATATAACAAAATAACAAAAGGCCTATACATGCCATTGAACAAAATAAAAGTATCTATATACCAAAGCTAGACAAGTTGATAGTGTGTTGACTCTCCAACCATCTCCCAATCTTCACGAGTCAACGAGCTCTGTAAAACAGGGAAAAGAGAGGGCTAAGCATTTACATGCTTAGTAAGCCTGAATAACTGGAAAGTAAACTTACCGATTAATTAGCATACATCCATATTAGGCAATAAAACCAACAAGCATGAAATAGTTTCCCTATCACATGCACTCAATCAACAAGTTAGTCTCATAACAAAGCACCATGCAATTTGTCTTAGATGAGCTCATTATTCAACATTTTCATTTTTATATCTCACGTTAATCCTATTGAGTTTCTAGGAAGTATCGATGGATTATCCATTTACCGTCAAGTCATAAGAGCGATCATCTCAACTATGCACTCCTGCGAACCTCACATCATACGGCGGGATTACCAGTTCAGGCTAAATCCTTTGCAGCGACAAACACCCGTAATGAGCTCGGATCTGAATTACTAGTCCAGGCTAAATTCAGACCCTAGTCGGATTACCCGTCCGGGCTAAATCCATAATGCACACATATTCTTCGGGAGGCTTGATCACTCAATGAACACCCATCCAGGCTATATCCTTCCTATATTTGAGATCAACAGATTACTCGTCTGGGCTAAATCTTTTTCTGCAACACATGCAGGATCTCAAATCATGTAAGCCATGGTATATCCATCGAATTTCCCTTTTTGACTTCTACCAGGACATTTATTATCATTTCATTATTATTAACATACTTCATGGATTTTCATGCCATCATTATAACCAATTATCATACATTCATAACACATGTAACTAGGCATATTAATAGTTTACTTAACGTTATTCGAACTTACCTGGTATCCGTTTCGGTTTTGCGTCTTGGTTATTCCGAAACCTTGAGTTTTCCTCCATTGATCTCCGGACCTTGTTCCTTGGGGTCTATAACAATAAAAATGAATCATTAATACCTCACATTATTCTTTTCGAGTCTAAATTTCACCCCCAGAAAAAATGACTATTTTGCCCCTAACCTTTCACATTATTTACGATTTAGTCCCTAGGCCCGTATGATAAAATGCATGAATTTTATACATAGCCGAATGTTCTTTCCTCTTATGGTAGCCCACATTTTTCCATTATTTCACATTTCTACCACATATTTTACACCTTTTGCAAAAAGGTCCTTTTAGGGGTTTCTCATGAAAATCACCTAGAAAAATACGTTTAACACACATCCAACTTTCATATTCCTCCATTAATCATCAAAGAATAAACATGTCAGACATGGGTCACTTTACATACATGAACCCTAACTCAAAATATGGGTAGAAATGGAAAGAGTAAGTTATCGGGATTTCAAAAATACGAAGAACATTAAAAACGGGGCTTGGGATCACTTACTATTGAGCTTGAAAAGTGAAGAAACCCTAGCTATGGTGGCTCTCAAATTTCGGCAGCGAGCTGGAGAAGATGAGCTAAGTTTTGGCTTATTTTCCCATTTTATTTCATTAATTAGCCAAATGTCTAAAATGCCCTTAAGCTCTTTTCTCAAATTTTATCCATACAATGCTCATTAAGGACTTCTAATTAATAATCTAAAGCAATTTTGTACAAATTACTTTTAGAATCCAAGTTTTGCACTTTATTCAATTTGGTCCTTAATTTCCAATTGGACACTTTACTCATAGAATTTCTTCATGAAACTTTAACACATGCATATACTCATATTCTAGACCTCATAATAATCATAAAATAAATATTTCAACGTCATATTTGTGGTCCTGAAGCCACTGTTCTGACTATGCCCTATTTTGGAATGTTACATTTCTCTCCCCCTTTAGGGAGTTTTGTCCTCGAAAGTCTTACCAATAAAAAGGTTAAGATATTGGCTTCTCATGGTTTCTTCTGGCTCCCATGTAACCTTTTCCACACCATGTCGATCCCATAAGACTTTTACCAAAGCCACATCTTTATTTCTCAGCTGTTTAACTTCATGTGCCAGAATCTTTACCGATTCTTCACCATAGGTCATGTCCGGTCTAATTTCGATCTCCGTCGGTGAAATCACATAAGAGGGGTCTGATCGATATCTCCTTAACATAGTTACATGGAATACATCATGAATCTTTTCCAGTTTTGGTGGCAATGCCAAGCAATAGGCTAATGGTCCAACTCTTTCAGTGATCTCGTATGGTCCGATAAATCGAGGACTCAGTTTGCCTTTTCTGCCAAATCTCAATACCTTTTTCCATGGAGATACTTTCAAGAATACTTTATCTCTAACTTGGAACTCAATCTCTTTTATTTTTAGATCAGCATATGACTTTTGTCTATCTGATGCCGCTTTTAAGCAATCACGTATCACTTTAACCTTTTCTTCAGTTTCCTTGATTAGATCAACTCCATGAATCTGACTCTCCTTGAGTTCTATCTAATACAATGGAGTTCAACACTTTCTTCTATACAAGGCCTCATAAGGCACCATCTTCAAACTCATTTGAAAACTATTGTTGTAGGCGAACTCTACCAATAGCAGGTATTTTTCCTAGTTGCCCTGAAATTCGAGGATGCAATATCGCAACATATCCTCAAGAATCTAAATCATCTATTTAGACTGACCATCAATCTGTGGGTGAAAAGCTATACTAAAACTCAACCTAATATCTAAGGCTTCTTGTAACTTCTTCCAAAATCTCGTAGATAATCTCGGGTCTCTTTCTGGAATAATCGATAACGGTACCCCGTGTAATCTTACAATTTCAGATATATACAAATAGGCCAACTTGTCAAATGAATAATCTATCCTTAGCGAAATAAAATGAGCTGACTTTGTCAACTTATCAACCACAACCCATATAGCATCTTTCTTTTTCGGGGTCAATGGTAATCCTATAACGAAGTCCATAGTGATTCTGTCCCACTTCCATTCGGGGACCATCACAGGCTGTAGTAAACTAGAAGGTACTTGATGTTCAGCTTTGACTTGCTAACATATCAAGCATTTCGATACAAATTCGCAGATGTCTCTTTTCATGCTGTCCCACCAGTACATTTTCGTCAAATCATTATACATTGTAACACCCCGAACCCGAGACCGACACCGGAGTCGGACACGAGATGTTAACAAACTTTGAAAAATTTTTCCAGACACTGCCCAGTCTGAGTACTAGTCGCTTCAAAAATCATATCTTGAGTTTCACAACTCGAAAATCAGTTTTGTGATTTTTCCCTGAAACTAGACTCATGTCTCCACCTATGTATTTTTTTCTAGAATTTTTGGTTGGGCCAATTAGTACAGTTTATTAGTCAAAGTCTCCCATGTTACAGGGGTCGACTACACTGACCTTTTCCCATTACGACTTGGATATCTCTCTGCACAGAGCTTCAATACTGATGCCGTTTGTTTCTATGGAAACTAGACTCAGAGAGGAATCCATACATATATGGTATGACCCCTAATTATCTCTGGTCAATTTATAGTTAATTTCCAAAGTCGGAACAGGGAATCCAGAAACTGTTCTGGCCCTGTTCCACAAGAACCTGAATATCTCTTACTGTACTGTTCATATGATTGTTTCGTTACTTTCATATGAAAGTAGATTCATCAAGGTTCGATTACATAATTTATTCACTATTTAATTCCACTCCTACGAATTCTTGTGATTTTTCCAATCCACACCACTGCTGCTGTCAGCCTCTGTTTTCAAAGTAAACCTTACCTATTTTCGGGGTTTCATGGACCAACTAGGGCCTTGTCATACATATGCCCACATATGATCATACTTAGCCATTCCAATGGCTGATCGTTTGCTCAACACTTCCATTCCAACTATAGTTACATCATGAAACCATCTATACATTCATAAACACGAATGGTCTAATGCCATACTCCACTTCTACAAGCCATTTTCGCATGGCTGTACACTTATACATTTCATAAAGTACTCGAAAACAACAATGGGTAGTCCTATACATGCCATATCAAAATTCAACCAAAATAGTACCCAAAAGAGCCTTTGATAGTGTGGGCGACTTCGACTTCAAGATCCCGAGTCCGATAGCTGGAGAACCAAAAAATCTATAAAACAGAGGAGCAGTGTAACGAGTAAGCAATTTATGCTTAGTAAGTTTTGAGCAAGGAATTCCAGCATAAACAAAGAATAACACACATTTAGCTAAACGGAATATTTCACAATACGCAATTTACCGATATCAAACTTGCTTCACAACATTAACAACCCTTATGTACATACACAATAGACTAACTTAGCCGAAGGCCGGTAGCTCGTTTATCAACTGAGCGAACATTTATTTGTAAGGGCTCGATTAAATTCAACACATACGTAACATATCCCCATATTGGGATGTTTTTCGAGTATTCGCTGGAATTTTACAGCAAGCTCATTCATTACCAAATCACGTACCTTCGGGATTTAACCGGATATAGCTCCTCGTTCAAATGCCTTCGGGACATAGCCCGGTTTTAGTAACTCACACAATGCCTTCGGGACATAACCCGGATTTAATAACTCGCACGAATGCCTTCGGGACTTAACCCGAATTTAGTATCTCGCACAAAGGCCTTCGAGGCTTAACCCGGAATTTGTATCTCGCACAAATGCCTTCGGATCATAGTCCGGATATATTCACTTAGCACAAAGCCTTCGGGACTTAGCCCGGACAGCATTCAATTAATCATGCACATCTAACAATAATTCATGGCACATTCATATTTCATTTTCATTTGCGAAACTCAAACACAAGGCACATATCGTCCTTGCACATTCGGCTCAATAGCCTCACATAGAGCATGATTTAATCACATCGTAATTTAAGCTCTCTTACTCAAGAACTTACCTCGGGTGTTGTCGAACGATTCCGCTAGCTATTCAACCACTTTTTCCTTCCCTTTATCGGATTTATTTCCCCTTTGCTCTTGAGCTTAATTAAACAAATAAATTGATTTCATCATTTAGGCATCAAAAAGATGAACACAAGGCACTTAGCCCATATTTATACATTAGACATTAAAGTCTCATGCATGCAAAAATCATGCATCAACACAACATATTAGCTAATTTCTTTCCCCTTGGCCGAATATGCATGTCTATTTTTGGGGTCGATTTCAACACTTAATACACACATATACACACTAGTTAAGCATCCTCCCCCTTTTCATCAATTTAACACATGCATTGCTCATTAACATGCAAAGTTACATTCGGCCTTAGCACACATCTTGCTAGCCGATTCTTCTCCATTTAGCAACCAATGCACATATGTGCTCACACAAAAATGCTAAAAAGGAGGTTCAAGAATCATCAAGCCATCATCACATGCATCATTAACAAGCTTCATATTTTGCATGCAATGGCATTAACACAACCTCCACCTAGGCCGAATCTTAACTCATCCTCATGCCTCATCACCACAACATCAAACACCAACCAAGAATGATGCATCCATGGTCAAGTGCCAATTCCATCACATAGCAAGATTTAGACCATGGGCTAGGTAGAACTCAAGCTAACAACTAAAACATGCATGCATCTCAGGAACATCATCAAACATACCTTAGCCTAGCTACATGCATGGCCGAATCTCTTCACCTTTCTTCTTCTTTCCTCCTTAAAATTTTGGCCAAGGATAAACCAAAGGATGAGAAATTTTTTTCTTTGTTTTTCTTTCTAATTTAGGCTAAATGAAGGTGAGAAAAGGATGAACAAAGATCTTCTCCTCTCTTTTCTTTAGCTCACGGCAATGGGGGGGAAAAGAATCAACTACACACTTTTTTTTTGTGTATTCATCATACTCCTTTTCATTATTTAATTTCCATGCCTATTATTTTATTTTTTTCCACCCATGATGCACCAACAAAACATGTCTATGACATGTCTTGGCCATCAAACTTGGTCTACCATGCTTGTCATGGCCGGCCACTACTAGTAGGGGGGAATTTGACATGCAAGTCCCCCCTTTGTCCACATGCACTAATAGGTCCTCACACATTGACCTATCACATTTTAGAATTTTCTCACATACGTCCTATTGACTAAATTCACATGAAATCAACCAAATTGAAGCTTGAAATTTTCACACATTCATAATTACATATTCTAGACAATAAGTATCACATTCAAACATTTCGGTGACTCGGTTTAGCGGTCCCGAAACCACTTCCCGACTAGGGTCAACTTTGGGCTGTCACATACATCTTGGTACTTCCCGGCTGAATAGACAAAAGGCTATCATGTGCCTTTTGTAAGATTTTCCAAATAACTTCATCGTCCCTCGGTATACAAACTCTGTCTCTGAACATCAAGCATCCATCAGGACTAATCTGAAAATCTAATTCATTACCGGACTCACATTCAGCTCTTTTAGCTTGTAGGACACTATCATTAGTCTCAGCATCATAAATTTCCTGAAAAAATGTCGACCTGGCCCTTAGCTCCACCAAAACTAAACCATCATTAAACAACGCCAGTCGAGCGTCCATGGCCTTTACTGCAAACAAATATTTTCTGCTTAACGCGTCAGCAACCACATTCGCCTTTCCCGGGTGATAATCGATGATCAACTCGTAATCTTTAATTAGCTCTAACCATCTCCGCTGTCTCAGAATCAATTCTTTTTTAGTCATCAAATACTTCAAACTCTTATGGTCTGTGAATATACGGCAAGTCTCACCATATAAGTAATGCCTCCAGATTTTCAAGGCAAAAACAATGGCGGCAATCTCTAAGTCATGCGTCGGATAATTCTTCTTGTGTGGCTTCAGCTACTGTGAAGCATAAGCTATCACCTTGCCATCTTGCATAAGTACACAACCCAGTCCATTTAAGGACGCATGCTGTAGACCACAAACTCTTTTCCCAGCTCGAGCAATACTAAAACTGGAGCTTCAGTTAGCAATGTCTTCAACTTCTCGAAACTCTACTAATACTTTTCTGTCCATTCAAACTTCACGTCTTTCTGTAGTAACCTCGTCATTGGAGTCGCTATCATGGAGAATCCTTTCACAAATCTTCGATAGTAACCGGCTAAGTCCAAAAAGTTTCTAACCTCGGCTACATTTTTAGGTGGTTTCCATTCAATGATGGCAGAGATCTTACTTGGATCAACTAGGATGCCATCACTCGAAACAATATGACCCAAGAACCCTACCTCTTGGAGCCAAAATTCACTCTTGCTAAACTTAGCATACAATTGTTTTTCCCATAAAGTCTGCAACACAGTTCTCAGATGCTTCGCATACTTTATCTTATCCTTGGAATAAATCAAAATGTCCTCAATGAACACGATGACGAACTTGTCCAGATATGGCCGAAATATCCTATTAATTAGGTCCATAAATACGGCCGGTGCATTCATTAAACCAAATGGCATCACAAGGATTTCATAGTGACCATACCTTGTTCTGAAAGCTATTTTAGGCACATCCGATTCCTTAACTCGCAACTGATAGTAGCAGGATCTCAGGTCTATCTTAGAGAACACAGTGGCTCCCCTCAACTGGTCGATCAAATCATTGATTCTTCGAAAAGGATACTTGTTCTTAATAGTCACCTTGTTCAATTGTCGATAATGTATGCATAGCCTCATCGACCCATCCTTCTTTTTTACAGACAATATGGGAGCACCCTAAGGCAAAAAGCTCGGCCTTGCGAAACATTTATCCGTCAGTTCTTGCAACTGTACTTTTAACTCTTTCAACTTGGTTGGTGCCATCCTGTACAGAGAAATAGAAATAGAAGTTGTTCCTGGCACTAGTTCAATACCAAACTCTATCTCTCTATCAGGAGTTAGTTCAGGTAGTTCTTCCGGGAACACGTCTTGATATTCACATATTATTGGTACAGACTCAATCTTCAACTCTATTTCCTTAGTGTTCAGTATAAAAGCAAGGTAGGCTTCGTACCCTTTTCTCATATATCTTTAAGCAACTATTATTGTGATTACAACCGGTGGAGTATCCAACTCTCTCGAATCAACCCGTAGAATCTTACCATCTGGGCACTTCAATTCAATATACTTGCCACCACAATTTACAATTACATCATGCAGGGCTAACCAATCCATGCCAAGTATTACATCAAATTCATCAAATGGAAATAATATAAGGTTACTCGAAAAATAGTGGCCCTGAATCGTCAAAGGACAATTCTTACAAACTTTATCGACCAAGATTGACTAGCCTAATGGGTTCGGCACTCTGATTATAAATTTCGTAGGTTCAATGGATATATTCATACTAGACACCAATCTCATACAAATGTATGAATGCGTCGATCCTGGATAAATTAAGGCAACAACACAAGTGTTAAAAAGAGAAAGAGTACTCGTGATGACGTCAGGAGTAGAGGCTTCCTCTCGAGTGCTACTGTATATGTTCTTGCCAGGGCTCGAGTCTCTAATTTTACAGTGTCTTTGGCTGCAACCCGACTGCCACTAGTACTTTTAGGATATCTAGGAGGTCTACCTCATGGAATAGGAGCACTCTATTTCGGGGCTACTTCCACCTCTTTATCGGTTCGCTCTGGGCAGTCTCCGAGGAAGTGGTCAAGAAAACCACATCTATAGCATGCACTGCTCTTCATCTGGCACTCTCCGAAGTGAAATTTATTGTAGCTTTTACACTTTGGCTTTTGGTCATCTACACTCCCCACACTAGTTACCATAGGGGAGGAAGACTTCTGATTACGTCGTTTATAGCCTCTCGCTCTACCCGAATATCCTACTGATAAGTGGAGCGTTCATGTTGACTCCTTGATTTCTTTGTGAGAAATGAGAGCATCTTTCCACTGGATCTCTTGTTCGCAACTCGAGCTTCTCTCTTAGCTTGCTTCTTTCATTATTGAGTTCCTTGGCCTTCTTGGCCCGATCAGCTAATGCAGCAAACTCTTGTATCTCAAGAATCCCAATCAATAGCTTGATTTCCTCATTCAGACCTTTCTCGAAGTGTTTACACATTTTTGACTCCGTTTGAACCCATTCAGTCGCATACTAACTTAGCCTTACAAACTCCCTTTCGTATTCCGCTACAGTCCGATTTCCTTGTTTGAGTTCCAGGAAATCCTTTTCCTTCAAATCTAAGAACCTTTGACTAATGTATTTCTTCTTAAACTTCGCTTGGAAAAATTCCAGAGTAATGTTTTCCTTTGGTACCACTGAAGATACAGTCTTCCACCAGTGGTATGCAGTATCCTTTAGGAGAGATACAACACACTTTAAACACTCTTCAGGTGTGTACAATAATTCATCCAACACTCGTGTAGAATTCTTGAGCCAGAACTCAGGTCGTTCAGCATCACATCAATCTTAGCTCTAAATTCTTCAGCCCCATACTTTCTAAGCTTGTCCACCGAGGCTTTACCAACTCTTACAGGTGTCATACCTCATGGCACTTCTTTATCAGATCGGTTAGGGAGCAGAGGAGGTCGTGGTATGTTGGGGCGATTCTTCAAATAGTCCCCAAACCATTCATCCATCATTTCAAAGAAGGCGGCTTTTGCCTCTTCCTGGCCTTCAGACACAGGCCTTCTACTACTACTAGAAACAACTCGTTGCATGGAAGCTGGAGCATGGCTCTCGGCTCCCTCAGACTCATCTTGTGTATGGCTGGAAGATATTTATTATATACAAAGACAATTAAATAGTTAGGAGATATCGCACTATCACGTTCGTATAATGGCATGTATAGCTAAAGTCGGTACACTCTACGGTAGTCCTACAACCGACTAAATTGTAGCTCTAATAACACTAAGTGTAACACCCCTTACCTGTACGCAATACTAGGATGAAGTACGAGGTGTTACCAGACATGTACTCGAAAATTTTTGAGAAATATGGGTTATAAAATTCCGTTCCAATTTGAACCCAATCAAACAAGATCTTAGTGTCCCTATTATGGGCCTACAAGGCCCAAAACATACATTAAGAAAGGTCCGAGACTAAATCGAGGACCTGAGAAAGTTCTTAAAAAATTTTCTAAGTTAAACCTCACATGCCCTTGTGCTTTGGAAAATGCCCATTTCCTCTACCCGTGTGGAATTAATTGAATTTATTTTCTATTTCGAACTTACAGGGGTTTTCACAGGCCAAGCACACGCCCGTGTCCCTAGCCCGTGTCCTTCATATGGCCTAGACACGCTCGTGTGGTCGTCCGTGTCCAAAAACTCGAGCATTCTGTTTATGACGTCAACATGCATTTAAAGGCACATGGCCAAGACACAAGCCCATGTGCTAAGTCGTGCCCTCCACACGGTTGAGACATACGGCCATGTCTCTACCCGTGTGTTTACTACCATGCATCTTGACCTAATGTTTTTAGGTGCAGGGGACAGATGGTCACTTCACACGCCCATGGGGCGGTCCATGTGTCACACACGGCCTATATACACGCCCATGTGTCCACCCGTGTAGACCTTGTTAGGCTATTTTCCAAGCCTTAGGTCACCCTCTAATAACCATATCCACTTATAGTTTTCAAAAACACTTAACATGGTCTAATTATACTCTTAAATGACCTTAATATACCTCATTTCATGTAAACCTCATCCCATCTATTTTTATACATGCTAGGTTGTCCCCTTTATCTTAAGGATTTCCATGACTTGTGACTTAATTAGGATTGGCTCATTATCTTAAATCATTGCCAAAATTGTGGCTTAACCACCACATGTGATTTGGTCATGCTACATATGACTAATTGTAATACACCATATTTAATCATCACAAGAACATTGGAACATAACATGCACAATTTGGTAGGTCATAACCTACACCAGCATGAGCCAATTTCCATGCCCGTATATAAGTGAATATGTATACTTTTATAAGCCTTCATATTGGCTAATAAAATGAATCATATAACAAAATAACAAAAGGCCTATACATGCCATTAAACAAAATAAGAGTATCTATATACCAAAGCTAGACAAGATGATAGTGTGTTGACTCTCCAACCTTCTCCCAATCTTCGCGAGTCCACGAGCTCTGTAAGACAGGGAAAAGAGAGGGGTAAGCATTTACATGCTTAGTAAGCCTGAATAACTGGAAAGTAAACTTACCGATTAATTAGCATGCATCCATATTAGGCAATCAAACCAACAAGCATGAAATTCTTTCCCTATCATATGCAATCAATCAACAAGTTTGTCTTATAACAATGCACCATGTAATTTGTCTTAGATGAGCTCATTATTCAACATTTTCATTTTTATATCTCATGTTAATCCCGTTGAGTTTCTCGGAAGTCTCGATGGATTATCCATTTACCGTCAAGTCATAAGAGCGATCATCTCAAGTATGCACTCCCGCGAACCTCACATCATACGGTGTGATTACCAGTCTAGGCTAAATCCCTTGCAGCAACAAACACCCATAATGAGCTTGGATCTAAATTACCAGTCCAGGCTAAATTCAGACCCTAGTCGGATTACCCGTCTGGGCTAAATCCGCAATGCACACATATTCTTCGGGAGGCTCGATCACTCAAAGAACACCTATCCAGGCTAGATCCTTCCTATATTTGAGATCAACAGATTACTCGTCCTGGCTAAATCATTTTCTACAACACATGAAGGATCTCAAATCATGTAAGCCATGGTTTATCCATCGAATTTCACTTTTTGACTTCAACCGGGACATTTATTACCATTTCATTATTATTAACATACTTAATGGATTTTCATGCCATTATTATAACCAATTATCATACATTTATAACAAATGTAACTAGGCATATTAATAGTTTACTTAAAGTTATTCGAACTTACTTGGTATCTGTTTCGATTTTGCATCTCGGTTATTCTGAAACCTTTCGTTTTCCTCTATCGACCTTCTGAATTTGTTCCTCGGGGTCTATAACAATAAAAATGAATCATTAATACCTTACATTATTCTTTTCGAGTCTAAACCTCACCCCCAGACAAAATGATCGTTTTGTCCCTAACCTTTCACATTATTTACGATTTAGTCCCTAGGCTCGTGTGATGAAATGCATGAATTTTCTACATTAACCAAGCGTAGCCGAATGTTATTTCCTTTTATTGCGGCCCACATTGTTCCATTATTTCACATTTTTACCACATATTTTACACCTTTTGCAAAAAGGTCCTTTTAGGGGTTTCTCATGAAAATCACCTAGAAAAATATGTTTAACACACGTCGAACTTTCATATTCCTCCATAAATCATCAAAGAATAAACATTTCAGACATGGGTCACTTTAAATACATGAACCTAACTCAAAATATGGGTAGAAATGGAGAGAGTAAGTTACCGGGATTTCAAAAATACGAAGAATATTAAAAACGGAGTTTGGGCGCACTTACCGTTGAGCTTGAAAAGTGAAGAAACCGTAGCTATGGTGGCTCTCAAATTTTGGCTGCAAGGTGGAGAAGATGAGCTGAGTTTTGGCTTATTTTCCCATTTTATTTCATTAATTTGCCAAATGACCAAAATACCCTTAAGCCTTTCTTTCAAATTTTATCCATACAATGCCCATTTTTGTCCAAAAACTTAGAAATTGGGAAAATTGATCTTAAGGACTTCTAATTAATAATTTAAAGCAATTTCATACAAATTCCTTTTAGAATCCAAGTTTTGCACTTCTTCAATTTGGTCCTTAATTTCCAATTAGACACCTTATTCATAGAATTTCCTCATGAAACTTTAACGCATGCATATACTCATATTCTAGACCTTATAATAATCATAAAATAAATATTTTAGCATCGAATTTGTGGTCCCAAAACCACTGTTCCGACTAGGCCCTATTTTGGGAT
Source organism: Gossypium hirsutum (assembly GCF_007990345.1). Classification (NCBI taxonomy): domain Eukaryota; kingdom Viridiplantae; phylum Streptophyta; class Magnoliopsida; order Malvales; family Malvaceae; genus Gossypium; species Gossypium hirsutum. The sequence continues at coordinate 62,061,619 of NC_053433.1, read as the reverse complement.
GTTACACATGTATAATGTTTATTAAATGTTACGTTTGTTATTTAGTTAATGACATGAATTAAAATGGCTTAGATGGTTTAAATCCTATAAATATGAAACATGTGTAAATTGGTTTTGTCATATAACAACTTAGTTCTAATAATTGGAATTGATCAATAATATTGAAGTGATTGAATTGATGAAGCATGGTTCGTATATGATTTTTTTTTACTAATAAAACTTGAATGGTTTCATTAGTTATGTGTTTTATTTGTGATTTGATTAGTAATTTATAAATGAATCAAATGCATACATACAGATGACTTAGAGTATACTCGATATATGAATGTGAAACACATGTGGTTCGAACTATGCTTTGTAAGGTACATGCATTATAATTTTGTACATGTTTAAAATTGAAAGACTATTCTGAGCTGTGTTTTGTTCGGTAATGCCTCGTAACCCTAATTCGACGACAGATATGGATTAGGGGTGTTATAGATTACAAGCACGAAATTGATTAATAATGAAATGGGATGAATGGTGTATATTTTGGTTGTGAATTGATTGAAATTTTGGTACAAAATGTTCTTTTTTTTATGCTTGTAGGGATGACCCTTTTTGGGTGGCATATTGGCCTTATAAATAGCCTATTTTTGTCCATACGGGCAGAGACACAGGCGTGTGTCTTAGCCACGTGCGAAACGGGTATGTTTCACGGTCGTGTGTCCCTTGGGGTACCCTATGATTTAAAGTCAGTATACCCTATAGTTTTGACACATCCTAGACACACGGGCATGTCTATTGGTCGTGTGTGGCACACGAGCTAGCAAATGGGCATGTGGTCAGCCATGTGACCCAAGTCAGTAACCTCCCTAATTTTCACATGGCCTGGCACCCGAGCGTGTCTTGTGGCTGTGTGGACAAGTTAGTTTGTATGCCCCATTTTACCATGGCCTAGACCCACGATAGTGTCTAATACTGTGTGAGGCACACGGCCTGCTCACACCGGTGTGTGACCTTTATAACTCAAAAAATGTTTAATTTTTGAAAAATTTTGTATGTGATCAGTTTAGTCCTGACCTCTTTCTAATGCATGTTTAAGTTCTCATTGACCTAAGAAAGGGACTTAATATTGATATTTAATTATGATATAACGATGTTTGACTTTTGAATGTGAAATGTTTTTGAAATGTTTCATTATGTCCGATAATGCCTCTTAACCTTAGTCCGACGACGGATACGGGTTAGGAGTGTTACAAAATAAGCCAGCGAGAGAGGGAATATGTGCATTAATATCCATTTATAAATATACGCATTCGTCGAACAGCGATGATGAAATGGAAAGTATTATTCAAAAGTGCATTCCTGAAGTTATATAATTTCATCTAAATATTACCCCTAATAGTGTTTAACACCTCGAAACGTGCATCAATTATACAAAACTATTTTATGGGACCCTCTGCTTTTAATTTTTAGCTGAAAAAGGTTAAAGAAAGCATGCCCAGCTTTAAAAGTATGTGCCCAACCAATTTTTCATCCATTTTTAGGCATGTTTTGAATATATTCCTAGAAGACGCTAGTCCTGTAGAACGTTCTCAACCGCGAGAAATTTCTACTTTGGAATCCAACCTTTCCCCCACGCCTACAAAAAGGGGTCTTCCACTCTATGCTTTATTGTTCCTCAAAAATCTTCTCCCATAGCCTCTTCATCCCTCCTCTACAACACACTTCTCAGTGTTAAAAATTTCTGTCGCTAAATTTTTTGGGTTGATGTTCAAGGTATTATTGAGTCGTCAGTGATGTGATATCGCTCCAAGCCACACACATTTCATATATCATGTCAAGATGGGACCATTACCTCTGAAACCTATATTGGGAAAGCAAGGTTCTGGGGTGATTTTGCTTTATATGGTCACGGGTGGTAGTATACGTAGACGTCTCAATCGATGGCTATTATGCGGTCATGGATCGAGGTATAATGGGGGAATCAGTTGAACGTCGTTACGTGGCCACGAGCTCAAACTTTTTGAATACCCAAAAATGTTACCTTATAATTAACTTACGGAAGTTTGAGGGCATAAAAATAGGAAAAAAATGTGGGTTTTCTCGTTATAATTGGCATAATTTTTTTCTCCATTTATAAGCAATCGATACCTTTAACCTTCTTTCTTATCCAAAGGCCAGCATCATCATGGACGCAAGAGGACTCTCAGGTGGGGGGCGGCTATTTCGATGAAGTAAATGTGATGCTTCTTTTAGGCTAACAGTGGTTGTTTTTATTGAACAACCTATCAATAACTACAATCGTTGTCTTTCCGACTCGAGTTTGACCTCTACTTCTGCTGAAACATCCGCTCTCCCCTTGAGAGTCCTCTTGTGTCCACCTCGATGTTAGCCTTCGGATAAGAATGAAAGGTTAAACATACTGAGTGCATGGAAATAGAGAAAACTTTTATATTGATTACATCGAAAATTACTTTGTTTTTCCTATGATATGGCCTCAATCTTATGTATAGTACATATAAGACATCATTTATGAGGTATCCAAAAGGCTTGAACTCATAACAGTGTAACAACTATCAACTGGCTCCCGGTTACACTCGAACTCGCGACCGTATCATGACCGTCAACTAGGACCTCCACTTGGACTTCGACCTCTGATCGTATCAAGCACAATCACCTCGAAACCAGATTTCCTCAAAATGAGTTTCTGAGGTAATGGTCCTATCCTGCCACGACATATGAAATGTATATGTTATGAGGCATGTTATCACATCCTCGACTCCTCAAAACTATATTTGAAATTCCCTGGTGTAACACACTTAACTCGTATCTGTCGCCGGAATAAGGTTATATAGCATTACCGTAAAAACATAACTCAAATCATTCATTCTTAACTTTGCATAACCATTGCAAAATTCAATCAAACATATGGATAACATCCCTAATTCGAGCCCTCGAGGCCTTAGAAACACTTTAGAAATGATTTGGGACTTAATCGGAAACATTTAGAACCTTATGGAAAAAGTGATAAACTGTAAATTATACATATTTTTACCCCATGTTTAATGCATTTTATAGATGATTTCTCATTAGAATTGGTAAATTCGATGCTCCTAATGCTTTAATTTCATGTTTTGTGCTCAGGAGAGCACCAAGAGTCAAAATGAGCCAAAAAGGGACAAAACGGACCAAACACGGGCAGCTCACACGTCTGTGTCTTTCGAGGGTGTCGACCAAGGCTTTCACGATTCACACGACCTGGCCATTGACCCACACGGCCGTGTGAAATTTAACAGATTGAACACGGTCTTGCAATCACGTCACACGGCCGTGTCCCTGCTGAGTCCCAGTTAAGTCCAATTCAGAAAAGGCCACTTTAGAGGGGTTTTAGGCATTCCAAAGCCTATAAATACACACTAGAGGAGGAGAAAAATGGAGACGGAGAATAGGGGTAAGGAATTACCCAAGGAAGCCGATTGATCTATCTCAGAAGCCTGATTCATCATCAAGACTGAATATCTCTCCTCAATTCCCCTTCAGGAGTTTTGGGTTTTCTTTATGTTTTGTATGCTTTATTCTTCTAAGATGTTTTCTTATTTAGTTATGAACTAAATCCCCTAAATACCTAAGGGGAATGAAACCCAAGACAAACCTTGTTATTATTTTCTGAATCGTATGATAAATATTTAACTTGTTTTTAATTATGTGTTCTTAATTCTTGCTTTGATATCCCAAGATACTGATTCAAGACACGCTATTATTCAGAAGAGGAATAGACCTTGTCTAAGAGTACATTTGCCATAATTAAGCGGAGTTGATTGCGTGCCTAGAAATAGGGTGACAAGATTTTTTTAAATTAGGGTGAAACCTAATAAGGGGATCCATAGATCGAGTTAATGGAACCCTAGAGTGTTAATTAGAGAAAAGTCTCGGTTATTCAATCTAAGGATTAGATGTTATTAGTCTTGAATAGGGATAATAACATAACTTAGGGATCTCTACGAAACAAGTTGAATGAATAAATCGTCCGATTCGAAACCAGAATAACAAGTACAGTCTAGGTGGATTTTTCCTTAGGTATTGTCTCAAGTCAATCGATTTTCCCAAAAGCAATTCCCTAATTCTTTTCTCTGTGCGTTCTTAGTTTAAATAATTAGTTAATTAAAACAAAACCCTTTTATTCTTAGGCTAGATAATAAAAAGATAGTTATTACTAATACTTTTGGTTCCCTTGGGTAAGATATCCCGGTCTTGCCATTACTATACTATTGTTCGATAGGTGCGCTTGCTTTTTTGTCGTGATAATAGTTAGTCTTGGTTTGATCTTCATTATAAATATTTATTACTTGTTATGAATCACGCGATCAAAAAGATGGAAAAATTCACACTCCAAGGGTCACACGGCCATGTGACACACACGTTGAGACACACGCCCGTGTCTTAGGCCGTGTCGACGTTCAAAGTAGGGACACACGCCTGTGTCCATGCCCGTGTAACTCACTGACTTGGTTCACACGGCCAAGCCACACGCCCGTGTGCTAGGCCATGTAACTTTCGAAATGCAACCTTTAAAAACCTACAAGGGACACACGACCGTGTCGCATGGCTGTGTGTCACACACGGCTAAGTCACACGCCCATGTCTTAGGCCATGGGGACAAGAAATAGTCCAATTTTTAAGCTATTTCTTTCACTCAATTCATGCCTACACATTCAAGCCATTTGCACCTCTTTCAAGCATCAAAACATACCCAAAACATGCATTTTAAGACCAATTCAATATGTTATTTATCCATACAACCAATATGCCAAAAGGCACCTCAAACATAAATCATCAAGTCAACATAAATATTGGCACATTTACCATTTATCAACTAATTTGCTTCCATGCCAAAACATATCACAATTGATACATATCAACCATACCATATTAGATTCATGCGATATCAAAATAACCTTACCCTTTTGACCATTCCTTACATACATCATCAATCCACCTAAATGACACAAACCAACCATTTTCAAACGGTACCAAACAACTGACATTTATATACCATATTTACATCATTCACATCTAGTTCAATACATTTCCAAAGTAAACAATATTCCATCCATATATGTATTTAGCTTAATTCTATAACAAGTTATGCCATAATTGACCACAAGCCAAATTCACATTAAAACATACCGAATGGTTCATAATTCAACCAATTATGCTTAACTAAATTTCATATCAATTCATATCCGAAATGATCATTTTGCAAACATGCCAACACTTACCTTTTTGTTCATAAAAACCATGCATCAATTTGATCATATAAACACTAACCATTAAGCATCAAAGTCCCAAAAGCACACCAACCATTAGGGCATCAAAATTACATAAGTTTTACAAGTTCACAGCAATATTACATGCCAATATCATCAACTAATTATTAGACATATTCCACATATACATGCCATTATAACAATGACCAAAGCATTAAAATCTACGGATACAATCGGTGGATAGAGTGATGGATCTCCAACTAGCTTCCAACTCGATCAAGCTTCCGATAATCTATAAAGTAAAGGAAAATAACTACGTAAGCAATGAATGCTTAGTAAGCTCATATAAACTTTAAGCATAATTTTCTATTTCAATAATGAAATTTATAGGTTAAAAACAAATCTATACCAATGTCTCAAGACTTATCATACCATAATCATCAACTCACAATTGAATAAGTTCATTAATGTCACATATTTATTGACCATTCATAACATGATAGGATTTCATGAGACATAATATATAATCATCAACCTTTTTATAAGATTATATATCTTTTTATTTACTTAATACTTTTTATAAGATTATATATATCTTTTTATTTACTTACTTTCCATTTTGTTCCCAATGTTTATCCTAAGCCTAAACAACATTATTAATTCCTGATTCAGTGTATTTATCCATGACATAGGTAGATTCATCCATAGCAGAAACAATTTGCTCACATACAATTAACTCATTTATCACATTAAACCTTTTATAGCATCATAACACATCCCAATTACATACTTACCGTTTTAATTCCTTTTTTCTTACCCATTTCATATGCATAGTACAAGCATAATCATAAACATCATTCATATCCACAAGCTTGGCATAAGTCTAAATACATCAACAACACATGTTAGTTCATTTAAACATGATTCATATGAATTTGACATGGATAACCAATATACTTGAGCATGATTCAATTAGATTTATCATCCATTTCAACATAACTTATTTTTCATGTAAAGTCTTTCATACATACATGTCTTGGTTCATATTGAACACTTACCATTTCATTTGCATAACACATAACATTAACCATAACCACAAGTTAGTGACTAAACACTTAAATTAGCAATACCATCATATGGTAAAGTATGGTACGTAAACATAACATCACTTATATCATACTTTTCATAATTATGAATATACACACTTCATATATTTTCATAATATCAAAGTGAATTTCATCGAACCCTTATCGAAGCTTACACAAAGTGTGCTAAACGATGGTCAAAACTATCCCTTTTCATATTCGATGGTCGAAACCATCCCTTTTCATTAATCGATGGTCGTCACCATCCCTTTTCATAGTTGATAGTCGTCACTATCCCTTTTGATAGTCGATAGTCAAAACTATTCCTTTTCCTAATTGATGGTCGTCACCATACCTTTTCATAGTTGATGGTTGTCTCCATCCCTTTTCATAACCGATAGTCGAAGCTATCCCTTTTCATTGGTCGATGATCGTCGATACGCCTTTGGATTTTTCCACCGAGACATAATTTGATATTATAAAATAATAACATTTAAAACATAATTTAAAATGCTATTTAAACGTACAAACTTACCTGGCTAAATTGCATAAAAGACAAAGTATAGGGGCATTTTCAACTCGATCTTGATCTAAATTAATAATTTTATTCAATTTATTATTTTAGAAAGTAAAACAATGTATTTTATGCAATTTAGTCATTTTTAAAATTTTTACAAAATTACCCCTAACATTTTACTTCTATTCAATTTAGTCTTTGGGCCTAAAACATGTAAATTAACCATTTTTAATGTCAATTCACATCAACCGAATATTCATGGCACACAAAACAGTCCACATGTGCAATAATTTCACATCAAATCCTTGTACTTTTATAATTTCAACAATTTAGTCCCTAATCGGAAAATTCACCAAAATCACTTAACAAAATATTTTTAAATATCAACCAACATTTCAAATTCATCATTTAATAAAAAAAATCACATTCATGGAAACCTTCAAAATCTTTAATGGTTTCAAAAATGAAGGTACGAACTAACTAAATCTAGTTGCAACGATCTCATAAACATAAAAGTTATTAAAAATGAAGCTAAAATCACATACCAATTTAGAATTTAACTTGCCGAAACCTCCATGCATCAAAAATGGCGTCTTCCTCCATTAATAATCGGTGGAGAAAGATTGTAAAAGATGATAAAGCATTTTGATTTAATTTAATTTAATTTTTAATTTAATTGATTAATTATCATTTTACCCTTAAAAACTCAACCAAATTTCACCAAATGCTAAGCCATGTTCATCCACTATCATCTAAATTGGCTGAATTACTACTTTAGGCCTTCATTTCATGCTTTTATATCTATTAGATACAAATAATGTTATAACCATTAAATTTTACATATTTTACGATTTAATCCTTTTTAATTAATTAACTGTCGAAACGTTAAAATTTTTCAACGAAACTTTAATACCACCGTAATGAAAATCTATAAATATTTATAAAAATATTTATGGCTCGGTTTATAGAAACGAGATCTTGATACCTCATTTTCTAAAACTACTTGACTTAGGGTCTTACCACTTAAACTTTATAAATCACTTATATAACATAAATTATCAAATCAAAAACCTTTTTAAAATCATATTTGACTCGTAAATATTAAATAATAATATTTACGAACTTACTCGTCAATTTGGTAGCCCCGACACTATTGAAAAACAGACTGTTACACCTGATTTTAATCGAAAACCCTGAACCCTTTTCAAAACCCTAAACCTAAAAATATTAAAAACCCTAACCCTAGAAGATCAAAAAATGACCTATTTCCTAAATTTTAAAAAAAAAAAGAACTTAAAAGCCTAATTTAAAAAATGGCATATTAGCCTAATTTAACCGAATATTTGTTTATAAATTTTGCTCTTAATGCATAAATCATGGATGAGAATCATACAAATATATGATAAACTAATCATATGAAAAAAAAATTTATTCAATTAGTTCGAAATTTACAAGTACAATGATGAAATCACAAATCCTAACAAAGTATGCATGAGTTTTTATCGTGTTTGGCAAGTAAACGTACCATATAGGCCCGTGTACTAGGAGTCAAGTTTTATTTTGTCTTCTCTATTTAAAAAATAGGTAAATTAATCCCTATAGATTAGGTCAAAGAGCAATTTGGTTCTTCTATTAAAAGTTTCATTCATTTTTACTATTAAAAATTAATTTTTATATGTTAGAATAAGGTACATGTAGTACGTCATATATTATTGTTTGATTATTCCGTTAATCACGCTAATTTTTAAATGTACAAATAGATAAAATTTTCCAAAGAAATATCAATTTACTCATTTATCTAACATTCATTAATTAGTTTACTCATTTTTTTACTAAAAAAATAAAATACATCCAAACTCCTAATACCTGCCAGCAATACTTTTACCTTTGGCACCTTTGTGTTTGGTCCTTCTATATGATTTGATTTGTTAGTTGTTATAAACTGAATGGTCCCGAAATAACCACGTGACAACATCCTTATCCATTGTCAAACTCGAAGTTCTAAAAAGACAAGGAAAAAGGCTGATGTCGAAGGATCTGCTAGTTTCCCACTGTTATTACCAATCCAAAACAATGGTAGCATCAACAGCAGCCGTCACTTTTCCCGGTCCTGGTGGCCTAATCTCAGGCAGAGCAAGACCAAGAAGCAGGCCAGCAGGGGTGAAGTTACAGCAACAAAGACCATCATCCATTAATATACACATTATTAGCCGGATATCATCACAATCAAAATCATTACGGCCGCTAAAAGCAGCATCTGGTGGTGGAGTTCCACTTCCGCCATTGGATTTGACAGAGGAAAATATTGAACTTGTCTTAGCTGATGCCCGTGTAGAGGCAAGTTTCTTTATTTTTCTTTCATCTGAATTATAATCCTATCCTTGTTAAATTTATCTTATCGTCCTTTCCATTTTTGCAAACTGGGAATGTATGGCTTTGCAGCTTGCTCAGCTTTTTGACACAGAGGTTGGCATAACAGGTGACTGACTCTTCTTAAGGTACATTATGACTTTTATTTTCAGCAATCTTAAACATGTGTTGATGCAGTTTTATGAATTTTAAAATGGAAATACGTTTAGGTCAAGTTGAATTATCGGAATTGGATGGACCCTTTGTGAAGATTAGTCTCAAGGGTCGATTTTGGCACAAACGTACTACAGTCGTAGCCAGAGTCGGAAATTATTTGAAGCAGAGAATCCCTGTTAGTCAACATTTGCTTTTTAATTTCATCACTATAATTATTGTTAGCTTAAGCCTTTGTAATGGGTTGCATGCAGGCAATTTTTTGTTGAAATTGTTTCTATTTCCGTGTCAGGAAATCCTGGAGGTTGAGATTGAAGATGAGAAACAATTAGATGACAGCCCTGAAAACTTCTGAGACCCTGAAATGACCCTAGGGTCGTTTATTCATTTTAGTTGCTTTCAGTTTAGGCCCTTTTTTTATTATTACTATTTTTGCAGCTCAATGGATTCAACTCTAGAGGGAAAAAGACTTTAATCCGTTAATTTATAAACTATGTGATTTTCATTTCGTTTTCTTCAATGATTTTATTAACAATAAATCACAGGATACGTTTCATGATTGTTTGTTTATTGAATTATACTGGCCTAATTTCCCAAACAAACATGGGATAGAAACTTAACTTTCTCATGATTAACTTATAATAGTGAACATACTTTGTACCCAATACCGTACTAGTTGAATTTACTTTCAATATCAATTAGTACAATAACAAATGAATCGTAAATTACTATACAAATATAATAGCACAACTAGGTGCTTGATGAAATGGAATGCTCCTAAAAAGAATGCGAGGGTCCGTGGTTAACTCCCCGGGGGAAACACAATTCGTCTTGGTTTTCGTTATACCTTTTACTTTTGCAATTTCATGTCTCAAAGCTGGTTGATTCAGATCATCTGTCAAGACATTGCAGGGACCGAAACCTATCACCCGAAAGTAACTTAACAATACGTCTTTCAAGCCTTTTTGCTCCTTTACCAGGCCTCAAGATATCAGCATCCCCCCATACTGAACATGTGTCATTTGCAGGAATGCCTAAGCACCATCCACCTTGCACAACTCTGCCAGGCTTGCGTTTCAAAATTTTTCGGTCAATATGATCAAGCACTGGATCATCAAACTTGAATTGTGTTGCAAAGGAATCTCCACTCTGAATCATAGCATTAAATTCTGCAAGATCATGTTAGGAAAGCTGCTTCTTCGAAGAGGACATGTTGAAGGCTACATACTGGAGGTTATGGTTTATAACAGTGCTCTTGAACTTAGAGTTACAAAGGATGGTAGGGAAATAATTGGTGAAGGAATAAGGCATGTTTGCCAAATACATTAGCAAAGTCCTTGGAAAATTGTCTGTACCAAGGATGCAAAACTCAATGAAACTACGAGTTAACATTGCAAATGCTGAACCTGCAAAAGATGGGATCTCTAGTTTGGCAAAGCAGGCAGAAAAACTTCTCAACAAAGGGAACTGCATATATTACCTTGTATGACTACACCAGTTATAAATAAACAACAAAGGAAGTAATCTTGTCAGAATTGATTATTGTTTCCAAAGCCATTTAAGAGTAGTTGAATGGACATCTATATTTGGTATTTGATGGAAACCAAACAACTCTTGCCATAATGAGGACCTTTAATGCTGTATAAAGATGCATGGAACATATGCAGTCTCCTACAACAGTCTCAAAACATCTTTCAATGTCTAACAAGTGGATAGATTTACGATTTCAGTTACAAGGCAAGATGGTAGCAAGGCTTTCTTTTAGAGCAGAAAAAGATTGCTTCTACTTCTAATTGGCTCCACCTCACAACTTGGTAATAAATGCATGGAATGTTTCCTTTTTCTATTTCTTTACTCTTTTCCTTTTTAACTTTTATTCAAGCAAATTGCCATCATGTATTGAAATTTTATAACCAGCACACGCATGATGGATTAGTAGGTAAATAGCACATTAGGCCATTCCCCAATGGATCTATCCTTAAAGTTCTGCCGAGAGTGCAGACAAAACTGCCTTTATGCACCAAGCTCAGGCCGCACTACCTAAACATGGAGAGGCCTATAATTTAAGATCAATTTAAATTCCTAAAATCTTCTCAATTAATAAATAAAATTGTTTTTAGTGATATTACTTTTACAGTCCATGACAATTTCAACCAGCAACACAAAGCAAAATGATGGAATTCAAAATCTGGCAAAGAGGATATATCTATGTTCAAACCTAAAGGCTTCAAAAATTTTCAAACTTCAAATTTTTATTGCTTTTCCTTCTCCCTCTCTCTCACTTCTCTCAACAAGTTTATTTCTACAAAGCATTCTGTTCCTTTGAAATGGGATGTCAACCACAGACATTTCTACGCTGGATTCTCTATCCTTTCCCCTCCCCAGTTCCCCCTCTATTTCTCTGAACTATATTCCTTTCTGAAGCTGGATTGAAATTGATGCATTCACTACAGAAACTATGCCAACACCATGAGAAAACTACCAGTAACTTCCTAGGTTTGACCCATATCCTAATTTGATATTCTGAATGCAAATGCTCTCTCTTGTTTACTAGATTGCCCTCTCACTCAAAATCCGCAATGTCAACTTCTACTCAATTTGCAAGAACAGAAACAACCAGTTTCTACCTGATGAGTAAATGTTCTTTAGATCTCCTCCAAGATTATAATTAGATCAATGATAAGATCAGGTCTGAAGGAATAAAAGTTGGTTTCAAGCTGATAGGTCCTAAGATTCATATGTTCCAGAAATAACATCCTTGTTAGCACCTCCACTAGATGATTTAAAGATCGTGAATAAACACACTATGATATCATGGAATTTTATGATTTCACACAGAAAACTACAAATTCAAATCACATTCTTAATCATCTCCATACTGCAGGTCCACTAGACTAAATCAAGCTCTCTTGGTTCATTATCTAGCTACTCCAGTAATTAAGAATGTAAACCGTACACATGAATTTCACCCATTTTTTGCAACATAAAGAAGAAGTCAGGCATAAACACATACCTGAAAACAACCTGAAAGAATTAGGCAATACCCGCTTCTGAGTAACATAAAATATCTCATCCTTTTCCAAAAGGTAATGCCCCGTATCAACAATTATCGGTTTCAATCTCTTGGACCTATAATAAGTAACACCCCACGCATAGGACTAATATTAGTCAGAATTCACCAACTTAAATCGCCCTACTTACTAACCAGGGGAAAAAAAGTTTAAAAGAACATAATGTGATGGGAAGTACATTACACATCTTCTTAAAGTAAATTTTGTCTGGTTTTGTAGTTGTTTTTGCTATAAACTTTCTGTGTAAAAGCAAAATCACAATTTGATTAATTTGAAGAAATGACAGAATTGTAACATCAATTCCTACGAAGACACTACATTACACATATTCTTAAAGTAAATTTTGTCTGGTTTTGTAGTTGTTTTTGCTATAAACTTTCTGTGTAAAAGTAAAATCACAATTTGATTAATTTGAAGGAATGACAGAATTGTAACATCAATTCCTACGGAGACACTACTTTGATTTTGTATCCATGTGTGCAGTTTGCAAAAGAAGCGTGAATTAGAGATGAAGTTAACATACTCTTTCCAGCCAATGTAACTGCTGTGATTCACAAAATTGAGATTTTTCGGAAGGTATGACAGAATATGAAGAAGATCTGCAACGTCATAAATACCCAGAAATAAAATCCAGCAAAAGGAAAACAGAACACTAAAATCCAAAAGAAATCCCAAAACAAAAGTTCAGGATTACCATCTTGAGTAACAAGCGGGTAATCACCAGCACTGAGAGAGATAAACCAATCCCATTTGGAAGACAAGCGTAGCAAAATGGAGGCACTGTGAAGCGTAGAAGTCACGGTGGAAGACCCTCTTTGATAAGCATAATTTGCTTTACCTATAACGTCCACATTTTGGGCAGCTCTAAAAATGGGGACCGAGTGGATTGTGACGGCCAATCGATCACGTTCAGTCTGCGGGGCAGAGAGGTCAAGGTGAAGAAGGTAATGGTTTCTCGGGTGATATGTAGCGAGGAGGAGGCGGATGATCCGAGCGGAGTCGCCGGCGGATCCTGAAATGAGGTAAGCAATGGAGGGAGGGGTGGGGCCATAAGGGATCTTGGTTAGGGAGACGGGGCGGTTTGGGAAGAGAGACGGGTCGCGTCGGATTGTGAGTAAGGATTGGGAGGCGGAAGTGGAAGTGGAAAGAAGAGAGAGGATAAAGAGGAGGGAAAAGAAGAAGCTTGCTAAGATTATGTACGGAGTGCATTTCGAGTTATCTTTAGATAGGGTGATTGTCGCGGTGGTGGAAGGTGTAAATGGCGGCGATTTTGGGTGGTGGTGCATTCTGGCGGCAAATGTCTGGATTTGGAAGTACTGTCACTTTGTATTTTGTTTGGGTGGGCAACCACCCCTATAATTCTTAAACAAATAACCCAAACTTAACTGTGATTAGAGAAACTCTTCCCATCTTTTCAGGAAAAAAAAAAAAGAGACAATAACAATGAGATCGATTTAGAAAATTATTATTTACGGTCTAGTGAGGAGCTTATGTAAGCTTCCCCTTTTTTCTCAACATCCAGCTTTCATATATGAATGTAAAAATCACATGTTAGTTTAATATAATAAATAAAGAAAGGTACAACTTAAAATTAATTCAAACATATAAAAAAATTATTATATTAAAATGAAAATTTACGTATTTAGAACACATATTAGCTTAAAATAGTATACAATAAATAATAAAATATATGATTTGAGACTAATAAATACTAATACATGAAATATGTACAATATTAAAATAAAAAATGAATTAAATTATGAGTAAAATAAAATTTAAACATGTAAATACATTAATAATATTAAATACACTATAATTATTTATCATAGTATGATAACAACTCAATAATTACATTATCAATATACACAATTGTTGGAAGTAATAATACAATTTAAATGTAAATATTGTTTTAAAATAAAGTTTTGGTTCAGTAGTAAAGTTAATATTTTATTTAGCTAAATAGCAAGGGGTCAAATCCAATCACATGTAAACTTTTGTTTGAGGGTTTTTTAAAAATAAAAAGACTAAAATATCATAAAGTTTATACGAGCCTTTCTGAATTTCATCGGGCAATACTGATAATATGAAATAAGATATGAAAATGATGCAAAATGTAAGTGATGTTCAAATATGGTATTAGTGAATGGTTTGAATATATGTAGCTTTGATATACAAGTATGATTACCGAAATGATATGTATTGGTATGTTATAAAGTTGATACATTATATGATTGATTATGTATTAAAGCTCACCTTATTGTTGTGATTTGTTATATTAGGCAAACTTTATCGAGTTAAATAACTTAATATGGTTAATTGTAAATTGAGTTAAGTTTTTCGTCTAAATACCTATGGACTTACTAAGCATTCGTTATGCTTACCCCTGTTGTTTTCTCTAATAATTCTGCATGGACATGTCATTTCTCGAATTCCTTGTAGAGGCGAAAGATTGACTTCTGAAAAATCTGGTTCACTTGGACAAGGGAGTCGGGAAGGATCTAGTCATGCTACATTTCACAGTATCCTTATTTTTAGATTTGGCCTGTTTCTTTTCATTTCTCATTTCCTCCATTTTCTGAGCTTGTTCTGATAACACAAAAATTTCTTTTAATTCTAAAGCTCAAACAAGAATCTAAATGTCTTCATGTAAACCCCATCCAAACCGGGTGCACATCTCGGTTTAAGTGGATATGAATTCTTGAGCATACTTACTGAGTCGAAAAAATTCACGTTCATATTTAGCAACAGTCATATCTGTAACACCCCTCACCCATATTCATTGCCAGAATAGGGTTACGAAGCATTACTGGACTTATTGAACTTATTACACAAATAAACATACAATTCACATACAATTTTTCCGTTCCAAATATAAACCATTCACAATCATTCATATCGTCCCTAATACGAGCTTACGAGACCCAAATCATGCATTAGGAGTGGTTCGAGACTAAACCGATAACTCAAGAAATTTTTAGAAAACTTAGAAAATTTTTCAAAATACAAGGGACACACGCCCGTGTAGCCCAACCGCGTGTCTAACACGGCTAAAGTCACGCCCATGTCACAGGCCGTGTAGGCATTCGAAATGGGATCACATGCCCGTGTCCCATTCCAAGTCCGACCCCATGTAACTTCTTGACTTGAGTCACACGGCTAACCACACGCCCATGTGACCAGCCCGTGTGCCCTTCATACTAGCCTCACACACCCGTGTGCTAGGCCATGTGCTAGGCGTGCCAAAACTGTAGGTATATTGACTTATGCCACATGGTCAAGTCACGCGCCCGTGTGCTGGGCCGTGTGGAGCATACTGACTTGATTTCTAATTAAACACCAAGGGACACACAGCCATGTCACCTGACCATGTGTCACAAATGGCTGAGACACATGCCCTTGTCTCTGCCCGTGTGGACAAAAATAGGCTATTTACTAAGCCATCTTTCTCACTCAAATTTGTATTCACCTATAGAATCCAAATGGCACATAACATGGCATAAATAGGCATTCCAACCAATCTTAATCAAGTCTAATTCATGCTATTTTCATACCAAGAACTATAATGCTCATAACATCATAACTCGCCTATACAAGACATGCCAATTTCACATTCACAATTTTACCTAAATGATTAACTTCATATATGCACTTTCTTACCTCAAATCACATGCATACCAAATCTCCAAATTTCAACCATATGGTAGTCAAATTACCAATTCATAATAAACATCACATAGCCATTACCTGTGACACCCTTCACCCGTACCCGACATCGGGATAAGATTCGAGGTATCACCGAAACTTTACATTTTGAATCGTACCAATTTGGGTCACTGATTTTACTTCAAATTTAAAACTTTTCACCTACAAACAACTCATCCCTTATATAGGTCTATGAGGCCCTAGACACACCCTAAGGCAGTTCGGACAAAACCAGGAATGTCAGACAAACCCTGGATATCTTAGGAATACTTCCCTAATTTGAAGTATCACATGCCCACGTGAGTGGGCTGTGTGGTCACACACGCCCGTGTGACTTGGGACATGCCCATGCCCTTCGGCCGTGTGCAACATTGACTTATCAACACAGCCATAGCATACGCCCGTGCTGTCTGCCAGTGGGCAACACTGTCTTTTAGACACGGCAGGGACACACGCCCGTGTGGCCTACTCGTGTGCACTATTGATTTAAAATTTTAAGTGTAGGGGACACACGGCCATAGCCCACGCCCATGGGAAGGAACCGTGTGTCACGCAAGCCCACGCCCATAGGAAGGAACCATGTGTCACACACGGCCTAGACACACGCCCGCGTGTCTAACCATGTAGACCCTAATAGGCTATTTTAAAAGCCTTTGGCCACCCTTTCTACCATCTATACTTAATGGTCATCAAATTTCGAAATAAAACATGACTATGCATTTGTAAATCTTTGATGAATCTTATTGTATGGAAACCTCATATCATTGGTTTCATACATGAAAGGTTATTTCCCATTTAGTGTTTATGGGTTTCCATCTCACTTTAATTCGTCCGAAATTGGCTCGTTCATGCCACTCATTGCCAATTGGTAACAACCCATCACATGTAAATAAAATCATGCATAGATTCGTAGGTCATAGCCTACTTCAACTAAGCCAATTTTCATGGCCATATACAAAGAAATAAACACATTTTTACATGCCTTCAATTGGCAAAGCAAATGACACATATAACAAAATATTCAAAAATCCTATACATGCCATAGAACAAAATAGAAATGTCTTTATACCAAAGCTTGTCTAGTTGATAGTGCGTTGACTCTCTAATTGTCTTCTAGTCCTTATGAGTCCTCGAGCTCTGTGAGACAGGGAAAAAGAGAGGGGTAAGCATTTATATGCTTAATAAGCTTGAATAACAGGAAAGTAAACTTACCAAGTGTTTAATATGCATCCATGATAGATAAGGAAACCAACAATTATTAAATGGTTCCCTATTACGAGAAACACCCTTAATGAGCTCGGATTTGAATTACCAATCTAGGCTAAATTCAAACCCTAACCGGATTACCCATCCAAGCTAAATCCACAATGCACACATATACTTCGAGAAGCTTGATCATTCAAAGGAACACCCGTCCAGGCTAGATCCTTCTTATACTTGAGATCACGGATTACCCGTCCGAGCTAAATCCTTGCTGCAACACATGTAGGACCCCATTACACATTTCAATCAAGGTTTATCCATTGAATTCTCTTTTTAACCTCAACCAAGACTTTTATCACAACTTACCAACAAATATGCATCTATATGATATTTCATGCCAATAATAAATGAAATCATCATGCATTAATAAATCATACAAATATGCATATTAGGGGTTTACTTTAAGTTATGCAAACTTACTTGGTATTTGTTTTGGAGTTGTGTTTCGGTTATTTCGAAACCTTTCGTTTACCTCGATCGACCTCCGAAATTTGTTCCTTGAGGTCTATAACAACAGAGGTCTATAACAACAAAATTATATAATTAATACCCCACATTATACATTATAAGTCTAATTCTCACCCCCGGTCCAAATGACCGTTTTGCCCCTAGCCTTTAACATTTTTACGATTTAGTCCCTAGGCTCGTATAATGAAACACATGCACTTTCTATCTTACCCAAGCCTAGCCGAACACTTTTCTCTCTTATAGTAACCTACATTTTCCATTATTTTCTCATTTCTACCACACAATTTATAACTTTTGCAAAATGGTCTCTACAATGGTTTTTCATGAAAATTACCTAGGAAAATATGTTTAGCACATATTCATCTTTCTATTCCTTCATAATCCATCAAAATACAAATAAATCATGCATGGGTAAATTTTTAAACATGAACCCTAGCATGAAATATGGGTAGAAATGGAGAGAACGAGCTACTAGGATTCTAAAAATACAAAGAACATTAAAAACGGGCCTTGGGAGCACTTACTATTGAGCTTGAAATGTTTGAAAACCCTAGCTATGGTGACAAGGGAATTTCGGCATTATGGAGAAGAAGAATGGCTGATTTTGGCTTGATTTTTCCCATTTTATTTCATTAAAAAGTCAAATGACCAAAATGCCCTCATGCCCTTTCTTTGAAATTTCATCCATGCAAGCCCATTTTTGTCCAAAAATTTAGAAGTTGGGAAAATTGCTCCCCAAGACCTTCTATTTTATAATCTAAAGCAATTTCATGCAAATTGCTTCTAGAATCCAAAATTTGCAATTTATTCAATTTAGTCCCTAATTTTCCAATTGGGCACTTACTCAGAGAATTTCTTCATGAAATTTTAACACATGTATATTCTCATATTCTAGGCCTCATAATAATCATAAAATAAATATTTTGATGTCGGATTTGTGGTCCTGAAACCACTATTCTGACTAGGCCCTATTTCGGGATGTTACATTTCTTCCCCCCTTAAGGACTTTCGTCCTCGAACGTCTTACCAGTAAACAGGTTCGGATATTGGCTTCTCATGGTTTCTTCCGGCTCCCAAGTAGCCTCTTCCACTCCATGTCGATGCCATAAAACTTTTGCTAAAGCCACGTTTTTGTTCCTCAACTGTTTAACTTCACGAGCCAAAATCTTGACCGGTTCCTCTCCATACATCATGTCTGGTCGAATCTCAATCTCAGTCGGTGAAATCACATGAGAGGGGTCTGAACAGTATCGCCTTAACATAGATACATAGAACACATCGTGAATCTTTTCCAGTTCAGGTGGTAACGCCAAACGATAAGCTAACGGTCTAATTCTTTAGGTGATCTCGTACGGTCTGATAAATCGTGGACTCAGTTTACCTTTCCGACCAAATCTTAATACCTTTTTCCATGAAGATACCTTCAAGAATACTCTATCTCCAACTTGAAACTCAATTTCCTTTCTTTTCAGATCTCCATAAGACTTTTACCGATCTGATGTCACTTTTAGACAATCTCGTATCACTTTAACTTTTTCTTCAGTTTTTTTAATCAAATCAATTCCATGAATCTGAATTTCCTTAAGTTCAATCCAGTATAATAGAGTTTGGCACTTCCTACCATACAAGGCATCATAAGATGCCATCTTCAAACTTGTTTGCAAACTATTGGTGTAGGTAAATTCTACCAAAGGCAAGTATTTTACCCAGCTACCCTAAAATTCGAGGATGCAACATCGCAACATTTCCTCGAGAACCTGAATCATTCACTCAGACTGACCATCAGTCTGAGGATGAAAAGCTACGCTAAAACTTAACTTCGTACCCAAGGCTTCTTGTAACTTCTTCTAGAATCTTGAAGTGAACCTCGGGTCTCTGCTTGAAATAATCGACAGTGGTACTCTATGTAATCTTACTATCTCAGAAATGTACAAGTCGGCCAACCTATCAAGAGAATAATCTGTCCTTACCGAAATAAAATGAGCCGACTTTGTCAATTTGTCCACAATAACCCATATGGCATCTTTCTTTTTCAGAGTCAAAGGTAATCCTGTCACGAAGTCTATGGTAACTTTGTCCCACTTCCATTCAGGGACAATTACAGGCTGTAACAAACCTAAAGGCACTTGATGTTCAACTTTAACTTACTGACATACAAGGCATTTCGATACAAATTCAGAAACATCTCTTTTCATGCCGTTCCACCAATACATTTTCTTCAAATTGTTGTACATCTTGGTACTTCCCAGGTGAATAGACAAACGATTGTTTTGAGCTTCTTGCAAAATTTTCTGAATAAGTTCATTATCTTTGGGTACACAAACCTTATTTCTGAACATCAAACATCCATCGGGACCAATTCAAAAGTCTGATTCAACACCTGACTCACAATGAGCCCTTTTAGCTTGGAAGTCATCATCATTAAGCTGAGTATCATGAATTTCCTGCAAAAATGTCAGCCTAGTCTCTAGCTCGACCAAGACTGAACCATCCTCAAGCAATATCAAACGAATATCCATGGCTTTCAAAGCAGATAGGGATTTTCTGCTCAACGCATCGGCAACCACATTCGCCTTTCCCAGGTGATAGTCGATAATCAGATCATAATCCTTAATTAATTTCTAACCATCTCCTTTGTCTTAAATTTAATTCTTTCTGAGTCATCAAGTATTTTAAACTCTTGTGGTCCATGAAAATGTGGCAAGTTTCACTATACAAATAATGTCTCCAAATCTTTAAGGCTAAAACAATGACGGTAAGCTCTTGGTCGTGTGTCAGATAGTTCTTCTCGTGCGGTTTCAACTATCGTGAAGCGTAGGCTATCACTTTACGATCTTGCATAAGTACACAACCCAGTCCGTTCAAAGATACATCACTGTAAACCACAAATTCTTTTCCCAGTTTAGGTAGTACTAAAATAGAAGCTTCGGTCAGCAATGTCTTTAACTTCTCAAAACTTTGCTGACACTTTTCCGTCCATTCAAACTTAACGTCTTTCTGTAGCAATCTCGTCATCGAAGTTGCTATCATGGAAAATCCTTTTACAAACCTTCGATACTAACTAGCTAAGCCCAAAAAGATTCTAACCTCAGTTACATTCTTAGGCAGTTTCCATTCGAAAATTGCAGAAATCTTACTTGGATCAACTTGGATACCTTCACTTGAAACAATATGACCCAAAAATCTGACTTCCTAGAGCCAAAACTCACTCTTGCTAAACTTGGCATATAGTTGCTTTTCCCGCAAGATCTATAGCACGATTCTCAGGTGTTTCAAATGTTCTGTCTCATCTTTCGAATAAATCAAGATGCCGTCAATAAACACAATGGCAAACTTATCTAAGTATGGTCGAAAGATCCTATTCATTAGGTCCATAAAAACGGCCAGTGCATTCGTCAGCTCAAACGGCAGAACAAGAAATTCATACTGATCGTACCTCATCCTGAAAGCTATCTTAGGTACATCCAAGTTTTTAACTCGCAGCTGATAATAGCCAGATCTCAAGTCTATCTTAGAGAACATAGTGGCTCCTCTCAACTGGTCAAACAAGTCATCTATTCTTGGTAAAAGATACTTATTCTTGATGGTTACCTTATTTAGTTGTCGATAATCAATACATAATCTTATTGAACCATCTTTCTTCTTTACAAACAATATGGGGGCAGCCCAAAGTGAAAAACTTGGCCTTGCAAATCCTTTATCTGTCAGCTCTTGCAACTGTGGTTTTAACTCTTTCAGCTCAGTTGGTGTCATTCTGTATGGAGCAATAGAAATAGGAGCTGTCTCTGGCACCAGCTCAATACCAAATTCTATTTCCCTTTCAGGAGGTAATCCAGGTAATTCTTCTGGAAATACATCTGGGTACTCACATACTATAGGCACAGACTCAATCTTCAACTCTATTTCCTTAGTGTTCAATACAAATGAAAGGTAAGCTTCGTATCCTTTCCTCATATATCTCCAGGCAACTATTTTCATAATTATCATCAGCAGCGAACTAATTCTCTTGATTCGACCGCAGAATTTCACCATCCTAGCATTTCAATTTAATATATTTACTACCACAATTTACAATTACATCATGCAGGGCTAACCAATCCATACCAAGTATTACATCAAATTCATCAAATGGTAACAACATAAGGTTAGCCGGGAAACAATGACCTCGAATCATTAAAGGACAATTCTTACAGATTTTATCAACTAGGACTGACTTGCCTAGTGGGTTGGACGCTCTAATAATATCTTCCATACTTTCAACAGGTATGTTCATACTAGACACCAATCTCAAGTAGATATATGAATGCGTCGACCCCAGGTCAATTAAAGCAACAACACTTGTATCAAAAAGAAAGAAAGTACCCGTAATAATATCAGAAGCAGCGGCTTCCTCTCGAGCACGTATCGCATACATTCTTGCCAGGGCTCGAACCTCTAATTTTGCAGCATCTTTAGTCACAACTCGACTGCCACTAGCACTCCCAGGGTATTTCGGAGGTCTACCTCGTGGGATAGGAGTACTCGATTTCTGGGTTACATCCACTTTTCTTTCCGCTCGCTCTGGGCAGTCTCTGAGAAAGTGATCAAAAGAACCACATCTGAAACATGCGCCCATCTTCATTCGGCACTCTCCAAAATGAAATTTATTGTAGCTCTTACACTTTAGTTTTTGGCCATCTAGACTCTCCACACTAGTCACCATCGGGGAGAAAGACTTTTGACCTTGTCATTTAGAGCTTCTCGCTCTACCTAAATATCCTACTGACGAAGTGGAGCGTTCATGCTGGCTCCTGGCTTTCTTCGTAGAGAACGAGAATGTTTTACTGCTAGACCTCTTGCTCGTAATTTGAGCCTCTATTTTAGCTTGTTTTCTTTCACTATTAAGTTTCTTAGCCTTCTTGGCTCGATCGGCTAATGCGGCAAATTCCCGTATTTCCAAGATCCAATCAACAACGTGATGTCCTCATTCAGACCTTACTCGAAGCGTTTACATATTTTTTATTCCGTTTGGACCCATTCAGTTGCACACTGACTTAGTCGTACGAACTCTCTCTCATATTCTGCTACAGTCTTATTCCCCTGTTTGAGTTCCAAGAACTCCTTTCGCTTCGAGTCCAAAAACTGTTGACTAATGTATTTTTTCCTAAACTCTGCTTAGAAGAAATCTCAAGTAATATTTTCCTTCGGCACTATCGAGGATACGGTCTTCCACCAATGGTATGCAGTGTTCTTCAAAAGGGACACAGCGCACTTCAAAAATTCCTAGGGTGTGCACGAAAAATCATCTAACACTCGCATAGTATTTTCGAGCCAAAACTCAGCTCTTTCAGCATCATCATCAACTTTCGCTCTAAATTCCTCAGCCCTATACTTTCGAAGCTTATCTACCGAGGCTTTACCAATTCTCACCGGTGCCATACCTCGTGGCACATCCTCATCAGGGTCTTGGTATATTGAGGCGATTTCTTAGATAATCCAAAAACAATCCGTCCATCATATCAAAGAAGACAGCTTGGGCCTCTTCTTGGCCTTCTGACATTAGCCTTCTACTATTACTAGATACAGCTCGTTGTACGGAAGCTGGAGCATAGCTCTCGGCTCCCTCGAACTCATCTTGCGCTTGATTGGAAGACATTTACTATATTCAAAACAATTTAAACAATTAGGAGATGTCACACTATCAACATTCAAATAATGGCATGCATAGCGAACTTTATCATCCTCTATGGTAGTCCTAGAAACAACTAAACTGTAGCTCTGATACCACTAAATGTGACACCCTTCATGCGTACTCGACACCGGGATAGGATTCGAGGCATCACAGGAACTTTACACTTTGAATCGTACCAATTTGGGTCACCGGTTTTACTTCAAATTTAAAACATTTCACCTACGAACAACTCGTCCTTTATATAGGTCTATGAGGCCTTAGACACACCCTAAGGCAGTTTGGGACAAAACAAGGAGTGTTCGACAGACCCTGGATATCTTAGGAATACTTCCCTAATTTGAAGTATCACACGCCCATGTAAATGGGCCGTGTGGTCACACACGTCAATGTGACTTGGGACACTCCCATGCCCTTCGGCCGTGTGTAACACTGACTTATCAACACGGCCATAGCACACACCCGTGCTGCCTACCTGTGGGCAACACTATCTTTTAGACACAGCAGGGACACATGCCCATGTGCCTTACTCGTGTGCACTATTGATTTAAAATTTTAAGTGTAGGGGACACACGGCCATAGCGCACACCCATGGGAATGAACCATGTGTCACACACGGTCTAGACACACGCTCGTGTGTCTAACCATGTGGACCCTAATAGGCTATTTTACAAGCCTTTGGTCACCCTTTCTACTATCTATACTTAATGGTCATCAAATTTCGAAATAAAAACATGACTATGCATTTGTAAATCTTTGATGAATCTTATTGTATGGAAACCTCATATCATTGGTTTCATACATGAAAGGTTATTTCCCATTTAGTGTTTATGGGTTTCCATGTCACTTTAATTCGTCCAAAATTGGCTCATTCATGCTACTCATTGCCAATTGGTAACAACCCATCACATGTAAATAAAATCATGCATAGATTTGTAGGTCATAGCCTACTTCAATTAAACCAATTTTCATGGCCATATACAAAGAAATAAACACATTTTTACATGCCTTCAATTGGCAAAGCAAATGACACATATAACAAAATACTCAAAAATCCTATACATGCCATAGAACAAAATAGAAATGTCTTTATACCAAAGCTTGTCTAGTTGATAGTGTGTTAACTCTCTAATCGTCTTCCAGTCCTTATGAGTCCTCGAGCTCTGTGAGACAGGGAAAAAGAGAGGGGTAAGCATTTACATGCTTAGTAAGCTTAAATAATAGGAAAGTAAACTTAACAAGTGTTTAACATGCATCCATGATAGATAAGGAAACCAACAATTATTAAATGGTTCCCTATTACGTACACTCAATCAATAAGTTAGTAACATAATCAGGCATCATATAATTTAACTAGATGAGCTCATCATTCAACATCTCATTTACACAAACATCTCATGCTAATCTTGTTGAGTTTCTAAGAAATCTTGATGGAATACCCATTATCCGTCAATTCATGCGAATGATCATTCCATATACGTACTCCCGCAAACCTCACATTTCATGGTGGGATTACCATTTCAGGCTAAATCCCCCATTTTATGAACTCATAAGGTGATGTCGGGATTTCCAGTCCAGGCTAAATCCCTTAATACGACAAACACCCTTAATGAGCTCAGATCTGAATTACCAATCCAGGCTAAATTCAAACCCTAACTAGATTACCCGTCCAAGCTAAATCCACAATGCACACATATACTTCGGGAAGCTTGATCATTCAAAGGAACACCTGTCCAGGCTAGATCCTTCTTAGACTTGAGATCACGGATTACCCGTCTGAGCTAAATCCTTGCTGCAGCACATGTAGGACCCCATTACACATGTCAATCAAGGTTTATCCATTGAATTCTCTTTTTAACCTCAACCG
This sequence comes from Gossypium hirsutum, assembly GCF_007990345.1. Lineage (NCBI taxonomy): Eukaryota > Viridiplantae > Streptophyta > Magnoliopsida > Malvales > Malvaceae > Gossypium > Gossypium hirsutum. The sequence continues at coordinate 62,036,203 of NC_053433.1, read as the reverse complement.
AGACTTTTATCACAACTTACCAACAAATATGCATCTATATGATATTTCATGCCAATAATAAATGAAATCATCATGCATTAATAAATCATACAAATATGCATATTAGGGGTTTACTTTAAGTTATGCAAACTTACTTGGTATTTGTTTCGGAGTTGTGTTTCGGTTATTTCGAAACCTTTTGTTTACCTCGATCGACCTCCGAAATTTGTTCCTCGAGGTCTATAACAACAAAATTATATCATTAATCCCCCACATTATACATTACAAGTCTAATTCTCACCCCCAGTCCAAATGACCGTTTTGCCCTTAGCCTTTAACATTTTTACGATTTAGTCCCTAGGCTCGTATAATGAAACACATGCACTTTCTATCTTATCCAAGCCTAGCCGAAAACTTTTCTCTCTTATGGTAACCCACATTTCCCATTATTTTCTCATTTCTACCACACAATTTATAACCTTTGCAAAGTGGTCCCTACAAGGGTTTTTCATGAAAATTACCTAGGAAAAGATGTTTAGCACATATTCATCTTTCATATTCCTCCATATTCCATCAAAATACAAATAAATAATGCATGATTAAATTTTTAAACATGAACCCTAGCATGAAATATGGGTAGAAATATATAGAACGAGCTATCGGGATTCCAAAAATACAAAGAACATTGAAAACGGGCCTTGGGAGCACTTACTATTGAGCTTGAAATGTTTAAAAACCCTAGCTATGGTGAGAAGAAATTTCGGCAGCATGGAGAAGAGGAATGGATGATTTTGGCTTGATATTTTCCATTTTATTTCATTAAAAAGCCAAATGACCAAAATGCCCTCATGCCCTTTCTTTGAAATTTCATCCATGCAAGCCCATTTTTGTCCAAAAATTTAGAAATTGGGAAATTTTCTCCCCAAGACCTTCTATTTGATAATCTAAAGCAATTTCATGCAAATTGCTTCTAGAATCCAAATTTTGCAATTTATTCAATTTAGTCCCTAATTTTCCAATTGGGCACTCACTTAGAGAATTTCTTCATGAAATTTTAACACATGTATATTCTCATATTCTAGGCCTCATAATAATCATAAAATAAATATTTTAATGTCGGATTTGTGGTCCCCAAACCACTATTCGGACTAGGCCCTATTTCGAGATGTTACATTACCAACCACATAACATAAGGTCATTTGCACATATATATATATCATCAAGCATGCCAAAATAAGCCAATTTACGTGGCTATAAACATAATTAACCATTCATCATTTACAAGCCAAATCAAATGGCTAAATCCATTACTAACATATATACCAAAATGACCATAACTCCTACACATTCCATATAACCAAATACATAAGTTCAAATATCAAAGTGAAAGCTTGATAGTTTGATGAGATCTCCAACGACTTCCAATCTGAGCTAGCTTCAATATTTACTATAAAATACGGAATAGTAAACAGAGTAAGCTATAACACTTAGTAAGCTCGTATAGTAATAAACTCAACTTACCATACATACACAAATTAAGCAATTAAACATATCTTAATATAACTCATAATGATCAACAAATCTATCACACATTCATTCACAAGGTTAGATATGAAATTCACAAGTTTCTTCGATTCAATGCTTGTACGGTTCATGTACATACCTATATCAACTCATATCAATCTCTTACTCATCCATATCTTTGATATACCCGTTGAACCATTTGGAATAATATCGGATACTCGGGAATCTCATACCCTAAGTGTCAATTACATAACCGAAGCTATCTCAATCTCATGTCTTATATAATGCTCACTCTCGAGCTATCAACGAGTCTGCTCACACAAGCTGACGGTCATGACGTAGCTACACGGTGCTACTCATACAAGTTGACGATAATCCGCAACACATGCTGGATAACTCAGCCATCGGTAGGACGTACAGACCAGCACCTAAATCACATAACCCCTAATGACATGTCATTCGTATCCTAATCTATTCCTAAGGTTCAACCGGGATTTCACATTGTTGAATCTTCGTCGAACATATCCGTAAGGTCGTGTTCACAATTAATTCAATAATAAAGCATTTAAAAAACAATTATATTAATGCTTATTAACATACGAACTTACCTCGATTTCAAGAAAGACAAAATGGATCGACTAGTCCAAAACTTTATTTTTCCCTCAATCTAAATTCGAACTTCATTTTTCTTGATATGCACTTCCACAAGCTAGCCGAAATTAAGAACCTTAAAAATGGATTTTCTTCATTCAAAATTTGGTTGATGTTGAAGGTGAGTGAAAAGAATTTGCTTTTGTTTTATAATTTTTAACTTTGAATTAACCTTAGCTATTAACATAAAAATCACTTAGTCATGTGTCCATCTTTCTCCACTAACATTAACAATGATCTAATTACCACATAAGCACCTCCACATTAAATTTCTATAGTTATTAGACACCTTTAACTAATAGAACTCAAGTTTTACACTTAACGCGATTTAGTCCTTTTTATTAAATTAAACATTCAAACGATAAAATTTCTTAACGAAATTTTCACACAATCATACTATCATGCTGTAGGCATTAAAATAATAATAAAATATTTATTTTGACCTTTAATTTATGGTCCCGAAACCACTGTTCCAATTTGACTAAAAACAAGCTGTTACAACTCTCCTCCCTTAGGAATTTTTGTCCCCGAAAATTTTACCAGAAAATAAGTTAGGGTACTATTTTCTCGTAGCTTCTTCGGGTTCCCACGTAGCTTCTTCGATACTGTGACGTTTCCATAGAACCTTCACTAAAGTTGTGCTTTTATTTCTCAACGCTTTAATCTCTCAAGCTAGAATCCTGATAGGTTCTTTGTTATACGTCATATCAGACTGAATTTCAATCTCTGTCAGAAAAATTACGTGTGACGGATCTGATCTATATCGGCGTAACATCGACACATGAAACACATTATGGATCTTTTCTAATTCTGACGATAAAGCTAGTCAATATGCCACTGGCCCTATTCTTTTGATAATCTCATATGGCTCGATAAATCGCAGACTCAATTTTCCTTTGCGACCAAAACAAAGAATCTTCTTCCACGGAGACACTTTCAAAAATACACTGTCTCTGATTTGAAGCTGCTTTCAAATCCGCATATGATTTCTGTCGATCTGAAGCTGCTTTCAAACTATCGTGAATTACTTTCACTTTATCTTTGGTCTCTCTAACCAAATCAACCTCGTGAATCTTTTTCTCACTAAGCTCGATTAGTACATGATAATACTCTAAAATGACGTGTTTTTATATATTAATCATGTGTTTATTTTGATCTTGAGCCTACTAATTTGAGCTATTTATGTCTTTTTATCTTTTAGGGACTAAATTAGAGGTGAAAAGTAAATTCAATGGAAAAAGCGTCAATTTGGAGATTAAATGGGCCAATATGCAACGTGGGACAAATATGGTGCCAAAAGTGCAAACATGGAAGGCACAAGGACTTAAAAGCAAATAGAAGAGATTTTATTTTGGAAGACTCTATTTTCTTTTATTCTATTAGGATAATTAATATTAAGATAATTATTAGGATTATTTAAATTTAGGATTTTATTTTAATTATCTTTGTTTATCTTTAATTAAATGTATTTATCTTTTTAGAATTTAAGTTCAATTAGACTATCTCCCTAGCACTATAAATAGGGGGTGAAGTGACTCTATTTGGAGGATCTTTTTCTGTAAACACTCTCCCCCAAAAGTCTTTTGTTCTTTCATATTTCTTTTCAATAAAATTTCTTTTTCCATATTTTTATTTATTTTCTTTCCCACAATTATCATGAGCCACTAAAACCCTTCTAGCCAAAAGTTGTCAATATTTCCCCAAAAAAGGTTCTTGAGGCCTAGAATTCGTACTTAGCCTTCTCGCCAAGTATTCATCGTTTCTCCGCACTACGGGCTGACACTTCCGTCCATGGCCCTTAAGAAGTAAGCTTTTCAGCATATGCAAAGGCGGCCGCTTTGTATGTTTTGGAAGGATTGCATAGTCGGTTCGTTAACTTACTGCGTCAGAGGTTGGCGAGCCAAAGAGACAAAATGGCGTGGGATTCGCCATTGAGAAGCGTTGATCTAGCATAGATTACTGGCTAGAGTCAGGTTCCCTAAAATTCGTAAGTCTAATCTTTGGAGCTGGTGGTCGTAGGCGTCCTCTTCCACTATAACTGGCTTACTCGAGTCGAGAAGGATCATCCGAAAGCCAAGGATTGAGCCCAAGGCGGAATGAGAATCGGAGGCTGGAACTTTCCCATAAGAATTTCTTTTCACTTAAAACTCTTTTTATTATTTTTATTATTTTCGTAATCTTAATTTCAGTAAACTTTAAAATCTGTTTTAATTTTATTTTCGCTTCCAAAATCAATTCTTAAAATCAATTTTTTTTATTTTTTCCAGGAACGCAGGTTTTCTTGGGCACAATTCTGCCCAGGATTTCGAGAAACAAGCATTCGTATAATCCGGTCCCTGAGGATTCGACCCTACTTTCCCTTTACTATTCTTTTTCTATTTTTATTATTTTACAGGGAATAGGTTATTTTTGGTGCTCTCAACGACCGCATCAGTACAATAGAGTTCGGCATTTGCGACTATACAATGTTTCATATGGTGCCATCTTTATGCTCGATTCAAAACTGTTGTTATACGCGAATTCAACCAACGGTAAATATTTTTCCCAGTTGCCTTCAAACTCTAAAACACATCAACGAAGCATATCTTTGAGAATTTGAATTACTCTCTTAGACTGACCGTCGGTTTGAGGATGGAAAGTAGTACTAAAGTGTAATTGTATACCTAAAGCTTCTTGCAATTTCTTCTAAAATCACAATGTAAACCTCGGATCTCTATTTGAAATAATAGAAACTGGCACCCGTGCAATCTAGCGATCTCAGAGATGTATAATTCAGCTAATCTCTCGAGTGAAAAATTTGTACGTACTAGAATGAAATGTACAGACTTCGTCAGTCAATCAACAACAACCCCAATAACATTTTTCTTTTTCGGAGACAGGGGTAATCCCAATACAAAATCCATCATAACTCTATTCTATTTCCACTGTGGTATCATCATTGGCTGTAGTAATCCCAAAGGCACTTGATGTTTGGCTTTAACTTGTTAACAAACTAAGCATCTCGACACAAACTCTAAAATGTCTCGTTTAATGCCTGACCACCAATACAACTGTTTCAAATCATTGTACATTTTAGTACTCCCCGGATGAATAGATAAACAACCACTATGTGCTTCGTGTAGAATTTTCTAAATAAACTCAGTACACAAATTCTACCTCGGAACATTAAACAATCATCAAATCCAATCTGATACTCTAAATCAGTATTTGATTCGCACTGTACTCTTTTAGGTTGCAATTCAAAATCACACTTCTGAGGTTTATGAATTTGCTGAAGAAATAATGGTTTAGCCTTTAACTCGGCTAAAATTGATCCATCATCAGACAAGATTAATTGCTTGTTTATCACTCGCAAAACAAATAAAGATTTTCTACTCAGAGCATTCGTGACTACATTCGCTTTCCCCGGATGATAATCAATTATTAACTCATAATCTTTTAGGAAATCGAGCCATCTTCGTTGTCATAAATTCAAATCTTTCTGAGTCATTATATACTTCAAACTCTTGTGGTCGGTAAAGATATGACACTTTTCATTGAATAAATGATGTCGTCAAATTTTCAAAGCAAAAACAGTAGTTGCCAATTCTAAATCATGTGTCAGATAATTCTTTTCATGTGACTTTAACTGTTTGGAAGTATAAGTTATCACTTTGCCTTCTTGCATCAAAACACATCCCAAACCATTTAATATTGCATCACTGAAAATCACAAACTCTTTACCCGACTCAGGCTGAACTAAAACTGGTGCTTCAGTTAACAATGCTTTCAACTGTTCAAAACTCTATCGGCATTTCAGAGACCATTCAAATTTCACATCTTTTTGTAGCAATCGAGTCATCGGTGTAGCAATCATTGAGAACCCTTTTACAAAATGACAATAGTAGCCAGCCAATCCTAGAAAACTTCTGACTTTTGATACGTTTCTTGGTGGTTTTCAATCAACAACTACTGAAATCTTACTCGGATCAACTCGTATTCCTTCCGCTGGAACAATATATCCTAAAAATCCAACCTCTCAAAGCCAAAACTCGTATTTGCTGAATTTAGCAAACAGTTGCTTTTCTCTCAAGGTTCGTAATACAATCCTCAAATGTTCAAATATTCAGATTCATTTCGAGAATACATCATAATGTCATCGATAAATAAAACAAAAAATTGGTCTAAATACGATCTAAAGATTCGATTCACTAAATCCATAAAAATTGCAAAAGCATTAGTTAATCCAAATGGCATAACAAGAAATTAATAATGCCCGTACCTTGTTCTGAACGCAGTTTTCGGCACATCCAAAACTTTAACTTACAACTGATAACAGCCAGATCTAAGATCAATCTTCAAAAATATGGTTGCTCCTTTCAACTAATCAAACAAATCATCAATTCTAGGCAAAGGATACTTATTCTTAATTGTAACCTTGTTGAGCTGACAATAGTCAATACAAAATCTTATCGATCCATCTTTCTTCTTTACGAACAGAACTGGTGCACCCTAGGGCGAAAAACTAAGTTGCGTAAAACCTCTATCTATTAACTCTTACAACTGAGATTTCAACTCTTTCAATTCTGTTAGAGCCATTCTGTACGGAGCTATCAATATCGGTGATGTTTCCGGTACTAATTCAATAGCAAATTCAACTTCTCTGATCGGTGGCAACCTAGGAAACTCTTCTAGAAACACATTCGAATATTCACAAACTACTGGCACTGATTCAATCTTCGATTCAAACACTTTTGTGTCCAGCACATACGTAAGGTAAGCATCACAACCTTTTCTCAGATATTTTTTAGCTAACATCGACGATATCACAACAAGCAACTCACTCGAGTCATCAGATTCAATTCAAAGAGTTTCATTATTCTGACATTTCAATTCAATAGTCTTTCGTCTACAACTCACAATATCATCTTACATAGTCAACCAATTCATACACAAAATCACAACGAATTCATCAAACGGTAAAAGCATCAAATCAGTCGAAAAAACAGTAACCCCGAGTCATCAAAGGACAATTCTTGTAAACTTTATCAACTAGAACATACTTTCCTAAGGGGTTCGATACTTTAATCACAAATTCAGTTGAATCAACAGACAGACTTTTACTAGACACTAGATTCATACAAACATAGAATGAGTCGATCCAGGATCAATCAAGGTAATTACATTAGTGTCATGAGAGAAAATGTATCGGTGATAACATCTGGTCATGATACATCTTTGCGAGCGCGAATAGCATAAGCTCTGGTTAGTGCTCGAACCTCAGATCTCACAGCAAAGTCCTTTGTCTCACCTTTGCTACTAGTCACATTTCCTGTATTTCTAGGTGGTCTCCCTTTAGCAGTTGTATTGCTCGGTCATGAATTCTAAAATTTATCTTTCTCGAGTAATTCAAGGTAGTTCCGAATAAAATGATTTTGCGAACCACATTTAAAAACAACCTTTATTATTCATCCAGCAGTCTCCAAAATGTCGTCTTCCATACTATTGACACTCGGGTTTTTTAGTCTAACACTACCAACACTCGATACTGAAGTGGCTTGGGCTTTAGGACTTGTGTATTGCTTACCACGATTTCTATTAGAATACCCCATTGAAACTATTGAACGATTATATGAATCTCATGATTTCTTTGACGAGGAGTGATAGGGTTTACTTATCGACCTCTTTCTCGAATCTCTAGCCTCAAAATCAACTTTTCTCTTTTCTTTACCAAGTTCATCGGCTTTGCATGCTCATCGACTAACACCACAAATTCTTTTAATTCTAGAATCTCGATTAGAAGTCTAATGTCTTTGTTCAACCTGTCTTCAAATCTCTTACACATAATTGCTTTAGTTGAGACACATTCTCAAGCATATTTACTAAGTCTCACAAATTCTCTCTCGTACTCGGTCACAGACATTTGACCATGTTTCAGTTCCAGAAATTCCTTGCACTTTTGATCAATAAATCGCTGGCTTATATATTTTTTTCTGAACTCAGTTTGAAAGAATTCTCATGTGACCCGTTCTCTCGGCACCACAAATATCAAAGAATTCCACCATTGATATGCAGTGTCTCTCAGAAGTGATATGGTGCATTTTACACATTCAGCTGGCATGCAAGATAGTTCATCAAATACTATTGTATTCTCAAGTGAAAACTCAGCTCTCTCAGGATCATCATCAACAGTAACTCTAAACTCTTCAGCCCCATACTTTCAAATTTTATCCACAGGCACCTTACTCAACCGTATAGGTCCCAAACCTTAATGAACTATGGGGACAGGCTGGGGAATAGGTGGGGGTGGAGGTTGCTGAGCAACCGGATTAGTTCGGACAGACTCAATGAACCACTCATTCATCATTAGGAAGAAAGCTTCTTTGGCTTCTCCTCTCTGACTATCAGATACAAGTCTCGACTCAGATTGCACTACTCCGTGAACGGAGGCTTACGTATTACTCTCAACATCATCAGCCACTACTCGATTAGGATCCATTACTACATAAAAACACGATTTAAAACTGTTAGGAGATATCACATTATCACAGGTTATATATGGCATGTATAGCTAGACTCACATACGCTACGTTAGTCCTAGAATCAAAAAAATCGTAGCTCTGATACCAATAAATATAACACTCCTCACCTATATTCATTGTCGAAATAGGGTTACACAGTATTACCGAACTTATTGGACTTATTACACAAATAAACATACAATTTACATCTAATTTTTCCATTCCAAATATAAATCATTCACAATCATTCATATCATCCCTAATAAGAGCCTATGAGGCCCAAATCATGCATTAGGAGTGGTTCGGAACTAAGCCGATAACTCAAGAAATTTTTGAAAAACTTAGAAATTTTTCAAAATACTAGGGACACATGCCCGTGTGTCTCACACGGCCAAAGACACGCCCATGTCATAGGTCATATGGACATTCAAAATGAGATCAAATGGCCGTGTCCCAGTCTGTGTCTGACCCCGTGTAACTCCTTGACTTGGGTCACACGGCCAACCACACGCCCCTGTGCCCAACCCATGTGCCCTTCGAACTGGCCTCACATACCCATGTGCCAGGCTGTAACACCCTTTACCTATATTCGACGTCAGAACCGAGTACGAGGCATTACCAGAGTTAAACTCAAATAAATATTCAAAACCAGGACATGAATTTCCACTCAAATTTAAAACTTTTCGAAAACATTCATATCGTCTCTTAAACGACCCTACGAGGCCCAAAACATGCATTAAGAGTGGTTCAGGACTAAACTGAGAACTTTAGAAAACTTCCCAACACCTAGAAAATTTTTCACCAAAACAGGGGTCACATGCCCATGTAGCTTTGGGACACACCCGTGTGGGTAAGCCGTATGGACACACATGCTCGTGTCCCTAACCCGTGTAACTCTCTGTTTATGATGACATCAACAAATTGAAGTCACACGGCCAAGTCACATGCCCATGTTCTTAGGTCGTGTGGATGATTTAATTTTCATAATTTTTCATAAAATAGGTGCAGACTTCACATGCCCTGGGCACACGCCTATGTCCCTAGGCCGTGACCTTCATACGGCTGAGACACATGGCCGTGTCTCTGCCCGTATGGACAAAATAAGGCTATTTACCAAGCCATTTTGCCACCCTTACTTGCACGAACCCACACAACAACAAGAAACACCAATCCAAGCATATACATACAACCAAATCAGCCACAAACAAGATATCAATACATCATTTGCATATACTAACATCTATCATGCATAAACATCACATACTTTCTTTTCCATTCATGCTAAATTCATTTTCATGATAAGCATCATCACATAAATATACCAATGACCATTAAAAATAATATTAGCCAACTTCCAATGGCCATATACAAAATGAATCATTAACCATTACAATGCCAACACATTTGGCTAAACCAATATGACACGTAACAAAATGACCAAGTCCCTATACATGCCATACTCAAAATATTGAAACCAAGTATACCCAAATCAATCGTTTGATAGTGTGAATCAAGCTCCGACATTCCTCGATTTCCAAGCTAGCTTAGCGACACTATAAGGAATGGAAGGAAAAAGGGGGAGTAAGCTTTTAAAGCTTAGTAAGTTTGCATGCAAATAATAAGCAACATAAATCATACATTAATCATATAACTACTCAACATAAGTTAACGTAATTATCATCATGTATCTTAGGCTTACCTTACTCATTAGCATTCTTACCAAGAGTTATCTCATACTAAAATCTATACTCATGAGTTTTACATACATACTTGTACCAACTCATAATATAGTTGCATAATTTGTTGACTTTGACATACTCTTCGGATTACTTGTTGAACACTTGGAATATTATTGGATACACGGAAAGTCTTGCACATTAGTGCCACATATGTAGCCAATGCTATCTCATTTCTCATAATACGTAGGGCTCGCACATGAGCTAATCACAGGCCTGCTCACACTAGCTGTCAGTCAAATTAAATTTTTCTACGTCATATTTGTGGTCCCGAAACCACTGTTCTGACTAGCCCAAAATCGAGCTGTTACACAGGCTGTGTGCTAGGCCGTGCCAAAATTGTAGGGTATACTGACTTATGCCACACGATCAAGTCACACGCTCGTGTGCTGGGTTGTGTGAAGCATACTGACATGATTTTTAATTAAACACCAGGGGACACACGGCCGTATCACCTGACCGTGTGTCACACACAGCTGAGACACACGCTCGTGTCTTTGCTCGTGTGGACAAAAATAGGCTATTTACCACATCATCTTTCTCACCCAAATTTGTATTCACCTATAGAATGCAAATGAAACATAACATGGCATAAATAGGCATTCCAACCAATCTCAATCAAGTCTAATTCATGTTATTTTCATACCAAGAACTATAATGCTCATAACATCATAACTTGCCTATACAAGACATGCCAATTTCACATTCACAATTTTACCTAAATGATTAACTTCATATATGCACTTTCTTACCTCAAATCACATACATAACAAATCTCATAATTTCAACCATATGGTAGTCAAATTACCAATTTATCATAAACATCACATAGCCATTACCAACCACATAACATAAGGTCATTTGCACCTATATATATAAATCGTCAAACATGCCAAAATAAGCCAATTTACATGGCTATAAACATAACAAACCATTCATCATTTACAAGCCAAATCAAATGGCTAAATCCATTACTAACATATATACCAAAATGACCATAACTCATATACGTGCCATATAACCAAATACATAAGTTCAAAAGTACCAAAGTGAAAGCTTGATAGTGTAATGAGATCTCCGAAAACTCTCAATCCGAGCAAGCTTCGATATTCACTATAAGACATGGAAAAGTAAACCAAGTAAGCTATAACACTTAGTAAGCTCGTACAATAATAAACTCAACTTACCATACATATATAATTTAAGCAATTAAACATATCTTAATATAACTCATAATGACCCACAAACCTATCACATATTCATTCACAAGGTTAGATATGAAATTCACAAGTTTTTTCGATTCAATGCTTGTACGATTCATGTACATACCTGTATCAACTCATATCAATCTCTTACTTATCCATATCTTTGATATACCCGTTAAACCATTTGGAATAATATCAGATACTCGGGAATCTCACACCCTAAGTTCCAATTACATAACCAAAGCTGTCTCAATCTCATATCTCATATAATGCTCACTTTCGAGCTATCAATGAGCCTGCTCACACAAGCTGACGGTCATGACGTAGCTACACGGTGCTGCTCACACAAGCTGACGATAATCCGCAACACATGCCGCATAACTTAGCCACCGATAGGACGTACGGACCAACACCCAAATCACATAACCCCTAATGACATGTCATTCGTATCATAATCTATTCCTAAGGTTCAATCAGGATTTCACATTGCCGAATCTTCTTCGAACATATCCGTAAGGTCGTGTTCACAATTAATTCAATAATAAAGCATTTAAAACACAATTATATTAATGCTTATTAACATACGAACTTACCTCGATCGCAAAAACGATGAAATGGATCGACTAGTCCAAAACTTTATTTTTCCCCCGATCTAAATCTAAACTTCGCTTTTCTTGATATGTACTTCCTCAAGCTAGCCAAAATTAAAAACCCTAAAAATGGGTTTTATTCATTCAAAATTCGGTGTATTTTGAAGATGAATGAAAAGAATTTGCTTTTGGTTTATTAATTTTAACTTTAAATTACTAAATTACAAAATTAACCTTGGCTATTAACATAAAAGTCACTTAGTCATGTGTCCATCTTTGTCCACTAACATTAACAATGGTCTAATTACCACATAAGGACCTCCACATTAAAGTTCTATAGCTATTAGACACCTTTAGCTAATAGAACTCAAGTTTTGCACTTTACGTGATTTAGTCTTTTTTATCAAATTGAATATTCAAACGATAAAATTTCTTAACAAAATTTTCACACAATCATACTATCATGCTGTAGACATTAAAATAATAATAAAATAATTATTTTGACCTCAAATTTTTGGTCCCAAAACTACTATTCCGATTTGACTAAAAAAAGGCTATTATAATATCAACCATTTTCAATGCTATGAATTATCTATTCTTCTTTTTGAGATATAGCCAACTCACATATTTCTTCTTGAACTTGGTTTGGAAAAATTCCTGATTCACTCGGTCTCTTGGAACAACAGATGTCAGTGTTATCCACCATTGGTATACCTTATCTTTCAGCAATGATACAACGCATCTCAAACTATCATCCGGTGTACAAATAATTTCATCAAACATTCTTAAAGTATTTTCTAGCCAACATTCAACTTTAGTCAGATTGTAGTTTATTTTACCTCGAAATTCCTCAACTCTATTTTTTTATTTTATTTATCGGAGGTCGGTGGACATTTACTATAGCAGGGATTTGAAGAAAAAGAGTGTCGCTTAAGGCACGATATGGGGTGGAGGTTGTATTTGAAACTATGGAGCTAAAGGGGTAGCTCTAATAAATTGGTTGAACTATCAGTTTATCATTTGGAAAAGACATCTCACACCTCACTTCCGGGCCTTGGCAGAACATGCATACTCTAAGTAACTTCCTAATTGGAAGCAAATATATTATTTTCGACCTTATTAAATTCGGTCGACATGGTTATCCATATGAAAAATAGTCAAATCAGATCAGAAGGCATCATATTACCACAAGTTATTGTGGCATGTATTTTTAGAATCGTGCTTGCTACGTGTCAATCTTAGAATTGACTAAACCGTAGTTTTGATACCACTAAATGTAACACCCCTCGCTTGATCTGATCTCCGGGTCCAAGCTACGAATGCTATAGTTCACATTAAGATATAAATCATGCAAACACAACCATTGCATATCACAAAATCATCGTACAATCTTTCTCGAGTCTTATACGAGCCTGCAAATGTCTGATGTTAACCTAGAATCATATTAGAACCAAATTGCAATATTTTCAAAATTTTAGAACGACGTCGAGAAGTGACTGTCTAACTTGCCTCATTGAGATGATAGGGTTCCTTGTCACGCCGTGGCCCAAAATCCAGATCTCGTCGCAATGACCATCACTGGACCTTACAATGTGGAGGCTACTTTTGGCATAAATTAAGCCTTTTGGTGCCTATTTCAACCAACCGAACTATTCTATACAATTAGTTCATTTAGCACACATTTACCTATATAAAAATCTACTAAACACGTGTCAAATTCATGCCAAACATTACATTTAACCATTTTCCTAATAAATTAAACCAGTATGCCATAATTTGGCACCAATTCATTTCAATTCATCTTATACCAATTCAACCGTACATCTAGCCATTCCACACTACCATTTAAACACAAATGTACCATATCAAGTGTCACACATATAGTTCAAAATGTTACCAAAACAAACATAGTCAGATAGACTTTACCTTACAAAATATTCACATTAGAAAGTGTTCAATAATGCTAACATTTATGTTACCAAAAGCATAACTCCTATATACGTGCCACGTAATTGAGATTTAAAATGATTGAAAATCTACCAAATAATAACAGGAAAGCGTGAGCTTCTCGTAGATTTGATCGACACATTCTGTAAGATGGTAATATGCAAGAAAAGGGAAAACAACGGGGTAAGCATAACGAATGCTTAGTAAGTCCATAGGTATTTAGAAGTTAACAATTAATCATATTAAGCTATTTAACTCGATAAAGTTTGCCTAGTATAGCAAATTACAACAATAAGGTGAGCTTTAATACATAATCAATCATATAATGTATCAACTTTATAACATATCAACACATATCATTCCAGTAGTTATACTTGTATATCAAAGCTACATATATTCAAATCATTTACTAATACCATATTTGAACATCACTTACATTTTCTATCATTTTCATATCTTATTTCATATTATTAGTATTGCTTGATGAAACTCAATAAATAAACTCGAAAACACTAGTACTAATCACTGTCATTGCTCATTCGAGTTGAACATATAATCATGTCAGGTTACCCGTCTAGGCTAAACCTTTGAAATGACATCAAGTTACTTGTCCGAGCTAAAACTATGTCACATGTATCTTCGGGTTCGTAACAAATGCTAGATCTCAATAATCATTGGTAATTAACCACATCTGTAATCATGTGTACAAGACATTTACAAAGTTTCATCAAGGTAATTTCAACATATAAGTTCATTTTCATTTCTTTGTAATAGTCTAGATATCACCTTTTGTACTAAATCGTAAAGAATCCAAATTTCAATTAACAAACATATATTTACAATTTAAATACACAATAATTAAAAAAATTATATCGTATGAACTTACTTGACAAAATTAGCAGACAAGTTGAATCACAATGATGGATCAATGATTTTGTCTTTTCCCTGGTTATCTTCGGTTTGGTTCAAATATTGATCTATATAATAATTTAATTCAATTTAAAATTTTAAAAAAATTATAATAGCCTACTAGATGCATAAGTCAATACAATTTTTTAGTTTTTGAATGTCCTTAAATTTTTGTATTTTATTCAATTTAGTCCCTAAAATTAAAATTGCTATAACTTTCGAATTTGAGCTTTGATTTCGAAATCAATTTCAATTACATCCTTCTAAGGCCCTTTGCTATCCATAATTATAGAAATTTCATACCAATTTTTGAATGATTTACACTTTAGTCCCTATGCTCAAAATTAACAAATTTCACTTTACAAATTAGTTCTTTTTCATATCTAAGCTTAAAATCTAACCATTTAACACCAAAAAAATTCAAAAACTCATTAATGGAATTGATACATGAGTTAGCTAAATCAAGCTCCCGGGACCTTAAAAACATAAAAATTACAAGAAAAAGACTAAATCGAACTCACCAAATTAAGAGGCGAAATTTGAAAGCTTCTAAACCATTTTCTCTTCTTTTTTCTACTACTAGGTGAAGAAGATGATAGAAAATGGCCTTCTTTTCTTTTCAATTTTTTCTTATATATTTTAATTAAATAAATTAACTTAATTAACCTAAGTTTAATTAAATTTAAGCTTAATTAACAATTTTAGTGGGTTACAACTATTCTCCACCACTATTTAACATAATTGGTAAGGTCCAATTGCTCAATTGGTCATTCAATTAATTAAAATACCATAGCAATTAAATTTTATCATTTTTATAATTTAGTCATTATACCTTGATTAATTATCCAAACGATAAAATTAATGGACCAAACTTTAGCTAAACTTTATAGTAACCTCATAAATGTTAAATATTAATATTTACAGACTCGATCATTGGAAATAGGGTTCTAAAACCATTGTTTCCTACACCACTGACTATCCGATAGTTAATGAGACGATGATGAGATTGTGAGAAACGAAGATGGTCTCTTCACTTCAATTGACATAGGAGTAAGAGTAGAGCTAGATGTATAGGAAGAGTTAAACCTACAATTAAGTGAAAGTATAGAGGAGCCGACACACTTTCTAACTATCGTTTTGAAAGAGCTGATTGACGTACTTGACGATCACATGTATTTTTCTTTCGACTTGGGAACTACATTTTGAGACAATATGAATTTATATAACATTGAATTCATATTGCCTAAAGGTATAGTACCTCGGAATGAGTTTTAGAGTTGGTTAGACTTTGAAGAGAAGTGGATCGTGACAAGGCTGTCTCGACAATCAAAGATAAGAAGGAAGCAATGTTTTTAATAGAATATAGAGGTCGTAGTCTTGAAAATAAAGAACAAACACTGATTCAAAGTTTTGAGAACCTCATTGAAGTTCTTTTACCGTGGTGATATGGGTCTCCCTGATTATGGAGGATTTCAATCATTTTTATGTGTGTTTTTTATTTCTTTTTATTGTATATTTTGATTATTTTGTGTTTTTTGTTTGGGTTACACACATTGGGGGTAATGTGTAATTTAAATATAGAAGGACATTCATAGAAAATGGGCATTCATAGAAAATTGCATCCTTAGTCAATTTTTTTATGGTTGTGTGATTATCTTATCTTTTTGTTTTAAGTACTGTATGCTGCTTGAACATGATTTGATTGACAATTGGTGAATTGTGGTATGTTTTTGTGCAATTGATTTTTTGAATGTACATAATCGATTTAAAACAACAAACAATCTATTCAAATAAGTAAAGAATCAATTTAAAACAATAAACATACCTAACTTATAGTGAAAGCCCATCTTACGTCTATTAGAGTTGATTTTTTGGTGGTAGCTAATAGTGTAATTCAGTATTGATAAGGAACAAATAAGGTGCAAGTATTAATAAGGAACCAAATGAATATTAATAGTGAATTTATGTTGGAGTCTGAATCGAGTTAAACAACAATGAATCAATTCAAACAATAATGAATCTATTAAATAAGCAAAGAATCGATTTAAAACAACAAACAATTTATAAAAAAATTGAATTGATCAATTTCAACAACCTCAATACCAGCAGTCATATAAGTTGGTTTTCCATTTCAACAACAACAATACCAGCTATCACATAAGTTAGATTTTTCATTTAGACAACAACAACAATATTACAAATAACAACACCAAACATCATGTTTTTCTCTCCCTCCTCCTTATATCCTTCAATGTGCTAACTTTTTTTCAGAAGATCGAATAACACATTTCATGAATGGGATATCAATGGTGGATCAAATCAAGTAAAAAAATGACAATGATTTCGAAACCCATCTCGTACTTCATACAGTTTAAATTGGTTGGGTTTCCACAATAGTACATCGAAATCACGATCAACATCTCAATTTCTTTTTTTATTCTTCTTCTATTGCCCAACAAGGGCTCTTAAATGGGTCTGTTTAAATGATAGCTAACCCTCCAACTGGCTAGTTAATGATAGCAAGGAGTTGGTTAAGGGTCATGTTACTTTTCAGTAATGTTTCTAATAAAAAATTATTAGGAAGACTGATTTGTTATTTTTTTAAAGGTTATGAATGAATGTTTTGTTATTAAGATTAAAGTTAGAGTTATAATATCCAATTTAGAAAATGGAAATAAGTGAGAAATCGGCTGAACTAAAGAATCAAGCGAGTCTTTTATAGATAGAAAAACAATAAATTTCTCCATCACAGAAGACAGAAATGGAAGACGGCGAACAGAGAGAGTGGGGTGCAAAGGCGTGGACCTACCTCAGCTCAGTCCGCTCTCTATCACCGTTAATCCAGTGCATCACTAACTTTGTCTCCATGGATCTAACGGCCAACACTCTCTTATCCGCAGGTGCCTCTCCTGCCATGCTCCATTCTCCCAACGAATCCCCAGATTTCACCCCTCAAGTCAACGCTCTCTACATCAACGTAGGAACTCTCTCCGACAACTGGTTACCGGCTATGGAACTCGCCGCCCAGTTGGCTTCCAAGTTGAATAAACCCTGGGTCCTCGACCCTGTCGCTGCCGGTGCCTCCCGTTTTCGGTTGAAGGCGTGTTTGGATCTTATCTCGCTTAAGCCTACCGTTATCAGAGGCAACGCCTCCGAAATCATTGCCTTGGCTAAAGCTTCCTTTGCTTCCACCAAAGGCGTAGATAGTTCTCACGATTCAACAGACGCCGTCGAAGCCGCCAAATCCTTGGCTAATTCCAGCGGTGCCGTGGTGGCGGTGTTGGGGGCAGTCGATTTTGTCACCGATGGGAATCGAATCGTCGGAGCTCGAAACGGCGTGCCGATGATGCAAAAGATCACTGCCACGGGATGCGCTTTCACCGCCTTGATCGCCGCTTTTGTCGCGATTGATCCGTCGCATGCTATGGAAACAACAGCTTCTGCGTTGGCCGTTTTTGGCGTCGCCGGAGAGCTGGGGATGGAGACGGCGAGAGGCCCGGCTTCGTTGCGGACGTACTTGATTGATTCTCTTCACGGACTTGATCAAACTGCTGTAATTTCTGGTGTTAAAATCACTGCCATATAAAGTAAGTCTACTATTGATGCCTTTTCTTTTGTAGAGCTTAGAGTGGCAAAATTCAGATTATTCTAATAGTCAAATTCAATACAATAATATTAATTAACGAAATTTATGTTACTATTTTATTTAAATAAATTAAAACTTAATTGCTTCAATCCAATGTAAAAAATTTAAAATATGTTGCATGATTTTTCATAATTACCATCGCCATATCTAAGTACGTGAATGGAAGGGGTATTATGTATGAATTTGTTAAGATTCTCCTTTTTGTTGGTAGAGTTGTCAAAAAGTTTAATTTAAATTAGTTATTCAATGTTGTACTATTATAACTAGTGGTTCTGATCGTAAATTTTCGTACGGTTGTAAATTGAAGTTTAAGGAGAAATCTTTAAAATTGTTAAATTGAAGATGCATGACCATGTTGATTTTCACACAACCAAGCACAGAAATAATTTGGAAGACAAGTTTTAGTATTTAAGATGGACAGTGATCCTGAGCAATGTCTCAGCGCCATCAGTGACATGTTGGCCAGGTGGTATAAGTGGTCGAACCTCAGCAATTCCACAAGCATTCTTAAACTTGCCGGTTCCACCAGTGACTGATACATGTGACATGGCGCTTCCGATCTTGTAAACTCCGTAGAAGTTGAGGTTGTCGTTGTATTCTCCGCCTTCGATCATAGCTGTGAATGCCATCATTTGGGTTGTTCCATCTGCTGAACTGGCTACATAAACTCCTTGAGCTTTCCCTATTGGCTGTGACCCTAAGTCGGGGCTGGCAGTGAGTATGTCATCGATGACGGTGATTGTTCCAAAGCCAAGTCCCAAGCCATCTGGTCCTAGAGGGATCTGAGGGTTGCCATTTTGGTTTGGATTGCCGGAAAAAGCTGTACCAGCTAAGCCAGTTCCTAAAGGGAGGCCAGTGATGCCATTGACAGTAGGAATAGCACCGTTGGCATTGGGGATTGCAAGTCCACCATCTGGGGGCAGGAATCCCACTGGTTTAGCAAAAGGTACCTGACCACTGTAGATGTTTCCAAGTAAGCCAGTTATTGGTCGAGCTGTGGGGCTACTTCCTCCTAGGATATCATGCATGTAGAACTCAAGGATGAGCTCTTCTGCGGGGTTAACTGCTGCAAAACATGTTACCACGTAGACAGCAGCAATCAGCATTGTAATGCAACCTGAGGCTAGTCGCTTGGACATTTCGTGATGTTTTCTGAATGTCTTTGGTTTTCTAATGAATAGCTGATCTGTAGCCTTTTGAGATTAGCATGCTAGACATCATGAAGCTTCCTCTTTAAATAGAGACTCAGAGTCAAGAGAGGATAGCATCAGCTATGGAGTCGTTGGAAGGATTTTGAGGTGGTGAAGTTGGTGGTGTTACATTAGTCATGGGGAGAGTGTTTTCTTTTATTTATTATTATGGATGAAGGAGATAGATGAATTACGATTCGAATCTCAAAACTCATTCAACATAGAGAATACTATAGTATTTCCAGTTAAGAATGGGTAACTATAAGAAGGAAGTTGTAGCCTTGTAGCTTCTATTGGTAGGCAAGTTTTGATTTTTAACTTCAGGTTAAAATTGACATCCCAAACTTCAAATTTTGGAAAGAGTCAAGTGCATATAAATTAGTAGTGGAATGCATCGTCTATCATCTCATGGATTTGGTGGAAAATAGGAGGTCGTACAGGGTGGAGTGGTTGGATGGTACTTGACTTGCTTGTTGCAGCCAATGCTTAGACTAATCATTGGCTGTTAATGAGATTTGAAGTTTTCCGTTGTAGATACACATGTGCCCGCGGCAAGGCCTGAGCGGTGCCACTGGTGGTCGGCTTAAAACCCCATTATCACGACAACTAACCTTCTTATTAACATAAAACATTCTGATTTCTGCAGTAAAATCATTGTTTGATAAATCAAACCAAAAGCAATCTTTGTACTTTTGGCTTTTAAAATGTGGCCTTTCTGAACGAAATAATTTTAGTATTATCCCCTCAAAACTCTTTATTATTCTCACATGTTTAATATTTTATTATTTTAAACATATATTGTTGATAAAATAAACAATTATTTTTAATATTCAAATTTTTACCCCACTTATTTATAGTAACGCAAAACACTTATTAACCTTTAGTACGTTACATGTGAAGGAAAATACAATTTTTTTTTGATAATCAACTTAGTAAATATTGAAAAATAATGTATTTAATATTAGAAATATTTAATAGCATAAAATATTTTATAAAATTTTGAACCATTTCTTATTTAAAGAAATTATCTTTAATTAAAAAATAAAAAATTATCATTTCAATGATTAAAAAAAATTCATAAAAAAGATATCATATATTCAAATAATTAATTAATCATAATTTTAATAAAAAAATTGAGATGATAATAATATATAAATATATAAGATTCATCCGGGTGAGCTGCTACAGTGATGATAGCTGTTGACCTGAATTAAGTAATGGTATGATGTTGCTAAAAGAAATGAGGTTTAAGAGTTTTGATTAATTAGTTAGTCAAACAAAGCGCTTAAGAAACAAAGTGCCAAAATACTTGACATTTTGATGTGGATTTTAGGTGAAAATGAGTCCAATTCCATATCTTGATTGGGCTTTGAAGGCTACGAAATATTATCAATTTAATTTTTGACCGAATTCCATCCACAAAGTTTAAGGGTTTTAAATTGAATTAAATTAAAATTTTATTTTTTTCATTTAATTTTAAATTATTTCTAAATTTCTTTGATTTAATTCTTTGAGAATTTGGCATGAGGGGTGGATATTTGGATATCCAAAAAAAATCAAATTTATTTTATTTAAATAAAATCGCTATTTTGGTTTTTTTTAAATTTTATAAAAATAAAATTATTTTCTTTTAAAAATGTTTTATTTTCCATAGAGCAGGCCTATTTATTCTCCAAATCATACATGGTTTAAGATATTTGGGTTAAAGCCCAAATTAATTTTAAATTCAGTTTTAGGCCCAAATTGTTTTAAGTCCAATTCAAGTCTAAATTATTCTTAAATTCATTTGAAAGCTCAAATCATGTTTAGGCCCATTTTATTTTTGAGGCCCAAAAGGTCCATTTTATTAATGAGTTTTCAGATTAGGGTTCTGATCTTCACTTCTGCCGCTAGAGTGAACAGAAGGGAAAACAATGGTTTTTGCAACCAATTATATTCCAGCCAAAAAAAAAAAAAACAGTGTAATAGATTGCACAAACAAAGTTTTAAAACGATTTTTGAGAAAAAAACAAATCAATCAACATGATTAAGTAATATTTTAAAAGATATATATCTCATAAATTAAATACAATGGAGAATGATTAAATTAAAAATTATCAAAATTAATTTATTTTATCAATGTAAATATAATAAATTAATAAAAAAATATTATTCAATATTTAATTTCATAAAAATAACTAATTAAGAAATTTTAGACTTTAATTTTAATGTTAAGAAAAATAATTACTATTTCTTTCACTAAAAACAATGACTAAATAACTGGTTAAAAAAGTTTATAGGAAAAATATGTGGTTAACTCTATTAATATTTTATTTTAATAAATAATTTAATTTAATTTAAATATAAAAAAGGGAAAAATTAGTCAAAAGATTAATTCAATAAAAACAATCACTTAAGAAATTCCACATTAATAAGGACTCTGATTTTAATTATAATAAAAATAATTAATATTTTACTTTAAAAAATAATTGAATAATTAATTTTAAAAATATTAAAGCACAAATATGTTGTCCATTATTTATTAATAATTTGTTAGGATCAATAACCACCAAGAAGGGAGGCAAATTGGTTAATCATTATTAAGATTAATCTTTCATATATGAATAAAAATACCATTTAAATTCTATACAATATCAAGTTTAAAAAGATTACGTTTCAAATATCTTTTTTGACCCATTTCTAAATACTTGAATCTTAATTCACGATTTCCACTCTTTAGAAAATCCCCACTAAACTATCCCTAAATCAAACAGTCTATGGATAGTAGAGAGAAAATTTATCATTGGTTTCCGTAGGCATTATTTGGCAAATGGCTCGCCAAAGATGAAACTCAGTTTCTAAGACAACCAGCTAAGCCGAGGGATGAGGCTAGTTTGTGTCATTAATCACAATTCAAAGCCACCCATTCTCGATATACTAATGGTATAGATTTCTGGATATTTGCTTGTATTTTACGTAGTTTAAAGGCACAAGTTGGACAACTAAAACCAGCCAAAAAAAGAAGTGGGGGAAAGAATAAAGAAATAAACAATAAAGATGTGATAAAATTTCATCAGCAAAACAAAATCATGGCGAGTTTGAGTTATTTATCTGCTGCACCGACTCCTCATTGTTCATCACTTTAGGTTGTTGCTTCACAACTGGGGCAATCAACTTCCACACTGCATATTAAAAGAAAAGAAGATATTAAAGCAAATTCCAAAAGAATTGCATAACAGGGATTCACTTACTGTAGATGCTGGCTGCAAACCACTCGTTGATGATTTTCACCCAAGTGCTTGTCCACCCAACATCCATGCTCCATCTGATTGTTGCAAAGTGAGTAGAAGCATATATACACTAGAAAAATACTCTTACAAAAACTGTGAAAATTAATATATATTACTCACTCGCTTGCAGAGTTTTCCAGGTTCCAACTGATGAATAACATGGCAAAGTACGTGGCTCCCAAGGAGAATATGATGTGGAAAAACCCGTAGTTATAACGGATATCATCCTCGGCTTTCACCTCATCTTTGCGAAACTGGAAAACCGTAAGAGTTGTTAAGTATTTCTTATCAGAACACGACTACCAAAATTATATGGAAATTGGAAACACCAATCTTCAGAAAGTTAATGGAGTAATTATTTACCTGAAATGATTTTGAATCAATCCCCGTTGAAAAGGTTGCCATGACAATAGCACCTATAGCAATCAGGAACCCCTGAAAATGATGCACCTATTCCATCAATTTGGAGAGACAAAAGTTGCTTGCAAGTTCGACTAGAAGATTAAAATTGCAGAAACCATGAATTGGCAACTCTTACAAGTATGGTGGTCCAATCACCATGTCCATTTTTTGGCTTTTGTACATTGCATTTCTCATCAGCTGGTTCACTGAAAACACATGAGGTGAAACATTATGATACAAGTAATTGACCCTCAAGCTCAAACAATGAAACTGAGTGATTTGCTCCTTTAATATTCAGCAATAACATAAATTGGATACTAAATGGGAAAAGAAAAAAAAAACAAAGCATCATAATGTAGTAAAACATATAGAGAACACTTCAGAAGATGCATTAAATTTGCAGGATACTACTACATTTAAACCAAATTCAAAAATTGCAGGTAAAGTTTAGCCTTCACATGACATTTTAATCAAGCATATACTATGCAATTACTCTTCTTCTTGTTACCTTTTGAGTGCTTGATCTTAAATGTCAACACAAATCTAACAATTAAAAGTTAAAACAAAAGTAGGGCCCACAATCAATATATGGATTTCATCGGAGTTATATTAATGCACCATGTAAAACTTTGAAGTGAGAAATGCATGGAATTGCCGCTGGTGAGAAATTCCTAACCTTCTAATAGCAGACCAGCAGAGGAAAACAACATAAGCAGCCATAATTCCTGAAGATAAAAGACCTCGATTAACCTGCATTACGCACATGCAATGGCGGTACTCATTTTAGATGAATTGAATCTTTAGCACAGGAAAATAATGCAAAAGTCCATAGCAATCATATTTAGTAGGTTTGAATGTTTCATGTCAGTATAGGTAGTGGATGATGATTCATGCTATAATGAAGGTGAATAAAAGCCAAAACATCATGGTAATGATGTTTCAGAGTCATATTTGTTTCATGATAAAGATCATCATCTTGATGACTGCAAATATGTGATGCTAGTCATTTCTTCCCCTGTCTCAACAGAGGTTATATTGCCTGTATCATCAGAAAGAAGTGCAGAAAAAATACTCATGTAGCAATGAATGGTATTTCAAAGAAACTCATTTCTTGAGAATCATACCTTTGAATGCAAGGACATAGCCATCATCACTATGAGCAGAATAGCAGTCCATGTAATGAAGAATATGTTGAGAGAACATGATGGTCTTGGGGCATAAAAATAGTACATGGACACAATTCCACAGGTGGAAGCAACGTAAAAAACTGTTGAGGTAAATAATGCAATGGTGCAGCTGCGAATGAAAAGAAGACAGTGATTCGTCAGAAAATACTTACTCAACTTTATGGAAATCAGAAAGGCCAAAAAGGCTTTCAAATCCACAAATTATGTAATATAATTCTAATAACTTGATAGGATAAAGCTTTTAATGTCTCTTGACCTCCATCCATAGCTCACTTCAGATCTAAGGGTACCATCTCCAAAATACACATACACTTTTGCAGCAAGTCATGAAGGTTCATGTAGGATGTTTTATCCGGATAGGCATTCAGAAAAAGCAATATCATTCTGTAAAAACTCTTTTCTACTTTGATATTCAGCGGACCATCTGAAAAGAGGATAAATGGTATAATCATTGTATCGACTGCGCACTTCCATCCCTCATCACCAAACTAACAGATGCGCAATTAAATGACTTTTTGAACAACTCCATGGGAAGTGTTTGAAATCATCATGAAAATTTGTCTTTCCTCTTTCATTCCTTCTCTTATTCTCTAGAAAAAGTATACTATAGACAGACATTTCCCTGTTTCTTTTGGAGGCAGAAATACTTACCATTCTTCGAAGGACACAACTGATGTGTATAATATAACACACCTATATACTTCTGTTTTACCTATCATACACTAGTCTTGGGAAACAGATGATATTAAGGATATGAAGAATTTGTGATAAGAGAGAAACTTCCTAATCTGAATGATATATAACCTCAAGAATGGGGAAAATACCTTTGTTTACTTTGCTCATCAGATGCCCAATATTTATTCCACCATCTGATAAACTCGATCACGCTTACAAGTTGCAGAAGGAGAAAAATCCTGAATCATATGAGCGGAAAACAACATATTTAATCTGATTGGCATATTATTTTGCAGCAAAAAATGAATGATACACTACATGATATGTGGCATTCTTTAATTGATTAAGAGAAGCAAGCATGAAACTATAACAAGTATATTGAAACTTAAACTGTAATATAGGATGCAAAGAAGAATAAAGTTGGGGGTAATTTCAGAAAATTATAAGCACTTAAACTAAAGTTGAAAGTACAAAGAGAATACCCTGCACCAATACGAGCAACTTCTCCTGCAAGAAGAGAAAATAAGCTCCTTAATTCATGGTATCATGGTAGTCATATTAGCATGCTTACAGTTTCAAGTTCTTAGATTTGGCATACAAAGCAAACATACCATATATCTGAATAAAACCTGGAGGAAGGAAGAATGGAACCACCATTGACACAACCAATAGGAAAAACTTTAGTGCCCACCATCCTGAGTGCCATTTACTGCAAGCTTCATACAGTTTTCTTGTGCTAAATGTAGTAAGAAACATGAGAAGGAAAAATATCTGACTTCTTTGTCAAGGAACTCAGGTTTCAAAGATTGTAAAGTAAAGAATCGAAGGAATGAATAATAATAAAAGGATAAAGAAGTGTTTATAAAAAGATACAAAACACCCTAAACTCACACGGAGAACTCCTAATGTTTGAAAACAATCACTTCCACGGACTCCACAAGCTTTTTTATCTGTATAAAAGTAATGTTTGCCACATAAAATTATGGAGAAGTAACATTGAACATGTAATTATATTAATATTTTCCAACCGTACTCATAACAAGTTTCTTCTTCAGCAATAGCACATACAAATACAGAGACAATAATTTGAGACCAAAAAGTTGAATCTAAGTGAGATGATGAGCTGCTATAATCAAGATCTAGCTAATAGAGCAATGAATCAACAGAGGGTAGAGTTAGAAACAAAAAGTTAAAGTTGTGAACAAAATCCTAGAAAGTTTTTGGAGGACAGAAAGGACTATTTGACTCACAGTACAGTGGAGGGAAAATAGTGTGGCCATAATCACGAATGAACCAGGCGGTAAGATTAGTAATCAAGAAGATGATGCCATAAAGGTATCTGGCTCGGAGTGATTTCTTCTTTTCTTCAGAACAATCTACATTGTTCATTGCGTCAAATGATGCCTCCACTCGCTGAACAAGCTCAGAGTTGCTTAAACTTACTTGTATCACAGTAGCTTCAACTGCTGCACCAGACCCACTCATTCTGCCAATTCCAGCATTACATTGCTGTTAATAACTTCATTATATATGGTCTTCAATAATTCACATACAGAACTAGAATACCAGTATTTTCAGAGAAAGAAAAAACAAATTTCGAACACAAAAAAAACACCATGAAATGCAGGAAAAATAAGAAGGAAATATACGGTAAAAGTACACAAAAAAGAGGGTTCAACTTGAAACCTTTTGCTTCTGGTCCAGATAGCTGGAATGCAATTCGAGGCTTCACATTGAATCTTGATAAATATATAGGTACAATGAATTTCCTTGGTTTGAAAAGAAAAAAGAAAATCCGACCAAAAAAAATCTCCTTGGTCACACGTTAAAGTAAACTATTAAGAACATTCTTTTGAAGAAAAAAAAAAAACTATTAAGAAGACCACCAAGCACCCAAGAAAATTGTCTTCTTTTTTAAAGGAAAAATAATATTATCATTTTTAGAAAAAGGAAAACCCTACTGCTACAAACTATATAGCCGTTGCTTCTTTTCAGCCTAAATTTCATGTTCACTTTATAGTGTAATGATTATATATTATCCTAAACAGAAATATTTTAAGCTATATTTAATGGTTTTTGAAACTTTTAAATATTTAAAGAATTATTGCTTACATTTTATTTAGATTAATGCATTATTTGGAATAAATTTAGTGTTTTAAACTTTTTTTTTCTAAATTAATCTCAAATTTTTATAGTTTTTTTATATTATGGGCTGAATTTATTTTAGTTTAAATTAGTCTCTGAATTTAACAATTATTCTCATATTGAGGTTTGGATTTTTTTAGTTCAAGTTAGTCCTTAATATTTCATTAAAAAAATTAGATAAAAAATTTTTACCCCAATGTAAGAATAATTACAAAATTTAGGGACTAATTTGAAAAAAATTAACCTCGATGTAAAAATAATTGCCTAATTCAAACCTTAATATAAGAACAGTTGTTAAATTGGACAAAAAAAATTCAAGCTCCAATATGAGAACTATTGCTAATAGAATTCATGTGATTTAATGTTGAGCTTGAATAACTGATAAGAAGTTTGGTGTGTCTTAAGAAAGATTTTGAATTTAAATTATTTTAGATAGAAAAATAATTTGGAAGAGTTTTACTCCCTATTCAACTCAACTCAATTTAATTTCAAATTTAATTGAGATTCAGTATAATTACTAGATACTAAAAAATACGAAACAAATAAAAATAAATAAAAACTTCAAAATTATTAAATATAAAATATTTCATTGTACAAATTACCTCAACTAAACCTTGCAAAATCTTCCTTTCTACGTTTTTCCTTAACATGCGATGCTTTAGTTTTTCTTTTCGTTAAAGTATTTGGGATTTCTTTATATTATAGGGACTAGATTAAACTAGTCCTATTATTAAATGGATCAATTTAGTCTTTGTACTATTAAAAGAATAAATTAAGTTCAAATTGTAACACAGTTAACATTTACTAGAAAAAATATCTTGAAATTTATTTGTTTCAATCGTAATTTAGTTTCAAACAAAGGATTTAATTTAAAGAACTACAAAAACTTTAAAAATATTAACTCCATTGAACAACAAATGATATTTTTTAAATAGCAAGTGTTAACTCTATTCAAAATTAGTCTTAATTGATTCTTTTTTAATAATACAAACACTAAATTGATCAATTTAATTGTAGAGGGACTAATTTAATCAGGTCCTTAAAATAAAGTGACCTTTCAAGTATATTTACCTTTTTCTTTCTTTGTCCAATTCCTCTGCACCGATTTTGACTTCAAGCCCCTTTGGATGGGCATTTACCTCTAGTGTGGTGCATTTAACTTTCTTTTTATCTCATGCTGTAGTATCTAATCTTACCACCACCGTTATTCTTACATTAACTGCAGGTAAATACACCGCCCATCCAAAGGGGCCCTTCAACTATACGAGGGAGTATCACTTATTATTATTAATCATAATTCATATTGGATTATTCTATTAATAAAAAATTGTGTAACATTTAATTTTACGTTGAGAAAACATGAATATTTTCTATGATGCGTAAAATTTTAAATTTATACTTATCGAATGCTTTTTTTAGGATAAAACTATAATTCTCTTTTAAAAAAATAAAAATAAGTAATATCTCGTATGAATTCTCATGAGAGGCTAAATTAGCCAAAAAGATTGATTTTTTTTTAAAAAGTTAATGGATAGGCCGATTTATGGTGTATTTATTGGAATAGGTTGATTTTAAAGAGAGAAGGTGAAAACGATTAACGCATTTTCACCCCTCTCTTTAATCAAGTTTAGGGTTTTAAAGGTTTCATTAGGGTTTATTAGAGTTTTTAGGGTTTAGAGTTTTAAGGTAGCAAATGGATTTTAGGGTTTTGTTAGGGTTTAAGGGTTTATTTGGGTTGTAGGTTTTAGGGTGGAAATAATGGGAGGCCGATTTATTTGTGTTTGTGTTTGAGGTAGAAATTGTGAAAGCTCAAAGGTATATTTCAGTTGACGGTGATGCGATAGTGATGGAAGATTTATACATTACTTTTCTTGTGTCGGGATGGAACCATTGCCTTAAAAGACCATTACATTGCAAATTAAGCTCTGAGTTCACAGATATTAATATGGGGTCATGGTTTGGAGTATAACTTGGGAGCCCACCTGGTAATGATTATGAGGTCATGAGTTTAAGTTCCACCTCACTAGAAGAGGATGATTTGCAAACCTGATACAAAAGTTTGAAATGATAATCGTATGGAAAAATTTAGGGATTTTCCAGTATAACCAAGTTACAATTTTTCTCCGTCACCACCAAAAGCAAGCTCCATAACCTCCCTATTGTCTAAAATAGTAACAAAGTTGGATACAAGAGCACTGCCAAGGGGGGAGCGATGGTGGTTGTGGAGAGAAGTTGGAGGTCGAGTTAGGACAACAGTAGTTGAGTTATTAATGACTGATTTAATCATAGCAATCGTTCTCGACCCGAAATAACCTCTAGCTTTTTTCTAATGTAACAGTCGCTTACCCCTCACAGTGCACTTGCCCCCTCTAGCTTTTTTCTAATGTAACAGTCGCTTACCCCTCACAGTGCACTTGCCCCCAACTTTGTCACTAGTTTCGGGCAAGAGGGAGGTTGACGATACCAACTTTAATGATGACGGAGAAAAAATAATTAGCGGATTATACAGGAAAGCCCCTGAATTTATCCTTACAATTATGATCTCAAACTTATTTATCAGTCTTACAAAGCATCCACTTCTGATGAGGCAGAACTTGAACCCATGACTGCTCAACCACCTTCAAGTGGGCTCCTGAGTCGTACTCCAAGCCATGATCACACACTAATGTCCGTCAACTATCACTTGTAGTTAGACTACAACCCGTGACTGTATAAGCACCCCGAACTTGGAGCCTGAGTTGCAATGTTATAAGCTTCTAATGTAATGGTTCCCCCTGACACAGTAGATGAAATCGTGAACTCAAACACATCTTAAAACTAGCATATTGTCTCCTTTAAACAAAAATAAATTTGTTCGTCGAAAAAGTTAAACACTTGAAAGTAAAATATAAACAATAGAGTAGAAAAGATTTTAAGGGGGAGGGGAGGTGGTCGAGGGAGTTGATGGAGTAGGGTAAGCAAAAACCCCCATTTATATAGGCAACCGGGTGGGCAACGAGTGAGAAAGAAAATAACATTGTACCTCTGTTAATTTGAAAATATCTTGAGATTCTCAGGATTTCTGAAAAATGAGGACCGAGATTCTCGAGTTCTAGAAACTTTTCAAAGGGGGTTGAAAATGGGAGAGGGAAAATAATTTTTCTAAGACGTGTCTTTAGTGATGTGGCAAAAAGATACATTGAAAGCACACACCTAGCAAGGTGTTTTCCCCTCCTAATTTCACCACCTAAAAATTTTCCAGAACCTGAAAATCTCGGTCCTTATTTTTTAGATATTTCGAGAATTTCGGGGTATTATTTTCAAACTAACCTGGCCTACATCTATAGTTTTTATTTTTAAAACTTTTCTAACAACATGCATTTAAAAAAAATCTCTTAGAATTGTAATGTCCAAATTGTTCTACCCATGTCAAGTTATGTTCTATATTTAGGATAATATTTGCTATAAAGCGAGTGGCTATTCTGCTAAAGATGTTACAACCTAAAATTTTCAGTAGGCTGTCACTAGAAGGAGAGTTATGTAAGGATAAGGTTGTTTACGTGAAAGAATTGAATTTCACAAATCGACGCAAAACACGTAATTATATCAAGTAAGTTTCGTTGTTGTTGTTAATGGATGATTAGTACTCAACAATTTTGCATAATGTTTTGGTTTTCAACATGTGAAACAAGTTATTTGGTTGAAAATGAGTGGACCAGTTAATGATGTTTATTATGACGATGAAATTCATGACACGAATATAGGGGTCTTGTTTTCATCTACCTACACAATGTAATTGAATTTCAACCCAAACATTCAAATTTTTAAGCTCCAGGGAAGAATTAGATGGAAAGTGGGCAATCCAAGCAATAGAAAATCATCATTGAAGTATAGATATTTAACATCAGTAGACTCCATCAAATATGAAATCTTTAATGTTAGAGGCCCAATGGCGATCGAGGCGATGGTCTAGACGCATAATGCTACTAGATCACTTATACTTGAGTTATATGACGAGTTTATCGACATTGATGAATGTGGTCAGAGGTCAAAAACTATTCTAATTAATGCTTGAACGAATAGGAAAATGAAAGTCCAACTACAATGTTGTGTAGTGGGTTCACTGCTTTGTTACAAAGCTCTCATTATGAAATTCTGAAATTATCAATGGGGAAGAGGTTCATCGATTTCAGTTTAATATTTTAACTTTGACACACAACACATCCACCAGTCGAGGTTCGTTAGTAACCGAAACTACCCTGATATGATATTCTATTAGTGTTTTTTATTTCAACTTCTAGACATTGATGTTCTATGTCGGAAACATTTATATGGGTATGCCATCAAGTTCTAGGGCTGGGCAATCCACAAGTGATTTTTATTGTAATGATAGGTATACAAGAGGGGATGATGTACTCCCTACAATCTGCACTGACGAAGGGACATCAACCCTAGACAGGTAATTAGGGTTAAGATCGAATAGGGCATTAAATCTGATAATGATCTAATTCGGGGGTTCAAGTCTGATCGTTCAAAAATTGTATTATTTTCTAAACCAAAGCCAGTTTTAACTGAACCAAAAGATGGTGGTTCCAATGGTGAAGGTCCGAACAATGATGGAGAAACCAGTACATGTTTTAGGGCATATTCACCTCTGACCCATATGCATAACGTGGACCTCTTAGTTGAAGGTGGGTTAGAGTTCCTAGAACCCCCTCACAGAAGACCGAGCCATGTGAGTTCATTATTAGATGTAGGCGATTTACAAGTGGGGATGAAGTTTTCCTCAAAAGATGTTTTTCTCGTTGTAGTAAAGTGATACAACATAAAACACGGGGTAAAGTTCTACATTATTAAATCCCTATTAGAGAAATTCAAGGCCAAGTGTGCAATGCGTGATAGTATATGTCCATAGAAAATCTTGGAATATGTGAGAAAGAAGACGGGGTTCTTGATAATCAAGAAATATAATGTTGCGCATACTTGTGTTGTCACAAATACGTGACAAGATTGTCCAATTTGAATGTATAGTGGCCTAATATATGATATTGAATTACTGATTTTGAAATACTCATGTTTTTGTAGGTATGACACATGATGATTTGAAGTTGGATTTGGACATAATCTCGAACATTATATTACCTATGGTAAAAGCGAGTCTTAGGATTTCTTTGTTGGTTATAATTATCAATATTTATAGTCAATTCGATTACACACTATCGTACCACAAGGCGTGGATCTCAAATTGAGCTGGCGTACTTTTACGGTCATTTGGTCCATGAGAAAAATATTTTACATCATTTCTTCTGGACTTTCGAGTAATGCATAGAAGCATTTCAATACTGTAAGCCATTAGTACCAATCCACAACACCTTCCTGTATGGGAGGTATGAGCATTGATTGTTGTTGGCTATTACACAGAATGGTAATAAAAAAAAACTTGCCAATAACCTTTACAGTAGCTCTTGGAGAGAAGGTAAATGATTAAGATTACTTCCTATCTAACTTGAGAAGACATGTTGTCTTGCAACCCGATATATATGCCATCTTTGACAAGAAACCCAAAATATTGACTGCAATTGAATGACATAGAAGCCTTTGGGACAACACAAACCATAAGTATTATACAAGAAATATAGTTGCTAACTACCACAGACAACACTATACAGATAATCAATGGACACAAGTCATTAACATGGGTATGTATTTGATCTGCAGTAATTTGATATGTTAAATTAGGCTTCCTCGTTATACTCAAGGAGCTTGTTTTTGGGTAAATTAACGTCTTTTTCATAGTTTAGTGTAGGTTATATATTTCAAATTTAATAAGTGTAAATGCATCTTTTTACTTGTTTTGATACCCAAATTGGCCAATTATGCCATTGAGGGCCCTGACGTTTGATTGAGTGTTGTAAGTACTTAACGGTGGCCCAAAATTGTGCAAAAACATTACCGAAGAAAAGGGTATCATAATATCAGAGCATGGGAATTGCGATAGCTCCAACAAACTTGGGATGAAGACCACTTACTTTGGTATCGCGATATCCACTTTGGGTATCGTGATATCTACCTTCCAAGGAGTACCTCATTTCAATATTGATTATGGTATCGCGATATCCTACCTTGGGTATCACGACATCCACATTCTAAATGGGACAAAAACTGACGTTAAGGATAGTCTTTGTCCAATTGAAGCACCAATCAGATAAAGGTCATTCAATGGCATTTTGGTCACAAAATGGGTCAAATCTTGCTACTAAAAACAACCAATTTTGGCTGAAGAGAGAAGATACACACTTGTAGGTTTAGTTTAGCTTAGTTTCTCTTAGATTTTTTTTCTTCATTTCTAGGGTTTCTTATTTTTAATCTTCCTTAGCTGTAGAGTTTATTTTTCTGCAATTTTTCTTCTTATTGTTGCTTCTCTTTAAGTTAGTTAAGATAGTTATCATTGTAGCTAATGTTTATTTCCACATTTAGTCAATTTCATTTGCTTGTAATGACATTTCAACTTTTAATTTAATGTATTTCAATTTCCTTTAGTTTCAGTTGTTAAAAACTTTACCTTTTTATGTTTCTTGTTCTTGATTTTACTGTTAAATACTCATCTTTATTTTGCTTTTAAGTTTTCTGGATTAAAAACCTAAACTTTCACAATTTTCTTGAGCTTCATGTTAATGACTACTATTTCCTTTTCTTATATTCATTAGCATAGTTTTTAGTAAAGGTAACTAAACTCTAAGGGGGTTCGTTAATGGAGATGTAGGTAAGTTGATTTTTAGATGAAGGACTAAGTTGTAATAAATTGGATTAAATTGAATAAACCTAAAAAATTTGGATTTATGCTCCTAAGGGAATATCTAGGCAAGTGAGGCCAAGAGGTAATCTTGTTGAACATCAATTCGTTAGTCTTGGGTTAGCCAATGAGATTGAGAGATCAACCGAATGAGTTTGTCTAATTTGGTAAAGTTGAGACCAAGAGGTAAAACATAACCACTTTAAGAGTTTTAAGCAATTTATATCCTAATTCAAATATTAATGAACCACATCAAAATCAATCAACTATCACTTGTCATTAATTGGTTAATTTAATAACTTTGCATATTTTACAATTTAGTCATTACGTTAATTAGTTGGTAAATTAGCATAATTAATCTTGATTTTATGACCTACCGTACTATAGTGTTTAGCAATTAGTTAGTTAAAATCTTTATTTTGCATGCTTATAGCTAGAATTTGCTCAGTTGTTGACTATCTTAGGTTCGTTCCTAGGAGTACTCCGTACCCCGTTGTACAATTATATTACAATTGACCTTTCACACTTATAGACACCACACGTTAGTGTATATATTTGTTGTTTTATTGTTGATTCCTCTCCCCCGTTCACGAGAGGGTAAGGGAGAAGACAATCAGTATTCCCCAATATTTCAACTATCATATTTTAATCGCTTGGCAATGTTAGTTTATTCATGGATAAACTTTTTATTTTCTTTGACAGGGTACAAGTTCTTGCAACATTGTTTTCATGAAATGTTAGAGAACTTGTGAGCCATTAACGACTGAGGTGCGACGTACCTCGCTAACATACCCTTGACTAGTGGACTCAATCATACTATGGGGTTTATGATATGAGCACATGACAATGAACCTAACGGATTACATCAATTTCGTATTGAAGAGGAAATGTCATTTTTCAGTAATCTCGATCGTGAAAGAAACATATTTCCGCTTGGTGGTATTATTTTCAAAGTGAATGGAAAAATATGATGGATAGATAAAGGGCGATCACGTTTGGTACAAGGATTGATGAAAGAAATTAGAGACAATGCAGAACAAGAAAACTTTATGTCTGTAGTATGTCACTCGCATCCAAACCTATCATTTCAGGTTGCGGAGTTTGATAGACTCGATCAAGGTATTTCTGGGTAAGCGAACCATGTAAACCAAATACGATGAACCTGCGACTGTGGGAGATTCGACATACTTCGTTATCCATGCGCACACGCAATTGCTATATATACCTCAGTTTAGACGGAGTTACAAACTAGAACACATGTATAATGTGTAAAAATCTGAATTCTTACTGGTCCCAGATGAACGTATGTGATCGTCTGTATCGAGTGCACTATTCTAGTTATTACCAAATATTTTGTTGCATTGCAACTGAAAAGGCCTATCGAATTCTACTCGGATACGCAATAATATGGATATCTGGGAGAGATAGACCAACCGAAGTTATGTAGTTATTGTAGGAACCTAGACATGCTAGGCCAACATGTCCACACTTGGAGGATACATTGGGGACAATACC
This sequence comes from Gossypium hirsutum, assembly GCF_007990345.1. NCBI lineage: Eukaryota > Viridiplantae > Streptophyta > Magnoliopsida > Malvales > Malvaceae > Gossypium > Gossypium hirsutum. The sequence goes on along the minus strand of NC_053433.1, from coordinate 62,000,361 downwards.
TCGTTAACAAATTTATTCATTTTTTATAGACAATTTATTAATTTTTATAGACAATTTATTCATTTTGTATAGACAATTTATTCATTTATTCATTTTTATAGACAATTTTCTAAGTGCTTGGAAGATAGATTTAAAAGCTTATCTCTTACAACTATTTCAAACAAATTGTCACTTAAAATTTATCAATTTTGATTCAAAAACAATATTTATTTAAGAACATTACATTTTTAATATCAGTTAAAATTTATCAAATAAAACTTAGCTTAACAATTATGATTTACATGAAAAGGCTGGAAAAAAATCATCGGCATTGTCGGGCCGAATGTGTGCCACAACCCGATGGATGTTGGTTGCAAGACATATTTCTTCTTCGTACAAGTTGGGGTTACGAATCCTCTTCTTATTCTTCGTTTTCACCTCAACCATCATGTTCATGTTGATCCCCTTCATCTGTGGTTGAGTGTGGTGTCGTCTTAGGTTTCTATAGTGTGTCCTCCATTCTACGAACATGTGGTTGCAAAGATGAGTCACCTTGGTAGAACAATGATGTTGGGGGTGTTTCCGACACTATTGGTATATAAATGTATGGTGTCGCATACATCAGTTGAGGATAATATGGTGGATTTGTCGGAGGTGGTGGATATATTGGTGTTGCCATCGACATTAGGTGTAATATACTAGAGACGGTGGTGGTGCAAAAAACATACTTGTAGAAGGTGTTGAAGCAAGGTATGGTGGTGTATAGTGTGGTGTTTGTGTAAAAAAAATGAGGTTAGTCAAAACACTAGAATAAGTCGAGCCATACTGATCGAGGGGTGGTGCAACCATTGGTGCCTCTTGTTGGGTTGGAGTCGATGATAAACCCGTCTCGACACTTGCTTTAGAACTTAGATTCCGATGTGGTTGTCGTGGCCTCCTCTTGTGACTTTGCCTACCCTTTTCCTCCTTCAGTAGTAGATATGGCTTGTCGTGGTGTTTAGAGCATGACATGTACTTCAAAGTGGTGGCCAATTCTCGAGCAATAATTGGCTCGTGAATAGGTATGAAATTATACCTATGCTCCCAAATGTTGATACATTCATTGTGAAATTTAGGCCAATCTTTGTTGGTTCTCCACCGCAAGTTGACCATTGTACAGTGTTCTGATGTTTTGGGGTGGCGGCGAAATAGTTTGCATAAACCTGAACTGTCGCATCACTCAATTGGATTCGTGCATCTCCACTGTGGCGTAAACTATCAATGGCACCTTTACATGCCAAATATTAGGATTGACCAAGAATTCAGACGAGATGCATTTTTGAATTCTTGGATCAGAATATAACGTTCATTCAAACTATAGTACAAAATATAAATTTTATTATCTACTGAATATTAATTTTGAAATCCTTACATAAATATTATATAATTAATAATTTTAAAAAACTAACCTTGGCTTCCTATCGTTGATCAAACAATAGCTGGATATCTTTGAGCTCCTCGGGTAGTCCCATATAACTTGCTCTATGGTTCCACCTATTCAAATAATATTTTTTTTCAAAAATATAATAAAAAATAATGTTATGATAACTATATTATCGAATTAATTTTACCTTATTATGAGTGAGAAAGTATAAGGGTAGTTGACTCGATGATATAAAAATGGTAGTTGGAACCATGCCTATGACTACAGAAGGAGTACGCAACCACGAATTTTAATTTTTGTGGTTGTATCATCCGACACATCTTTCGCTACATATCTCCGACACAATTGATCCCCAACTAAGTCAACATGCTTCTTTCAAGTCGATGACTTGTAGCAGCCACCTTAAATGTACAAGAGTTCGAGATTTATTGGGAATTAGAACACCTTCAATTAATCTCAGGATGTATGCTCGGGAATGTTGTTCTCTTTCAATGGGAGTCGAAATTTCTTAGAGATATTGAAAATTTTCTTGCAACCATTTCATTTTTATCTGGCTACCGAAAAACTTGTCTGACACCTTGCCTAATAGTTGCTCGCAAATGCTTCTCCAATCGCCAATGACCACTGATCCTGTAACGGTTGACCCATCCACTGGTAAATCGAGTTGCAAATGAATGTCCTTGAGTGTGATTGTACACTCACAACATGAAAGATGAAATGTGTGTGCCTCGGGTCTCCATCTTTTGACCAACGTGCTGATAAGTTTGGGGTCCAATTTACACCCCCAATCATACGAGACACGTGTAATAATCCTGCATATTTCAAATAGGGTTTAATCATAAGTGATGACCTGAAAGATAGATTGTTTATACATGTCTCCAAAATTCGATCTTAGGCCTGATTATAAAAAAAACAAAAAAAATTAATCTTTTTAACAACTTAATAATAAACCTAAATAAAATTATAAAAATTAGAAATATGTTCTTACCATTTGCAATTGAATCTTGAAAATGTGATTGTCATCCAAACAAAGAAGAGTATTTTCCATTACAAAATTCAATTAAAACGAATAAAAATCGAAATATAGAATTAAATCAAGGCGGACTTAAGAGAATTTTAATTAAAATTTTAAAACTAAAATTTTGAAAGAATTGATCGAAATGGACATGAATTAAAAAAAAAGAAAATATTTGGGTTTATATAGAAATAAAACTAGCTATTTTTATGGTTGTTAGAAAATTCGACCGTTGGAAAAAAAAGACGCATTTTTACATTTTTTTAAATCGGTCTATTCTAATAAATATACCAAGAATCGGCCTATTTAGTTATTTTTAAAACAAAATTAGCATTTTTAGCTAATTTAGCCCCATAAAATCTTTTAAATCATGAATAATAATTGAATTTTCACTAAAACATCATAAACATTTGATTAGACGTAAACGTAGATGGAATTTACTGCTCATCATCGAGAAGCTTGTAAATTTGTTTGTTTCATTTTTAAAGTTATCCTACACAACAAATATTAGTAAAATAGTGAAGACTAACAGAAGAAAAGGAAACAATACTAAACGTGTTTTTCATACTTTCAAGAAAAGGAAACAATACTAAACGTGTCTTTCATACTTTCAAGCAATAACGTCTTAAACGGGAAGAGGACAGGAAGAGTCTTCCATCCACAAATCTGAGAAGTACATGCTTTTAGTTTTCGCTGTATAAACAGGAGATGTCTATGGCTTAGATCCACTAAAATTTAAACTGGATTAATATAATTTAGGGCTAAAATTTAAAACTAAACATGTAATGTGGGGTGTTATATAAAAATTTTAATTTTGTGTAATTTTATATATAAGATTTTAATTTAATTTAAATTTTTAAAGAATTAATAACAATTTTTGATATAAAAATCATTTTATATTCACATATTACATACACAAATAATATACTTATCCAACATAAAAATAAATCAATGTATTCATTTTCTTAAATGTGTAGAATTAATACAAAATTAAAGTTTTATGTACACATTTGAACCAAAATAAAAGTTTACTGTGTATAATTATACAAAATCAAAGTTCATGTATTAAATTATATGTTGAATCAAAATTAATGTATATTTTTTAAATTTATCCCTATAATTTATGATGGATTAAATATGAGTCACATTATTATTTAAATTTGTTCATATCAATAAATAACTAAACCAAGGTTGCTTTTCTAATAAATCACTGGTTTTAGAATAATTTTAAAATTTAAAATTTAAAATTTAAAATTTAAAATATTAATAACTTAATTTTTTTAAAAATTTTTATGGTAGTATTATTTATTATTACAAATTTAAGAATTTTTATAATTTTTAAATAATTTTATTCATTAAAATAATTTTTATCATTTTCTCCATATGTCACAACCGCAATGTGACACATGTCAAAAAAACTTTTTGATTTATTTTAACGGTTTAAAAATACTTAATTAAATACAAAAAAAATAAAAACTTAATTTAAAATATTTAAAGATTTTTTACGCCCTTAAACTTGAAAATAATTCAAATTTCAAAATAAATTATCATTTAAAAAAATCTAATCAATTAACATGTTTTCAAGTTAAATATATATATATAAAAAAACCTTATTGATTTCAAATTATATTCAACAGGTTTTTATCTTAAACTTAAATTTAATATTAAAAAATTCATTAAAAATTTATCTTAAAATAAAAATATAAAAAATCAATAAAAATATAACAAAAAACTCATAAAATCCTAAATATTGCTATGCATCAAGAAATGGTACAAAAACAAATGGATAAATCGGTTTTCTTTCTCCAAATAATTAAGCTATTAAGAAATTAGGAGAACAATTTTCAACATATTAATAACAATTTTGTAAGATTTAAAAGTTTAGTCATCGAAGCATAATTTAAAATAAAGTTTAAGAATCATTGTTGTAATTTACTTATTTATTGACTGAAACAATTTTAAATGGAAAAATAATTAAAGTAAGATTGAAAACATAAATATTTCAAAAGCGACAACTCATGTGCATGACGCATGTGACGAACAACAAATTAGGTATTTATAATGGCATGAATGTTACTTGTTTAAGTGATGTGAGCCCATTCATTTGTGATTTTATATTTACATTAGTTTTTTAAATTTATTAATAAATAGTTCTTTGCAATACTTAATTTTGCTCCGTTACAAAAGCTAGCCAATGAGTTTGTCTTGCTTTTCCTTTCAACTTCTTTTTGGAGAGCAAGTTTTTGTCTCGCCTTGATGCATGTGTCAATATTGCCTGTAACAGTTCGATTTTGGGACTAGTCAGAAAATTAGTTTCGGGACCACGAATCTAACATAGAAAAATCTATTTTTATTATATTTTTATGGTCTACAGTTTTATGGAACTATTCTGTGAAAATCTCGTTCGAAAATTTTGATGTTTGGGCACTCAATTTAGTCAAAGGACTAAATCGTGAAAAGTGAAAAAGTTGAGTTCTACTTGTTAAAGGTGTCCAATTGCTATGAGATTTTAAATTAGAGGTATTTAGTTGGTAATTAGACCATTAGATAAGTTAGTGGACAAAAATGGATATGAATAGGTATAATTTCAAAGTTATGCATTAAGGACATTTTAGTCATTTGATAAATAAAAGAATAAAAAGGAAAAATAAAGTCAAAATTTGTGGCCATCTTCTTCTCCTTGGCCGAAATTCTCATGCTCACCATAGCTAGGGTTTCTTCAACTTTCAAGCTTGATTGTAAGTACATCTTAGCCCCGTTTTTAATGCTCTTTACATTTTCCAAGTCATCGTAACTCGATTTACCTATTTCTACCATTATTTTGAAGTAGAGTTCATGTTTAAAAATTTAACCATGTGTTACATGCATGTATTTTGATGTTTGATGGAAGATATTGCAAGTTTAAGGTGTGATAAACAACTTTTACTAAGTGATTTTTAGTGAAAATGTATAAAAAGGACTTATTTGTAAAAGTTGTGAAAACGGGTAGTAGAAATATGATTTGATGAAAAATGTGGGCTGTTATGAGCATGATTTAGGTTCAGCTAGGCTTGGGTAACAAAGAAAATGGATACATTTCATTTTATGAGCCTAAGGACAAAAATGTAAATATGTCAAAGTCTAGGGGAAAAAATATAATTTTTTCCATAAGTTGATTTTTGGACAACATTGAGTAATGTGATAATTAAATAAGTTAAATTTGCTATTATAGATCAAGAAAAATAAAGTTTGGACCTTGATCGGGGAAAGAACAAGGTTATTCACGATTAGGTCCATTTTCTACTATTTTGTACCGAGGTAACTTTGTGTGTAAATAATGCAATGTTATATTATGTATTTAATGTTGAATATTGCGTAAAATGTACGATTGCTTCTATGGAAATATTCAACGAAGTTTCGACAATGAGAAAATCCTAGTTGAACCTTAGGAATAGTTTAGGATACAAGTGACATGTCACTAGGATACCATGAGTTATGTGATTTATGTGAATCCGAGTGCTGGTCATGTATGTCCTACTAGTGGTTGGATAGTCCGGCATGTGTTACGGATACCTGACAGCTTGTGTGAACAGCCCGTATAGCTATGTCTTGACTGACAGCTTGTGTGAGTGGGCCCGTGATTAGCTCGTGTGCAAGCCCTATGTATTATGAGATATGAGGTAGCATTAGCTACATATGTGGCACTAATGTGCAAGACTTTCCGTGTATCCGAGAATATTCAAAGTGTTCAAAGGGTAATCTGAAGAGTATGTCAAAGATGACAAAGTGTGCAACTATGTTATGAGTTGGTACAGGTATGTATGTAAAACTCAAGAGTATGGACTTTAGTATTAGATGAACTCTTGGTAAGAATGCTAACGAGTAAGCTAAGCCTAAGATACTTGATGATAATTATGCTAACTTATATTGAGTAGTTATATGATTTATGTATGATTTATGTTGCTTATTATTTGCATGCAAACTTATTAAGCTCTAAAAGCTTACTCCCCTTTTCTTTCCATTCCTTATAGTGTCTCCAAGCAAGCTTGAAGATCGAGGAACATCGGAGCTCGATTCACACTATCAAACAATTGTTTTGGATATACTTGATTTCAATATTTTGAGTATGGCATGTATAGGGACTTGGTCATTTTGTTACGTGTCATATTGGTTTAGCCAAATGTGTTGGCATTGTAATGGTTAATGATTCATTTTGTATATGGCCATTAGAAGTTGGCTAATATTATTCTTATTGGTCATTGGTATATTTATGTGATGATGCTTATCATGAAGATGAAATTGGCATGAATGGAAAAGAAAGTATGTGATGTTTATGCATGATAGATGTTAGTATGTGTAAATGATGTATTGATATCTTGTTTATGGTTGATTTGGTTGTATGTATATGCTTGGATTGGTGCTACTTGTTGTGTTGTAGGTTGGTGCAAGTAAGAATGGCAAAATGGCTTCGTAAATAGCTTTATTTTGTCCACACGGGTAGAGACACAACCATTTGTCTTAGTCGTGTGAAGGACATGGCCCAGGGACATGGGCGTTTACCTAGGGCGTGTGAAGTCTGCACCTATTTTATGAAAAATTATGAAAATTAAATCATCCACATGGCTAAGTACACGGGTGTGTGCTTGGCCGTGTGACTTCATTTTATTGATGACATCATAAAAAGAGAGTTGCATGGGTTAAGGGCATGGACGTTTGTGACCATACAGCCTAACCACACAGGCGTGTCCTAAAGCCACGCGGGCGTGTCCCAAAGCCACATGGGCGTGTGACCCCTATTTTGGGGAAAAATTTTCTAAGTGTTGGGAAGTTTTCTAAAGTTCTTGGTTTAGTCCCGAACTACTCTTAATGCATGTTTTGCACCTCGTAGGCTCGTTTAAGGGACGATATGAATGTTTTCAAAAAGTTTTAAATTTGAGTGGAAATTTATGTGTCGATTTTGAATGTTTATTTGAGTTTAAGTTCGATAATGCCTCGTACCCTGTTTTGCCGTCGAATACGGGCAAAGAGTGTTACATTTAGTGGCATCAGAGCTACAGTTTAGTTGATTCTCAGACTAACGTAGCTTGTGTATGAGTCTAGCTATACATGCCATATATAAATTATGATAGTGTGACGACTCTTGACAATTTTAAACTGTGTTTTCATATAGTAATGGATCCCGATCGAGCTGTGGCAGATGATGTAGAAAGTAATATGCCAGCTTTTGCCCAAGGACGGTGCCAGATGAGAGTAGACCCGTAATTGTGAGTTAGGGAGGAGAGGCTCGTGAAGCGTTCTTCCAAATGATGAATGACTGGTTCTTAGGGTTCATTCGAACAAACCCAACCACTCAACAACAACCTGCTCCACCCCCTCCTAATCCTCAACCTATCCCCATAGATGATGATCCCGAAAAAGTAGAATTTTGGCTTGAGAATTCTATTAGAGTATTCGATGAGTTATCTTGTACACTTGATGAATGCTTGAAATGTGATATATCTTTATTAAGGGACACAACATATCATTGGTGGAAAACATTAGTATTTGTGGTTCCGGAAGAGAGGGTTACATGGGAATTCTTTCAAGAGGAGTTTCAAAAGAAGTATATCAGTGAGCGATTGATCAATCAGAAGCGTAAAGAATTTCTTGAACTGAAACAGGGTGTAATATCCTGAATTAGGGCTTAATCGGAATAGTGGTTTCGTGACCACAAATCCGAGATAGAAATAATTATTTTACAATGATTTTGATGTTTATGATATGATTGCATGATTGTGTGAAAATTTCGTGATGAAATTCTATGCCTAAAGTGCTTAAATTGAAAGTAGGGACTAAATCGAATAAGTTGCAAAACTTGCATTCTAGAAGTTTTTAGTATGAAATTATTTTGGAATATTAATGAGGAGGTCTTAAATAGCAATTTGACCAGTTTTAAGTTCATGGACAAAATTAGGACATGGAAGGAATTTTTGGAAAGTTTAGTAGTAAGGGTATTTTGGTCATTTAGTTATTAAAATGAATTAAAAACAAAATTAAAAGCCAATTTTTGTCCATCTTCTTCATTAGGCCGAAATTTCAAGGGTTCTCCATAGCTAGGGTTTGTTTCAAGCTTCCAAGCTCCATAGTAAGTGATTCCAAGCCCCGTTTTTAATGTTCTTTACGTTTTTGGAATCCCGGAAGCTCGATTAAGCTTATGCTAGCAATAATTCAACCTAGGGTTTATATTTGGAAAAATACCCATAGGTGAAATTTGTGTATTTTGATGTTTTATGATAGAATATGGGGTTTAAATTATGTTAGAAACTTGTGCTACTCGGTTTTTAGTGAAAACGAGTAAAAGGGCTTAATCGGCAAAAATACCTAATAGTCACAAGTATATGTTAGAGAGAGAATTTGATGTTGCCATAGAAGGGAAAAGTGATCAGCATGTTATAAAACATAAGAATAAGGAATAAAGTTTAATTCCCGAGCCTAGGGGCAAAAGTGTAATTATGCAAAAGTTTAGGGGCAAAAGTGTAATTTTTTAAAGTTCGTATTAAATGCTGTTTTGATAAATGTATATATTAAATAAGATTAATTTGGTATTATAGATCAAGAAAAACGAGATTCAAGTCGTAATCGAGGAAAAGAAAAGATTGTGGACTAAATTGCAAAATCTTTATATTTTGGTACCAAGTTTTGAACAAGCTGGCTCAGGAATCGGGACAGGTTGAAAGTTTGATTACACTATCCAAAGGACTTTTATCTTGGTAAATGGCTTGTACAACTACTTAAGTATGGCATGTATAGCAATATACCTATTTTGTATAAATAATTTTATGATATGGCCATGTTTGGTTGAGAAAATGTTTGATATTGATAAGTCATGGTGATGGCTAATTTAGATCATGTTTGATATCATGGAAGTTTAACAGGTTATCTAGTTCATAAAAATTCATGGAAAGATGAAACTTGCCTTAAAACAGAATATGGCTGCAGCAATGACATGAATTTGAAAAATCACTAAAAATAGTATAAACAGAACTAAATGATGAGTAAGTTATGAAATTGAAGCTTAATGAGTCTATTTTCATATGGATTGAACAAAATAGGAACATAAATTATATTTTATGAGATATTTAAACTTTTGCAAAACAGGGCCAGAGTGATTTCTGGATCCCCTGTTCTGACTTTAAAAATTCATAATAAATTTTACTAAAATAGTTATAAGTTTGTATTTATATGTACAGATTACTTATTGAGTCTAGTTTTAATGAAAACAAACCTCATAGTCATTGAAATTTTGTATAGAGATATATCTGATTCGTAATACACAGAGGTCAGAGCAGTCGAACCCTGAAACAGGGGATACTTTAATTAATAAACTGTACTAATTGGCCCAATAAAAAATTCTAGAAAAAAATTAGTAAATATATATATGAGTCTAGATTCATGGAAAATTTACGGATCTTGATTTTGAGTTTCGTAACTCGAGATATGATTTTTCTTGTAACTGTGACGCGAGTAGCTAGAAAGCTGTGAATGTAGAAACAAATGATTTGAAGTTCTTAAATTGATAAATTATGTTCGGTAACCCCTCAAGCTCGACTCCGGTGATGGTCTCGGGCGTGGGGGCATTACATTTAATGGTATCAGAGCAGGTTTAGTCAGTTCTCGGACTACGTGTTGTATGTACAAATTTTGCTATACATGCCATATGTATGAATTGTGATAGTGTGACGACTTCTGACCTTTTTAAATGATTTTTATCTTGTAAATGGATCCCGATCCAGCTGTGGCAGATGAAGTAGAGAGTAATGTGCCAGCTTCGGCTGAAGGGGCAGCGCCGACTGAAAACCCACCTCCTACTGTTGGTCAGGGAGGAGGAGAAAGGGATTAGGAAACCTTTCTCCAAATGATGAGTGCATGGTACACTGAGTTCGTTCGTACGAACCCAAATGTACGACCTCCCCCACCTCCCCCAATTCCTCAACCTATGCCTCCAATGCCTCAATGAGTGGATATGATAAAATTTCACAGAACCCCCGTTGATAGAATTCGTAAACAAGGGGTTGAAGAATTTAGAGCAAATATTGATGATTATGCAGAGAAAGCAGAGTTCTGGCTTGAAAATTCTATCCGGGTATTTGATGAATTATCTTGTACACCTGAAGAATGTTTGAAATGTGCTACATCTTTGTTGAGAGATTCAGCCTATAATTGGTGGAAGACTTTGATTTTGGTGGTACCGAAAGAGAGGGTAACCTGGGAATTCTTTCAAGAAGAGTTTCGGAAGAAATATATTAGTGAAAGATTTATTGATCAGAAATGTAAAGAGTTTCTTGAGCTGAAGCAAGGTAATATGACAGTCTCAGAATATGAAAGAGAGTTTGTTCGATTGAGTAAGTATGCCAGGGAATATGTTCCTACAGAAGCCAAGATGTGCAGACGATTTGAAGACGGGCTCAACGAAGACATTAAAGTATTTGTCGGGATCCTTGAACTGAAAGAAATGGTAGTCCTAGTTGATCGAGCTTGTAAGGCTGAAGAACTACTTAAAGAGAAGAGGAAGGTAGAGGCTGAGACACGAAATTGGAAGAAAAGGCCAATGAGTAAGGCACCTTCACAGCAACCCGGAAAGTCAAGAAATATGAATCCTCATTCCCAAGTTTCAGCTGGGCAATCATATGGAAATTTTAAGAAGCAGAATGTGGGCCCTAAATCTCAGAATACTTCTGCAGCCAGTGTAGGGAACTCGAGATTTGTTAAACCCGAGTGCCAGCGGTGTGGTAGAAATCATTTTGGTCCGTGCAGAGCAAATGAATGTTTTCGATGTGGTTCTCCGGATCATTTTATTAGAGACTGCCCAGAGAGAGCTGAGAAAGAAAAATTTCAGAGTGTAAAAGCTAGTGGTGCAAACTCGAGGGGAAGGTATCTGAGAAAAGCTGGAAGTGAAACAAGCAGTAAGAATGTAGCCAGAGATGCAGCAGTTAGATCTGAGGGAAGAGCTCTGGCTAGAACTTATGCTATTAAAGCGCGTGAAGATGCTTCCTCACCCGATGTGATTACCGGTACATTTTCTCTTTATGATATTAATGTTATTGCTTTGATTGATCCTGGTTCTACTCATTCATACGTATGCATTAAACTGGTGTCTAGTATGAATATACCTGTTGAGAACACAGAATTTATGATTAGAGTGTCGAACCCGTTAGGCAAATGCGTGATAGTTGATAAAGTAAGCAAGAAATGCCCTTTAATGATTCGGGGTCATTACTTTCCAGCCGACTTGATGTTGTTTTTGTTTGATGAATTTGATGTTATTTTGGGTATGGATTGGTTGGCATTGCATGATGCTATAATAAATTGCAAAGAAAAGGCTATAGAATTAAAGTGTGAAAGTGGTGAAATTCTGCGGGTTGAGCCAGACAAATCAGAGGCATTATATAGTATGATTTCTTCGATGTCGGCTCAGAGATATTTGAGAAAGGGTTATGAAGCTTATTTGGCGTATGTAATTAATACAAAAGAAGTTGAAAAGAAAGTTGAATCAGTGCCGGTTGTGTGTGAATTTGCGGACGTATTTCCAGAAGAATTGCCGAGTTTGCCTCCAATCAGGGAAGTAGAATTTGGTATTGATTTAATACCGGGAACAACTCCGATCTCGATTGCTCCATATAGAATGGCACCAACAGAGTTGAAAGAATTAAAGTCGCAGTTGCAAGAGTTGATTGATAAAGGCTTTGTGAGACTAAGTTTTTCACCTTGGGGTGCTCCCGTGTTATTTGTGAAAAAGAAGGATGGTTCTATGAGATTATGTGTTGATTATTGGTAGTTAAACAAGGTGAAAATAAAAAACAAGTATCCGTTGCCGAGAATTGATGATTTGTTTGATCAGCTAAAAGGAGCGACATGGTTTTCAAAGATTGACTTGAGATCTAGGTATTATCAGCTGCGAGTAAAAGAGTCAGATGTGCCTAAAACTGCTTTTAGAACAAGGTACGGTCATTATGAATTTTTAGTTATGCCATTCGGGTTGACAAATGCTCCTGCTGTGTTTATGGATTTAATGAATCGCATATTTCGGCCATCTTGGACAGATTTGTTGTGGTGTTTATAGATGATATTTTAATTTATTCAAAAGATGAGACAGAGCATGCTGAGCATTTGAGGATAGTTTTGCAAACTTTGAGAGATAAGCAGCTGTATGCTAAGTTTAGTAAAAGTGAATTTTGGCTCCGTGAAGTTGGATTTTTGGGTCATATTGTTTCAGGTGATGGTATACGGGTTGATCCTAGTAAAATTTCAGCCATTGTTGATTGGAAACCACCGAAAAATGTAACTGAAGTTAGAAGTTTCTTCGGGCTAGCTGGGTATTATCGGCGGTTTGTAAATGGATTTTCTCTAATTGCTGCTCCTATGACTAGACTACTCCGAAAGGATGTTAAATTTGAATGGACGGAAGAATGTCAACAGAGTTTCGAAGAATTGAAAAGTTATTAACTGAAGCACCAGTGTTGATACAACCCGAATCAGGTAAAAAATTTGTGGTGTATAGTGATGCTTCTCTAAATGGTTTGGGGTGTGTACTCATGCAAGAAGGAAAAGTGGTGGCTTATGCTTCGAGACAGTTAAAACCTCATGAGAAGAATTATCCTACTCACGATTTGGAATTGGCTGTGGTGGTATTTGCTTTGAAGATTTGGCGACATTATTTGTATGGTGAAAAGTGCCGAGTATATACTGATCACAAAAGTCTTAAATACTTGATGTCACAAAAAGACTTGAATTTGAGACAGCGAAGATGGTTGGAGTTATTGAAAGATTACGAGCTTGTTATCGATTATCATCCAGGAAAAGCGAATGTGGTTGCCGATGCTTTAAGCAGAAAGTTGTTGTTTGCTTTGAGAGTTATGAACACTCAGTTGAAAATTTCAGATAACGGTTCGTTTCTAGCAGAGTTAAGAGCAAGACCGATGTTTTTACAAGAGATTTCTGAAGCTCAAAAAAATGATCAAGATTTGCTAGCCAAAAGAAAACAGTGTGAAGCTGATACGGGATCAGATTTCAGAATCGGTTCTGATGGTTGTTTGATGTTTAAAAATCAGATTTGTGTACCAAAAAATGATGAGTTGATTCAAAAGATTTTGCATGAAGCACATAATGGTTGTTTAGCGGTTCATCCGGGCAGTACGAAGATGTATAATGACTTGAAGAAAATGTACTGGTGGAGTGGAATGAAAAGAGATATTTCCAAGTTTGTATCAAAGTGCTTAGTTTGCCAACAAGTGAAAGCTGAACACCAAGTACCTTCGGGATTACTCCAGCCTATTATGGTTCCTGAATGGAAATGGGATCGAATTACTATGGATTTTATATCAGGGTTGCCGTTAACTCCAGGGAAAAAAAATTCCATCTGGGCAATAGTTGACAGACTGACTAAATCGGCTCATTTTATTCCAGTACGTACAGATTATTCTCTTAATAAGTTGGCTGAATTGTATATCCGATAGATTGTTAGACTTCATGGGATACCTTTGTCAATCATTTCGGATAGAGATCCGAGGTTTACCTCACGGTTTTGGCAAAATTTGCAAGAAGTATTAGGTACAAAGTTAAATTTCAGCACTGCCTTTCATCCACAAACTGATGGACAACCAGAGAGAGTAATTCAGATTCTTGAAGACATGCTCAGATGTTGTGTATTGGAATTTCAAGGTAGTTGGGAAAAGTATTTACCGTTGGTAAAATTTGCTTATAATAATAGTTATCAGACAAGTTTGAAGATGGCACCTTATGAAGCATTATATGGTCGTAAATGTCAGACGCCATTGTATTGGACTGAACTCAAGGAAAATCAGATTTATGGAGTTGATTTAATAAAAGAAACCGAAGAAAAGGTGAAAGTGATTCGAGATTGTTTGAAAGCTGATTCAGAGAGACAGAAATCTTATGCGGATTTGAAACGAAAGGAAATGAAGTTTCAAGTTGGTGATAAGGTATTTTTGAAAGTGTCTCCATGGAAGAAAGTCCATAGATTTGGACGAAAGGGAAAGTTAAGTCCGCGTTTTATTGGACCGTATGAAATAATTGAAAAAGTTGGACCGGTAGCATATCGGCTAGCGTTACCACCCGAATTAGAGAAGATTCATGATGTGTTTCACGTATCTATGTTACGTCGGTATCGTTCGGATCCTTCACATATAATTTCACCGACAGAAATTGAACTGCGACCAGATATGACTTATGAAGAAGAACTGATTAAGATTTTAGCTCGAGAAGTCAAACAACTAAGAAATAAAAGTGTTGCACTTGTAAAAGTGCTGTGGAAAAAGCATGGGGTAGAAGAGACTACATGGGAACCTGAAGAAACTATGAGAAACCAATACCCACACATGTTTACCAGTAAGATTTTCGAGGACGAAAATCCTTAAAAGGGGGGAGAGTTGTAATATCCTGAATTAGGGCTTAATCAGAATAGTGGTTTTGTGACCACAAATTCGAGATAGAAATAATTATTTTACAATGATTTTGATGTTTATGATATGATTGCATGATTGTGTGAAAATTTCGTGATGAAATTCTATGCCTAGAGTGCTTAAATTGAAAGTAGGGACTAAATCGAATAAGTTGCAAAACTTGCATTCGAGAATTTTTTAGTATGAAATTGTTTTGGAATATTAATGAGGAGGTCTTAAATAGCAATTTTACCAATTTTAAGTTCATGGACAAAATTAGGACATGGAAGGAATTTTTGGAAAGTTTAGTAGTAAGGGTATTTTGGTCATTTAGTTATTAAAATGAATTAAAAACAAAATTAAAAGCCAATTTTTGTCCATCTTCTTCATTAGGCCGAAATTTCAAGGGTTCTCCATATCTAGGGTTTGTTTCAAGCTTCCAAGCTCCATAGTAAGTGATTCCAAGCCCCGTTTTTAATGTTCTTTACGTTTTTGGAATCCCGGAAGCTCGATTAAGCTTATGCTAGCAATAATTCAACCTAGGGTTTATATTTGGAAAAATACCCATAGGTGAAATTTGTGTATTTTGATGTTTTATGATAGAATATGGGGTTTTAAATTATGTTAGACAACTTGTGCTACTCGGTTTTTAGTGAAAACGAGTAAAAGGACTTAATCGGCAAAAATACCTAATAGTCACAAGTATATGTTAGAGAGAGAATTTGATGTTGCCATAGAAGGGAAAAGTGATCAGCATGTTATAAAACATAAGAATAAGGAATAAAGTTTAATTCCCGAGCCTAGGGGCAAAAGTGTAATTATGTAAAAGTTTAGGGGCAAAAGTGTAATTTTTTTAAAGTTCGTATTAAATGCTGTTTTGATAAATGTATGTATTAAATAAGATTAATTTGGTATTATAGATCAAGAAAAACGAGATTCAAGTTGTGATCGAGGAAAAGAAAAGATTGTGGACTAAATTGCAAAATCTTTATATTTTGGTACCAAGTTTTGAACAAGCAGGCTCAGGAATCGGGACAGGTCGAAAGTTCGATCACAATATCCAAAGGACTTTTATCTTGGTAAATGGCTTGTACAACTACTTAAGTATGGCATGTATAGCAATATACCTATTTTGTGTAAATAATTTTATGATATGGCCATGTTTGGTTGAGAAAATGCTTGATATTGATAAGTCATGGTGATGGCTAATTTAGATCATGTTTGATATCATGGAAGTTTAACAGGTTATCTAGTTCATAAAAATTCATGGAAAGATGAGACTTGCATTAAAACAGAATATTGCTGCAGCAATGACATGAATTTGAAAAATCACTAAAAATAGTATAAATAGAACTAAATTATGAGTAAGTTATGAAATTGAAGCTTAATGAGTCTATTTTCATATGGATTGAACAAAACAGGAACATAAATTATATTTTATGAGATATTTAAACTTTTACGAAACAGGGCCAGTGTGATTTCTGGATCCCCTGTTCTGACTTTAAAAATTCATAATAAATTTTAATAAAATAATTAGAAGTTTTTATTTATATGTACAGATTGCTTATTGAGTCTAGTTTTAATAGAAACAAACCTCATAGTCATTGAAATTTTGTATAGATATATATCTGATTCGTAATACACAGAGGTCAGAGCAGTCGAACCCTGAAACAGGGGATACTTTAATTAATAAACTGTACTAATTGGCCTAATAAAAATTTCTAGAAAAAAATTAGTAAATATATATATGAGTCTAGATTCAGGGAAAATTTACGAATCTTGGTTTCGAGTTTTGTAACTCGAGATATGATTTTTCTTGTAACTATGATGCGAGTAGCTAGAAAGCTGTGAATGTAGAAACAAATGATTTGAAGTTCTTAAATTGATAAATTATGTTCGGTAACCCCTCAAGCTCGACTCCGGTGATGGTCTCAGGCGTGGGGGCATTACACAGGGCCACATGTCAGTCGCTGAATATGAAAGAAAGTTTGTTCGACTTAGCAAGTATGCTAGAGAGTGTGTCTCCTCCGAAGCTATTATGTGTAAAAGGTTTGAAGACGGGCTTAATAAAGACATCAGACTGTTAGTAGGTATTCTTGAGCTGAAAGAATTTATTGTACTCATCGATCGGGCTTATAAAGTAGAAGAACTAACCAAAGAAAAGAGAAAAGCCGAGTATGAGGCTAGAGATACAAGAAAGAGGCCGATGAGTAAGTCATTCCAATCTCAGCCTAAGAAATCTAGAGAAATGCATTCTCGTTCTCATACTTCAGTTGGGTTCTCAAATAGAAATCGTGGAAATTAGTATTCGGGTTACAAAGCTCAGACTACTTCTATTGTGAGCGTTGGTAATCGACCCAATAGATCTGGATACCCATATTACGGAAGGTGTCACCCCGGTAAGGGCCGAATGAATGACCAAGCTTGTTTCAAGTGTGGTTCCCAAGATCACTTCATTAAAAATTGCCTTGAGATGACTGAAAAAGAAAAGTTTCAGAGTACAAGGCCGAGTAATACTACTTCTAGAGGAAGACCTCTGAGAAATACTGGAAATGGAGCTAGCAGCAAAAATGTGTCAAAGGATTTAGCAAGGAGATATGACGCTAGAGCACCGGCTAGAGCTTATGCCATTCGTGTTCTTGAGGACGCATCTTCTCCCGATGTTATCACCGGTACTTTTTCTCTTTATGATACTACTGTTATTACTTTAATTGACTCGGGATCTTCCTATTCATATGTGTGCATGAATTTGGTAATTAGTAAGAATATGCTTGTTGTGTCTACGAAATTTATGATTAAGGTGTCAAACCCTTTAGGCAAGCATGTATTAGTTGGTAAAGTATGCAAGAAATGTCATTTGATGATTAGAGGTCACTGTTTTCTAGCTGACTTGATGTTGCTGCTGTTTGATGAATTTGATGTTATATTGGGTATGGATTGGTTGACTATGCATGATGCTATAGTAAATTGTAGATGGAAAGTCATTGAGTTGAAATGTGAAAATGGTAGAATCCTTCGAGTTGAAGCAGATGAGTCAGATAGATTGCCTGTGGTGATTTCTTCCATGTTAGGTCAGAAATGTATAAGAAAAGGCTGTGAAGCTTATCTAGCTTTTGTGCTGAATATAAAAGAGTTTGAATTGAAAATTGAATTAGTGCCGATAGTTTGTAAATATCCGGATGTGTTCCCGGAAGAGTTTCCTGGGTTACCTCCAGTTAGAGAAGTTGAGTTTAGCATTGAGTTAGTTCCTGGTACTTCACCGATATCTATTGCTCCGTATAGGATGGCTCCAAGTGAATTAGAAGAATTGAAAGCTTAGTTGCAAGAATTGATAGATAAGGGTTTTGCAAGACCAAGTTATTCTCCCTAGGGTGCTCCGGTATTGTTTGTAAAGAAGAAAGACGGATATATGAGACTTTGTATATATTACCGACAGTTCAATAAGGTAAGCATAAAGAATAAGTATCCTTTACCAAGGATTGATGACTTCTTTGACCAGTTGAGAGGAGTAACCATGTTTTCAAAGATCAATTTGAGACCGCTACTACCAATTGCGAGTTAAAGAGTTAGATGTGTCAAAAACTGCTATCAGAACAAGGTACGGGCACTATGAATTTCTTGTTATGTCATTTGGATTAACTAATGACCCTACTGTTTTCATGGACTTGATGAATTGAATTTTCCGACCATATTTGGATAAGTTTGTAGTTGTTTTTATTGATGACATACTGATTTATTCTCGTGATGAAACTGAGCATGCCGAGCATTTGAGAACTGTTTTATAAACTTTGAGAGACAAACAGTTGTTGTATGCTAAGTTTAGTAAAAGTGAGTTTTGGTTCAGAGAAGTTGGATTTTTTGGCCATATTGTCTTAGGTGATGGTATTCGGGTTGGTCCTAGTAAAATTTCGATGATTGTTGATTGGAAACCACTAAGAAATGTGTCTGAAGTTAGAAGTTTTCTGGGCTTAGCCGGTTATTACCGATGATTTGTTAAAGGATTTTTGATGATTGCTACTCTTATGACAAGATTGTTGCAAAAAGAAGTCAAGTTTGAATGGCCCAAAAAATGTTAGCAAAGTTTTGAGAAGCTGAAGGCATTATTGACTGAGGCAACTATTTTAGTGCAACATGAACCAGGAAAGGAATTTGTGACTTATAGCAACGCATCACTGAATGGACTAGGATGTGTATTGATGCAAAAAAGGCAAGGTGATAGCTTATGCCTCGAGACAATTGAAGCCGCATAAGAAGAATTACCCGACGCATGATTTGGAATTAGCCACTATTGTGTTTGCTTTGAAGATATGGCGAAACCATTTGTACGATGAGAAATGTCATGTTTTTATTAACCCTAAGAGTTTAAAGTATTTGATGACCCAGAAGGACTTGAACTTACAGAAATGAAGATGACTCGAGTTGTTGAAAGATTATGAGTTGGTGATTGACTATCACCCGGGTAAAGCGAATGTAGTCCTAGACGCCTTGAGTAGGAAGACTTTGTTTTCTTTGATAGCATTGAACACAAGATTAACCTTATCCGATGACAGTTCTATTCTAGCCAAGTTGAGAGCTAGGCCGACGTTTATTCAGCAGATTTGTGAAGCCTAGAAATGTGACGGTGATTTACAAGCCAAAAGAGCTCATTGTGAGTCGGTTAGTGATTCAGATTTTCATGTCGGGCCCGATGATTGTTTGATGTTCCGAGATAGGATTTGTGTACCGAAAAATGATGAACTTATTCAAAAAATTCTTCATAAGGCACATAATGGTTGTTTATTTGTACATCCAGGTAGTATGAAAATGTATAATGACTTAAAGAAATTGTATTAGTGGTCAGGAGTAAAAAGAGATATCTTTGAGTTTGTTTCGGGATGTTTGTTATGCCAACAAGTAAAAGTCAAACACCAAGTACCTTTGGGTTTACTTCAGCCAGTGATGGTGCCCGAGTGGAAATGGGGTAGGATTATGATGGATTTTATAACTGGTTTACCTTTGACTCCGAAAAAGAAAGATGTCATCTGGGTTGTTGTTGATAGATTGACGAAATCGACTCATTTTATACCAGTACGTACTGATTACTCACTTGATAAGCTTACTGATTTGTACATTGCTGAAATTGTTAGACTTCATGGAGTACCTATTTCTATTATACCAGACAGAGATTCGAGGTTCACTTTGCGGTTTTGGAAAAGGTTGCAAGAAGCTTTGGGTACAAAATTGAATTTTAGTATTGCTTTCCATCCATAAACCAACGATCAATCTGAGAGAGTAATTCAGATTTCAGAAGATATGCTCCGATGTTGTGTTCCAGAATTCCAAGGTAGTGGGAAAAATATCTACCGTTGGTTGAAAAATATCTACCGTTGGTTGAATTTTCCTACAATAATAGTTTTCAGTTGAGCATAAAAATGGCACTTATGAGGCATTGTATGGTAAAAAATGCCGAACTCCATTGTACTGGACAAAGCTCAGAGAAAATTAGATTCACGGGGTTGACTTAGTTAGAGAAATCGCAGAAAAAGTAAGGGTGATCCGTAATTATTTGAAAGCTACTTCAGATAGACAAAAGTCGTACGCGGATTTGAAAAGCAAAGAGATTGAATTTCAGATCGGTGATAAGGGATTTTTGAAAGTATCTCCATGGAAGAAAATTCTAAGATTTGGCCATAAAGACAAGTTAACTCCACGATTTATTGGGCCGTATGAGATTACCGAAAGAATAGGGTCGTCGGCATATCAGTTAGCTTTGCCATCTGAGTTGAAAAGAATCCACAATGTCTTTCATGTGTTTTTGTTACGCCATTACAGATCAGACCCTTCGCATGTGATTTCACCGACAGAAGTTGAGATTCGTTCGGATATGACTTACAGTGAGGAACCGATCAAGATATTAGCCCGGGAAGTAAAACAATTGAGAAATAAAAGTATAGCTCGAAGTTTCGATGATGAAAAAATCCTGGTTGAACCTTAAGAATAGTTTAGGATACAAGTGACATGTCACTAGAATACCATGAGTTATGTGATTTATGTGAATCTGAGTGCTGGTCATATACGTCTTATTGGTGGTTGGGTAGTCTGGCATGTGTTACGGATACCTGACAGCTTGTGTGAGCAGCCCGTGTAGCTACGTCTTGACTGACAGCTTGTGTGAGCAGGCTCGTGATTAGATCGTGTGCGAGCCCTATGTATTATGAGATATGAGGTAGCATTGGCTACATATGTGGAACTAATATGCAAGACTTTCCGTGTATCCGATAATATTTCAAGTGTATAACGGGTAATTTGAAAAGTATGTGAAAGATGACAAAGTGTGCAACTATGTTATGAGTTGGTAAAGGTATGTATGTAAAACTCAAGAGTATGGACTTTAGTATGAGACGAACTCTTGGTAAGAATGCTAATGAGTAAGCTAAGCCTAAGATACTTGATGATAATTATACTAGCTTATATTGAGTAGTTAAATGATTTATGTATGATTTATGTTGCTTATTATTTGCATGCAAACTTACTAAGCTCTAAAAGCTTACTCCCCTTTTCTTTCCATTCCTTATAGCGTCTCCAAGCTAGCTCAGAGATCGAGAAATGTCGGAGCTCGATTCACACTATCAAATGATTATTTTTGGTATACTTGATTTCAATATTTTGAGTATGGCATGTATAGGGACTTGGTCATTTTGTTACGTGTCATATTGGTTTAGCCAAATGTGTTGGCATTGTAATGGTGAATGATTCATTTTGTATATGGCCATTAGAAGTTGGCTAATATTATTCTCATTGGTCATTGGTATATTTATGTGATGATGCTTATCATGAAGATGAAATTGGCATGAATGGAAAAGAAAGTATGTGATGTTTATGCATGATAGATGTTAGTATGTGCAAATGATGTATTGATATCTTGTTTATGGTTGATTTGGTTGTATGTATATGCTTGGATTGGTGTTACTTGTTGTGATGTAGGTTGGTGCAAGTAAGGGTGGATGTAACATCCTAAAATAGGTCCTACTTAGAATAGTGGTTTCAGGACAGCAAATCCGACGTTAAAATATTTTTTTGTGATTATTATAAGTTCTAGGATATGAAAATAAGTATGTGTTAAAGTTTCATGAAGAAATTCTAAGTATAAGGTGTCCAATTGAAATTAGGGACCAAATTGAATAAATTGTAAAACTTGGGTTCTAGAAGCAATTTGCATGAAATTGCTGTGAATTATAAATTGGAAGGTCTTAAATAGCAATTTTCCCAATTTTTAAGTTTTTGGACAAAAATGGACATGCGTAGAAAAATTTGGAAGTTTTGTAAGGAAGGGCATTTTGGTCATTTGATAATAAACTTAATAAAAAGGGAAAAAGAAAGCCAAAATCAGCCATTTTCTTTCCCATAGCTGCCAAAATTCCTAGAGCTTCATAAGCTAGGGCTTTCAACGTTTCTAGATCAATAGTAAGTGCTCCCTAGCCCCGTTTTTAATGCTCTTTGTAAATTTGAGATCCTCGTAACATGCTCTATCCATTTCTACCCATATCTCAAGCTAGGGTTCATGTTTGGAAATTTACCCATGTTTGAGATGCTTGTGTTTTGAGGATTTATGAAGGAATATGTGAGTTTAAAGGATGGTAAACAACTTTTACTAGGTAGGTTTTCATGGAAATGGCCTAAAGGACCATTTTGTAAAAATGTATAAAATATGTGGTAGAAATGTGAAATAGTGGAAATTATGGGCTGGTATGAGCTTAAGATACATTCGTCTAGGCATGGGTAACCAAGGAATTTCATTCATTCCATTATACGAGCCTAGGGACTAATTTGTAAAAATATGAAATGTTGGGGACAAAATGGTCATTTTGCCTGGTGGTAAAATTTAGGTCCGAAATGAATAGTATGAGGTATTAATAATTTATTTTTATTCACATAGACCTCGAGGAACCAATTTCGGTGGTCGACCGTGGAAAACAAAAGGTTTTAGAATATCCGAAATACGAAACCGAAGCAATTACCAAGTAAGTTTGTGTAACTCGAAATAAACTTTAAATATAATTGAAAATGCATATTCTTAAGTGTATGTTAATTTAGATATTGATTGCATGACAATCCATGAAATGTGGTAGTGTAAAAAAAAAAGATGGCAATTGTCTCAGTTGAATAAAAAAGGGAGGTTCGATGGGTAAATTCTTGTTTACATGATATGAGATCCTGCATGTGTTGCAGAAAGTGATTTAGCCCAGACGGGTAATCCGACGATCTCAGTATAGTAAGGATCCAGCCCGGACTGGTGTTCCTTAAGTGATCGAACCTCCCAATGAATATATGTGCATTGTGGATTTAGCCCAGATGGGTAATACGATTAAGGACTGAAATTAGCTTGGACGGGCATTTCAGACTCGAACATTTTGAAGTAATTGTCATTGTAAGGGATTTACCCTAGAATGGTAATCTTGATAATACTCCTTGAATTTATGTTATGAAGGATTTAACTTGGACTGGTACTCCCGCCGTAAGAGTGGGGTTCACGGGAGTGTATATTTAAAATGGTCACTAGCAAGACTTGACGGTAAATGGGATACCCATCGAGATTTTCGAGAAATTCAACAGGACTGTAATAAGTCACGAGAATGGAAATGTGTGAATTGATGAGCTCACCAAGATTAATGCTATATTTCTTGAGAGGAAACTAACTTAATGATTAAGTGTATGTGTAGGGAATTTATACCATACATGTTTGGCATGAATATCTTTTATGGTTGCATGCAAAATAACCGGTAAGTTTACCTTCCTGTTATCCGAACTTACTAAGCATGTTAATGCTTACCCCCTTTCCTTTCCCTGTCTTATAGAGCTCGAGGACTCGTGAAGATTGGAAGACGATTGGAGTATTGTCAACACTATCAGCTTATCTTGCTTTGGTATATAGATACTTTTACTTTGTTACAATGGCGTGTATAGGTTTTTGGTTATTTTGTTATATGTGTCATTGATTAACCAATGTAAGGGCTTGAATGATATGCCTATTCATTTTGTATATGACCATAAGACATGGCTCATTTTGATGTAGGGTGTAACCTGCTAATTGTGCATGTTGGTGTTTAAATGTTCATGAGATGGTTAAATGTGGTATATCATGAATGGATATATGGAATATGGCCAAATCACTCGAAGATGGCTAGGTTATTATTGGCAATAAGTTATAAAATGAGCCAAGTCTAAATGTGTTTGATGATATGGTAATCCTTAATACAAAGAGGATAATCTAGCATGTATAAAACCAATGAGATGAGGTTAACATGCAATAGACCATTAAAGTAGTCATTGGGCATATTTAGGCCCTGTTAAATACCATAGAAGTTCACATATGTGAGTGGATGTAACATCCCGAATTAGGGCCTAGTCGAAATAGTGGTTTCGGGACCAAAAATCCGACGTAATAAAATTTATTTTTATTATATTTTTATGGTCTACGATTTCACAGAATGATTTCGTGAAAATTTCGTTCGAAAATTTTGACGTTTGGGCACTAAATTTGGTCAAAAGGACTAAATTATAAAAAGTGCAAAAGTTAGTTCTACATGTTAGAGGTATTAAATTGTTATGAAATTTTAAATGGGAGGTCCTTAAATGGTAATTATACCATTAGTTAATTGTTGGACAAAAATAGACATGAAATGGGTGTAATAAAATATTTTTTAGGTGGATTTTGGTAAACCAATAATTAAAAGAATTAAAAAGCCAAAATAGCCAAAATTTGGTCATCTTCTCCTTGTACCAGCCGAAACCCCCATGAAAGCCATGGTTAGGGTTTGGTTCAAGCTTCCAAGCTTATTTGTAAGTGATCCCGAGCCCCGTTTTTAAAGTTCTTTACATTTTTGAAATCCCGGTAACATGTTCTAGCTATTTCTACCATTATTTTGAGCTAGGGTTTATGTTTAAAAATTTAACCATGAGTAATATGCATGCAATTTGATGTCTAATGGTAGAAAATGAGTGTTGGGTGTTTAATAAATGGCTTTTACTAAGCGGTTTTCGATGAAAACGTCCGAAAGGACCGTTTTGTAAAAGTTGTAAAATTGGTCATAAATGGGTGATTTAGTGGAAACTGGGGGCTGTCATAGTTATGAAAAATGATTAGCATTTCATAAAACATAAGAAACTAGGATGAAGTTTAATTTCCGAGCATTGGGGCAAAAGTGCAAATATGCAAAAGTTTAGGGGTTAAAATAAAAATTTGTAAAAATATGATTTTTGGACCCCTATGAATAATGTGACTAATTAGTAGGCTAAATGTGATATTATAGATTAAGGAAAACAAGATTCGAGCTTAGAACGAGGTTGAACAAGGTTAAGCACAAACTCGAAATAAATAGTCGTACTCGAAATTAAGGTAAGTTCATATGTCAATGATAATGCAATGATATTATTATTGTTCATACTTGAACTTAAATTGATGTGTTAACATTGTATGATGGATATTTATTTAGTTGATATGAAGATTATATATTGTAACAAATGCCAAATTATAATTATATGTAATACCATGTTTATCTTATGGACTAATGTCTAAATAAACATGCAAATGTGTTGAATTAGATGTACATGACATGAGCAACTATGCATAATGAGATACTTAATGGAAAGAGAAAAATCTCGGTTGAATAAAAAGGGAAATTCGATGGATAAACCATGGCTTACACGACTTGAGATCCTGCATGTGTTGCAGAAAAGGATTTAGCCCAGACGGGTAATCCGTTGATCTCAAATATAGAAAGGATCTAGCCCGGACGGGTATTCCTTAAGTGATCGAGCCTCCCGAAGAATATGTGTGTATTAAGGATTTAGCCTAGACGGGAAATCTGATTGGGGTCTGAATTTAGCCTGGACTGGTAATTCAGATCCGAGCTCATTGAGAGTGCTTGTCGTTACAAGGGATTTAGCCTGGATTGGTAATCCCGACATCACTCCATGAGTTTATATTACGGGGGATTTAGCCTGGATTGGTAATCTCGTCGCCGTAAGATGTGAGGTTTGCAGGAGTGCGCACATGAAATGATCACTTGTATGAATTGACAGTGAATGGGATATCCATCGAGATCTCGAGAAATTCAGTGAGATTAATATGAGAAATGAAATAAAAGGCTCTTGCCATGATACATAATGTATGTTATATGATAATATTATGATGCATGTGAGTTGTCATGTTTGGACGAGTGCGGTGCTAAATGATAGCACAGGTAAGTGCTCGAGACCCATGAACACATGTTTGACATGTGAAATGAAATGGACTTATGACGATGGTGCAAATGAATGAATGATATTTATGAGAATAATTTCTATGACAAATTTGTGATGGTTATTATTTGGTTGCACCAAGACAGATTTGATATAGCAGCATTGGTCCGACTTTGAAAATCCATTAAAAATAGTATAAATTGAGTTAGAAGATTAATAAAATATTAAATTAAATCTTAATGAGTCTAGTTTCACTTGAAGGAAACGGTGAAAGCAAAAGAATTCTGTATCATGAGATATTTGAATTCTTGTGAGACAGAGTCGAAGTGATTCCAGGCTCCCCTATCTCAACTTTGGAAAATCACTAGAAATTTTACAAAAATAATTATGAGCTAAAATTCATATGAATGAAATCCTTAATGAGTCTACTTTCAGGATAAAGAAATAGGAACATTACCCAATTCTCATACTATGAAATAAATAAATTTTAGTGAAGAAAGGTTGAAGCTATCAAATAGCAAAACAGGGGAGATTTTGAATAATAAACTGTACTTATTGGCTAGACCAAAAGTTCTAAAAATTTTATGATAAGAATAGATATGAGTCTAGTTTTTGGGAAAATTAACGGATATTAATTTGGAGTTATGTAGGTCGAGTTATGAATAATTTATTGACTATGACTCGAGTAGACAGCTTGACCAAAATATGAATAAAAGCATAATTATAGTTATTTTACCTAAGGAAACATGTTATTATAATGCTTATTATTTTCATATGGACTTAATAAGCGTAAAGCTTACTCCCACTTTCCATCTTTTTATTTTGACAGGTCAGCTCGGGGTTGGAGATCGTCGGAGGCAACATCACACTATCGACCCTTTACCCTTGGAGTATTGACATGTATATGTTAAACATGTTCAAGTGAGTGGCATGTATAGAGACTTAGTTTTTCTATGATCGATGTTGTTGTGATTAGCCAATGTATTGGCTTATAATTATTTGTTGTATGTAGCCATGAGATATGGCTTATAATGATTTTGGCTTGTAAGCCTATTCATCCATGATATGTGTAAATGTCTTGTGATGGGGATTTGTAATTATGCTTGTTCACTATGTATAAGAAGTATATGACATATATACATGGTGAATTCCTTAAGACCATTCGAGGTGGTCATGGCCATGGAATAAATGTGTGATATGGTAATAAGTTGTTAATGCCCTGAACATGGATGTTTAATTTATAAGTTAGTAAACATAGTATAATGGTATAAGGAGTAGAAAGGGGTGACTTAAGGCTTGGAAAATAGCCTATTAGGGTCCACATGGTTGGATACATGGGCGTGTGTCTAGGCCATGTGTGACACACGGTTCCCTCCCATGGGTGTGTGTTATGGCCGTGTGTCCCCTGCGCTTAAAATTTTAAGTTAGTATAGGACACGGGTAGGTCACAAGGGCGTGTGCCATAGTCGTGTCCCAAAGTCAGTATTGAACACGGACAAGCAGCATGGGCTGTGCCATGGCCATGTTTAAAAGTTAGTGTTGCCCACGGGCTAAGGGCATGGGCATGCCCCAAGCCACACGGGCGTGGGAGTCCACACAGCCCACCTACACGGGCGTGTGGCACTTCAAAGCTAGAAATTTATTAAGTCAACCAAAGCTTGCCGAATGTTTTCAGTTTTGTCCCGAACCACCTTAATGTAGGTTATAGGCTTTGATGGCCTGTATAAGGGATGATACGTATTTGTTCTAGAAGTTTTAATTTTGGGCAAAATTTGGTGACTCGATTTTGTATGTTTATGAATGTTTAAGTCTGATAATATCTCGAGCCCTGTCCCGGTGTTGGATACGGGTGAGGGGTGTTACAGTGGATGTTGAGGGTGTCCATTGGCTTGGATTGTAGCCTCTAAAAAGGTCCACATGGGTAGACACACGTGTGTGTGTCTAGGCCGTGTTTGACACACGGTCAGTTCCATGGGCGTGTGGTACGGCCGTGTGTCCTCTGCACCTAAAATTTTTAGGTCAGTATGCATGGTAGTAAACATACGGGCAGAGACACGGCCATATGTCTCAACCGTGTAGTGGACACGGCCTAAGCACACGGGCGTGTGCCTCAAAATGAATGATGACGTCATAAACAGAATGTCCAGGTTTTTGGACACGGGAGATGACACAAGCGTGTCTAGGCCGTGTGAGGGACACGGGCGTGTACTTGGCCGTGTGAAAACCCTTGTAGGTTCGAAATGAAAAATAAATTTAAATAATTCAACACGGGCGAGGGACATGAGCATGTCCCTAAGCACATGGGCGTGTGCTTTGCCTCCACACGAGCGTGTGGGGCATAACTCTAGGAATTTTACTAAAACTTTCAATAGTTTTCGGTTTAGTCCCGGATCGATTTTAATGTATGTTTTGGACCTTGTAGGTCCAATATAGGGACACTATGATGTTGTTTGATTGGTTTTAAATTAGAATGAAATTTTATAATCCGTATTTTTTGAAATGTCAGAGATGTGTCCAGTAACGCCTCTACTTTGTCCCAGTCTTAGGTACGGGTAAGGGGTGTTTTAGTGGCAAAATGGCTTGGTAGATATCCTTATTTTCTCCACACGGCCAGATACATGGCCGTGAGTCTCAACCGTGTGAAGGACACGACCCAGGGACATGGGCATGTACCCAGGGCGTGTGAAGTCTACACCTATTGTAACAGCCCGATTTAGGGTCTAGTCGAAGTAGTGGTCTCGAGACTATAAATTCAGAGTTGAATAAATTATTTTATAATTATTTAGATGTTATAGCATGTTTTTAAGAGTGCATGAAAAATTTGGTGAGTTAATTGTGACGTTTGTGAGCCCAATTGTGAAAAAGGACTAAATTGCATAAAATGAAAAAGTCCTATTTTGGTAGCTAAAAGTGTCGAATAGCTAGAGAATAAAATTTGGGGGTCTTTAAAGAGAAATTAAACCCTATTTTAATAGCTTGGCCGGCCATGAGAGATGAAAAGTGTGGTAAAGTCAACATTAGGTAATGCTGATGACATAATGTGTATTATTATAATGCCAAAAAGCCTAGCTATCAATTTCTTTTCTCCATCCTTTCTTTTGACTAAAATTTTCAGCAAAGAAATGAGATTTTAAGAGCTTGAAATTTCAGCAACTTTAAGCCTTCACAAGTAAGTGATTTTAATGGCTTTTCTTGAATTTTTTGTACTTTTGAGACCCTTGAAGCATAAGCTTTCAAATGAGGTTGCTATTTTGAAAAATGATCAAGAGTGTAGGGTTTTTCCATGAAAGGGTTTGTAATGTTTCCTGAGTTTTTATTGAAGAAAATAAGTCTTGGGTGTGCTACGAACAACTTTTGGGAAATATGTTAGCATGAAAACACCTAAAAGGACTATATTGCATAAGTTGTAAAATAGATGTTAATATGTGAAATAGTGGGAATTTGGAGTTGTTATTAGAGTAAAAAGGGTTCGGATAGGCTTAAGATATGAAGAAATTCAATAAAAAATAATTTTCAGGCCTAGGGGTAAAATGGTCATTTTGTCAAAGTCTAGGGGCAAAATGGTCATTTTACCAAAGATATGAATTTTCGATTGCTTAATTTTATTTAGTGACTAAATAAGTGCATTTTGCTATTATAGATCAAGAAATACCGAATTCAAACCAAGATCGAGGGAAAGCTAAGCAAATCGACTAAATCGACTAGTCGCCACATTTTGTAATCGGAGCTAAGTTGTATGTAAATAATACAACTATAATGTTAATGTATGTGTTGAATTGTACTTGAATTTAATATAGCATGAATTGCTTGATTGTGGAATTGAGAAAGCATAATGGTAATAGAGATAGTAGAGTTCCCGTTTAAACCTAGGAAATAAATCAAATATTCATGCCATAACATATGGGTTATTGTGAGCTAGTGCAAGATAGTTTGGGACATGCATCGACCACATTATGAGAGCCAGTGTAAGATCATGTTTGGGACATGGCATCGGCATTGAGACGAGTGCTAGTGTAAGACATGTCTGGGACATGCATCGGCTATGAGATATGTCAGTGTAAGACCATGTCTGGGACATGGCATCGTACATATATGCTAGAACTTGTGTAAGACCATGTCTGGGACATGGCATCGGCACCTGACCCCATGTTTGAGGCTAAATGAGTATCCAATAATTTTCCAAATGGTTCAACAGTAAAAGTACGATTTCAAGTTAACAAGGAAAATATAACCGTGTTGTGAGTGGTACAGGTACCTATATGGTATGTATGAAATGTGAGCTTAATATAAATGCTATATGAGGTGTATTGAATATTGGTGAGTGAGTTTTGCTTATGCCACTTGTGTATTATGATACTTGTTGATGAATGGTAAAGTTATGTTGTATATTTATTTATGTGCAACTTACTAAGCTTTATGCTTACTTTTTCTCCTTTTTCATTTTCTTATAGTGCCGCCTATCTAGCTTAAGGACCAAAGGAAGTCAGAGATATCGATCACACTATCAATCGAAGCATTTGGTATAGTTTGATTTATATTTTTGAATATGGCATGTATAGGGCTTAGACTTTACTTTTTTGTGTCATTGAGAACTGGCCAAATGTGTTGGCTTGGGTTGGATACCCTTCATTTTGTATTAAGCCTTGAATGATGGAAAATATTCATTTTGATATATGCAAATGAAGTTATTCTCATGAATGAGTAATTGCTTAATTGATATGTAGTATATTGTGGCTGATTGGTTTAAATAAGTTATTCATGCATTTGTTAGGTTGCTTTTGTGTAGGTTGTGTAAGTAAGGGTGGCAAGGAGGCTTGGTAAATAGCCTTATATCATCCACATGGGTAGACACACGGACATGTGTCTATGCCGTGTATGACACATGGTCTGTCCCATGGGCGTGCGGTCCGGCCGAGTGTCCCCTGCACATAAAAATTTCAAGTCAGTATACATGGTAGTAAACACACGGGCAGAGACTGTAAGAGTATGCCTAAAGATCAATCATGAGATGGTTATAATAACATACTTGATTTACCATGTTTATTAATATAAGACGTTTCCATTATTATTTTAGTTTCTTTTCTATGTGTATAAATAAACTATTTTATAATAATGTCTTGAGAATAATATTATTGTTCTTAAAAGATCCTTAGTCAAGTATTATTGTTGACTAGGACAAGAATAATGCATTAAGACTAACATGTAGTTGATTGATGATAAAGAGTTGTCATTGATATGGAGTGTCAAAATCAATGCATGAATATGTGTGTTAGAGAAAAACATATTGGACTGACCCGCTATGAGTATGTTTCTTGGATTATTATGTAATTGTCACAAAATTATTCATAGTGATTAATATGTATATGATCCTCAGACCTGAGATCATCATTATCCCAACATCGTGAGTTGTATATTTTGATACAGTCAAATGTACACCTAACTGGTTGTTCTATAAAGGCTGATGTTGGATATACCACAATCTATGTAGAGGTATATGGTTAATCAATATAGAATAAGTCCCTCCCACATAATGGGATTAATATCTTAGGCCACTTGATTGAGTGAGACTAGAAATGCATGGCTATGCTCAAATAAGTTAATATGAGATGTCATACTTATTTGTATATCATAGTCTACTCAAGATATCAAGAAACATGAGATGGATTATGCAAGTGTGACTATTCCATGACTTGTGTTCATTTTAGAGATAAAGGACTTAAGGATTAATGCATGAAAGGTAAATTACAAAAGGTTATGTCGAATCATGGCTTCTTGTAACTTAGGTAGCAATAATGCATTGCTGGATGCCACTCATTGTATGTAACATTAGAATCGTTCTAGTATTACTGCTAACATTACAAGAGCCTACAGGGTCACACCATATGGTTGAGATGATCAGAATAAAACATAGTTGGTATTGTGTTTGGTTGTCACATGAATTAAATTAATTATAGAATTAATTTAATTGGGCAGTCAAATATCGAACATATTATATGTACAAGGATGTTGTACACATTATGAGAACATAATTCTGTTAATATATGAATTTGGTTCGTATATAAATTTAAATAAATATAGTTTACCGAAATCTTTGTTATAATTAATGGAATTATAATTTTTGGTTAAAACATTATTATATTTATTTATTTTAAAATTTTGTGAATTAAGATTTTTTTATAAATATACCAATTAAAAAGGGGAGTTATATATAAATAAAACCTAAAACCTAGTTTGAGTGGTCTAGCAGCCGCCAAGTAAAGAAAATCTCTAAAATAGTTTTGGGGACTTCTTCCGTTCGTTGTCAATTGGGTGGATTACGTAGAGGTCGGCATCTGAAATGTTGTGACTTGGTTCGATAGTGGTTCTGAATTCTCGTTGCCGAGGCATCACTGTCTATTCAGATTGAATTTTTGGTAATATCGAAACCATTATCATAATTTTTTTCGATTCGTTCCTCGCACATGGATCCATGGTTTGGATTGCCTGAATTTTATTTTTCCGCTGCGCCTTGGCGGAACCAGTATTCCAGCAGAGACACAACCGTGTGTCTCAGCCGTGTGATGGACACGGCCTGGCACATGGGGGTGTACCTTGGCCATGTGACATTTTGGGAATGTTGACGTCAGAAATATAATGTCCATGTTTTTGCACACGGGCTAGGACACAAGCGTGTCATGGCATGTGAAGGACATGGGCCAAGGACATGGGCGAGTGCCAGGCCGTGTGAAAACCCTATGGCTGTGCATTTAGAATTAATTCCACACGGGTGGAGGACACGAGCATGTCCCTATATTGCTTAGGCTATGTGAGCCACATGGGCTATCAACACGACCAAGTTGGAATGGCCACACGGGCGTGTGCCCTGTTTCAAAGTCAAATTTTCTATAGATGGTTTAAGGACCCAGGTTGATCCCGAATAGTTTTCAATGGTCGATTTGGGGCTTGTAGGCCCATAATAAGAATTCTAAAGTAGAAATTGAAAAAGTTCTAAATTGGACCAAGTCTTGGTGACTTGGGGAACATTTTTGTGCATGAGTTCAAGTTAGGTAATGCCTCGTATTCCGGTCCGGTATGGGTTACGGGTATGGGGTGTTACACCTATTTTTTGAAAAATTATGAAAATTAAATCGTCTAAATGACCTAAGCAGACGGGCGTGTGACTTGGCCATGTGACTTCATTTTGTTGATGATGTCATAAATAGAGAGTTACATAGTTTAAGGACACAGGCGTGTGTGACCACACAACCTACCGACACGGGCATGTCCCAAAGCCTCACGGGTGTGTGACCCTTATTTTGGGGAAAAATTTTCTAAGTGTTGGGAAGTTTTTTAAAGTTCTTGGTTAGTCCCGAACCACTTTTAATGCATGTTTTGGGCCTCGTAGGCTCGTTTAAGGGATAATATGAATGTTTTCGAAAAGTTTTAAATTTGAGTGGAAATTCATGTCTCAGTTTTGAATGTTTATTTGAGTTTAAGTCCGGTAATACCTCGTACCCTATTCCAACGTCGAATATGGGTAAGGGGTGTTACATTGCTCATCAATTTTTAGTATTGCTTGATCAATTACATTGTGTGTTGACTGATTTCAACTATAGAGCAGGAGTTACAGGGTCTCGCTTTGGAGAAAGATGAGATGGAATTGATTGTTCGCCCAAATGAGATTTAGGAGAATAAGATCTAATTATCATGTGTGATTGGTAAGGTAATTTCTCGGGGTGCAAGTTATCAATTTTACAACTATCGAGGGAACACACCTTTCCCTCTGGCATTTAATGCAAGGTGCAAGAATAAAGGCTATCGGTGATAGGAACCTTTATTTGAGTCATTTTTTTCATATTGTTGATATAAAAAAATGGTGTAACACCCCAAAATCGGCCTAGACGTTATGGCCGAATCTAGCGATGTCACATGATAGGGTGCCTGAAAACTATGCCATCTCGATAAAACCATGCCCACACGGTCTAACTTTGCCTTGGCCCAAAATCTCACACACCCGTGTGGACAGTACGCTCGTGTGGCCAACACAGCTCAATTCAGTCCAGCCCATGTGTCGCACACGGCCTACCTGGCCATCACACGGCCATGTCATGCGCACACGACTTGGCCTCGTCGAACATACGCTATGTACATCACACGACCTACCACACAGGCGACCACACGCCCGTGTGGCATCGACAGTGAGGTTTTTCAGCTTTCACTAAAACCTTGTTTTTTATGCAATCAAGTACACACCTGGTTTTGATTGAAGCTAAGATGAACCCCAAGCCTTTCAGAAACTACCAAACGACATATGAACACCCAAAACTCGATTAATTTCGATTATAGAAGCCTTTCTTACCAAAATCCCAAATGAATAACTTGAAAACTACGTCAAACAATGATTCGAAGTCTTACCGAGATGGATATGATAACTAGCAGTCACCACACACTGGAAAACCCATTTAAAACCTTCATGTAGAACATAAACGTGAGTAAAACAAACCTTCCATTAATCACTTAACCAAAACAGCGACAAAACTAAGGAAAATCCACTTACCGAGCAAGGGAAGAAAACTGTAGTACGTCGAAAATGAATTGAACAAGGGAATAAAATAAGAAAAGGGAAAATCAAATGGAAAATCAGTAGGAAGTGGGGAAAAGAAACGACAGAGAGAAAGGGAGAAGAAAGAGGGAAAATTTCGTCAGAAAACTTGGGAGAATGAGGAGAGAGAGCCGAACGCAACAACTAACAACAGCAAGATAACTCGATAACTCCCCAATCCTTTATTTTTCTCCCCACATTCCCACTACTCACAACCACTATAGAATTTTGGTCAAACCGAAACTCCTTCAGTTCATAGAGAAAATATACGCTCATGCACACGTAGGGATTCGAACACAAGACCTCCAGCGTATTAACACTCCACCTAACCACCAAACCTGCAGGCTCATTTTGTTATAAGCTTATCAATAATTAAATAAAAGCCTATTGACCAAAGATAAGGCTTTATTCATAAAAATACTAAAATTTGTGCAAGTCATGGCTTGAACTTGGGACCTCCTACACACACCTAGAACACTTAACCACTGAAGTAGATACACAGTTGTGTCACACATTCGTAAAAGACAAAAATTTAAATTTTGGGGCATTACAAATGGTTTCCAAAAGTTTGTAGTCATTTAATAACTGATTGTTAATTTGTCAATTGTATAGAGGTTAGAATTCTAAAGTTGTCATCTTTTCAATCCTAAAGTTGTCATCTTTTCTTCTACAAACTTGATTAGGTCCAAGTCTACAATCTACTACCATGGTTTGCTTTGGAAAGTCTCACTAGGAAGCTTAGAAATATTTTAAAAATTTGCAAATTATGATAGGAGTAGTCCTAAGAATTTTTTGAATAGTTATATGAGGCTTCGCATCTTGCTTAATGTCAAGGAACTGTTGATATGTCAAAAGAAGCTTCAGAAGTAATGTATTTCTTCAAGGTCTCATTTATCCATGAACGAATTCCTCTAGTTTGTTATCTTTGTGGTTAATTCAGGCATAGCAAGTCTAGTTGTCGAAAACTTATGGAATTGACGGTGGAGAAGCTGGTTCGTGGTTGGTTAAAAGAAATTTAGGCTAAGGTCATGCGAACTTCACAAAATTAGTTAAACCAGTGGCGATGTGATTCCAATGAGTTGAAAGATCAGAAACTTTTTAATTTTTCTCGGGTTGTTCAAATTTCAAAATTAATGTGAGGTGTAGGGATTGAAAATCGATATATATCTTTTTTGAGAAAATTCTGATTTGGCAACTCAACTAGTGTTAACAAGTTTGTAATGGATTGGGCCATGGGTGGTATGAGTCAACAAGATGCTGGGCTTAAGTCCACTATTGCAAAATAGGATCAGTTTGTATTGGGCCAAATATCTACTTCGAGATCATCTCATTCTATTTTGCGGGATACTACTATGGAGATGAGACACTTAGGGTTAAGGAAAGATGAGATTATGGAAATTGATAAGTGGAAAAAGCAACCCTATATTACGTCAACCCAGACTCTTTCAGTTGTCATTGATTGCCCACTTGATTTGTTGATCGACTTTATAAATAGGGCCCACTAAGATTAATGAATTACGTACTTGGAACTATCGAGGCTCGGGTTACCCAAGTGTAGTTTTTTCCTTAAAGGACCTTGTATTCTCTAATAAACCCAAGTTTGTTTTGCTTATGGAAACATTGGTTCATTCAGAGAAAATAGAAGAATTAAGGGTTACTCTTCAATTTAATTGTTGTTTATGTGTGGATAGAGTAGGTTATAATGGAGGGTTGGCTTTCTTATGAAATTCCTCTAACAATGCTCGCGTTGTTTGTTACTCAATTAATTATGTTGATGTTTTGATTGAAGAGCCTGATCATCATAAGTGGCGTCTCACTAGGTTTTACGATTTCCCAAAATCATCACGAAAATTTGTAAGTTGGAGCCTTCTGAGAATTTTTTCGCAAGCATATGAATTCATGTGGGTGTGGATAGAGAATTTCAATAATTTGTTGTTGATTAAAGACAAGTTTAATGGTGCAAAGTACCCAACTCAATAGTTAGATAGTTTTTGCAAGTGTATCTCTAATTGTCTACTTAGTGAGGTTTTGTTGTCTAGTTTCAATTTTACTTGGAAAACAAGAGGGGCACCGATGGTTTTGTCATGGGGAGATTGGATCAAGCCTCTGTAAATTATGGGTGAATTGAGTTGTTTCTAGGCATTGACTGTTCAACCTTGTAGCATCAACCTTAGACCATAACCTGATAAAATTGGTGGCTACTACCTTTTTTTTAGTATCATACGGGTGTGAGATTCAAATTTGAGAATTCTTGGATGTTCAAATACTCTTTCCTTGATACATTTTGTTGTTGGTTGGATCGAGTGTGCATCGAGTAATGTTTCGGATAAGATCAAATTTTGTAGTGAGAGGCTCCGGCCTTGGTTTTTTGATCGAAATAGTAAATTTTATGCTCGGATTAAGGATATAAAGCAAAGTGGTTCGCTCGAATAGTCTGTTGGATCTAGTGCCCTAAATGTAGTATTTTTGTCTATGTACACTTTTATTTTTTCGAGTACATTGGTTTAATAAAAATATTTGATGAATTACATTAATACCTTTGTATATTGTTCTCAATGGTTTTTGCATGCAAAGCAAAATAGAAGCAAATATTTTCTCACTAGTTGTCTAATGTTTAACTAATACTAAGTGGTATTACGTGGTTGGATCATAATATGGAAAGACAACTTGTATTAGTATACGAACCTAAATATGTCCTTAATCTAATCGAAAATGAAAAATCCAATTGAAAGAATAATATGTTGTCTATCAAGTCCAATTGGGGAGATACTGTATCTTGGGTATCGGAGCAGATGACTCCTAGAAGATAGATATATATATGTGACTGACTAGGCTGACAATACATCGGACAAGACCCAAGTAGAACAGATCCTGAATCTGTTTGTGGATTTATTCACTTGTAACGTTCATAGTGTGTAATATGTCAATCTTTAGTGGATGATGGACTATGTATGCGTGACTCATATACTTAGAGGTAAGTAAAAGCCAAAGTTCAAATAGAGGAATTGAAAGTTAGTGTGTTAGGTATATATAACTTCTGCAATATGTTTGGTGTGTTAGGTATATATAATTTCTGCAATATGTAGTATCATTCACAATAGTGGAATTCATAGCCCAATGCATGAGTAAATGATATTCTATTGTTGACATTAAATGATAGATGAAAAATAAACATGGCTACGAGTTATTTGTCATTGTAACGAGTGACTTAATTACTATTTGATAGTAATTGATGTTTCATTAAAAAAGATGTAATGATTACCATGAGATAAAATAAGATCATATTAGGAGAAAAGATTTATCCTAAAGAGCTTAAGAATATCCTATGAAGGTAACACACTTATGGCAATGTCATTAGATGAGCACTGATCAAGTAACTTTCGTAATGGTATATAACTGGGGAGAACTTTGTTGCGATACTATAGTGGAATGACTTCATATCAGTCCCTCTGTTGGCTCGTTGAAACCAGAAATGAATTGCATGATGAATCAAATAAACATAAATGGATAGAAATGTAAAGTTTGAAAAATGAGTTACATTTAAAAATGAATGTGGTATCTCACTAAGTATGTAAATAACTTGAGAGTTAATTTAAGTGTTTTGAATTATTATCATTGAAGTTCAAAAATGTGAATTTGTTGGAGGTAGAAATTAAATATATTTTCTCATAGATTCTTTTATAATAAAATTTTTGAGATTTTAAAGGAATT
Organism: Gossypium hirsutum; assembly: GCF_007990345.1. Lineage (NCBI taxonomy): Eukaryota > Viridiplantae > Streptophyta > Magnoliopsida > Malvales > Malvaceae > Gossypium > Gossypium hirsutum. The sequence continues at coordinate 61,962,016 of NC_053433.1, read as the reverse complement.
AGAATTGGGTTGAGAAAATTAATTTATTGAAAAATTAATTAATTAAAATTAATTTAATAATAATATCTATTTTGGGAAATAGAAAAACATGTACTGGTTGGATTAAATTATAAAGTGTTGGCTAAAAGTCTAGGGAGCACATATAATTAGACCCAATACAGGATAGACCTGAATCCTTATCATAATACATATGAGGGGAAACACATCCTATTAGTCGCCTCTCTCTCCTTGTTCAACTAGGGGATTGTTTTTTTTTATTAAATAGACATTAATTACATTCTACTAATTCAACTGGGGTTTCATTGTAATAGCCCATTTTCAGTGAAATCAGAACAGTGATTTTGGGACCATAAATTTGAGCTAGAAATAAAATTTATTTTTATATTTTTGCATGGTTAGTATTTTGATAGGAATGTCATAAGAAAATTTTGATAAGAAAATTTTATCGATTTTGTGCTTAATTACGGATAGGACCAAATCGTATAAAATGTAAAAGTTGGATTCTAGTTGCTAGAAGGAAAAATAGCTATGGAATTCAAAACTTGAGGTCCTTATATGGTAATTAGACCATTAAAGAAAATTTAGTGGATTTTTTGATGATTCATCCATGGAAAAATTAAAAAAGGGTAATGACTAAATTGGAAAAGAGAAAAATTAATGGATGATAAATAATTAATAAGAAATAAAAATCATTTTATATCATCTTCTTCCCCAAATATTCCATGGAAACCCTAAGAAAGAGAAAACAAGCTTTCTTGACATAATTGGGTAAGTATTCAAGTCCCGTTTTTAGTAATTTTTATATTTTTGAGATCGGGATAGTCTAATCTATCTATTTGGGGGATTAATTTGAAAAATTATCAAAAGTATAGAAGTTATGCCATGGATGAATATGCTGTGCTGAAAATTTGAAATTTATGATAGAAAATGAAAGGTTGTTGATAGATAAACAACTTTTACAAAGTGAATTTTGATGAAATTGTAATTTAGGGACTAAATTGTAGAGTTGTGAAAATTGAAGAAAAATTTTGAATTTTATAGAATACATGTGCTGTAAATTTTATATTGAAATTTTGGTTAGGCTTGGAATAAGGAGTAAATTACAAGAATTTCATTTTCCGAGCCTAGGGACAAAATTGGAATTTATGAAAAGTTTAGGGACAAAACAGTAATTTTGCCCAGGATGTAAATTGAGTTCAATAGAATATGAAATGTGAGAAATTGATGATTAAATTCATTTATATAGATCCAGAAAACACAAATTCAAAGCTAGATCGAGGAAAAGAGTTTCAGATTAGTAGATTTTCTTGTATGAATTATTATTGAGGTAAGTTCGTGTAGCTTATTTATATATATTAACATGTTTGAATTGAATGTATATTTAATTTGAATGAAGTAAATGTTTATGTGACTATATGAATGTTATAAATATATGAATGATCACGTGATAGAAAAGGTCATTAAAATGTTAAGTTCCGTTTGAATAATGAAAATCGATGGATACATGTGATTTCCCGTATATGAATATGATTCTGCATATGTTGCAGAAGGGATTTAGCTTGGACTAGTAATCCCGATATAGCCTCTTGAGCATTCTGTTATATAGTTCTTACGAGCATTCTGATTGGTAGTGATTTTGCATATGTTGCACATTACCGTAGCTCTTTGTGAGCGTCCTGACATATGATCGGTTGTGATCCTGCATATAATTCGGACACAAACAAATCTCTTCATGAGCGTCCTGTTAAGCTAGCTTGAACTCTCTGCTACCTTATCTGAAGCTCCCTGATATTATCTATTCGGAGATATCTGAAAGGCTCTATGAGCTTCCTTAGTAAAAACTCTTATGAGTTTTCTGATTAGCTCAGATATGTGTCATGTTACATGATTACATGGCTCGTTTGAGCATCTTGACATGTGGCTCAAGAGTATGCTTCCTGAATAAGAATTGACGATTTATATATATGTACACCTTGAGTGTACTATTTAAGTATTCATCGATATTTCAGTAATTCAACGGATAGAGCTCCTGACAAGAGAAAGCGATGAGATAAATAAATTGTATTTTGAATAATTCTGAGTAATTTGATGAATTGTTTTATGATGAGCTCATCTATGCTTATTCGATATACATGAGACTTATGTAACTAACTTATTTGATTTAGTGTATATGTTTAGGCAATTTGCCAAGTTGCTGGAAAAACATGTTGTTGTATGCTTAATTTTAATAAAATGAGATTGATAAGTTTAATTCCTGTTATACAAACTTAATAAGCATATAATGCTTACTAGGTTTTATTTTCTCTGTTTTATAGTGCTCGAAAGCTTGCAAAGTTTGAGATTGGTTGGAGCAGCATCACACTATCCACTAGCTTGTTTTCATATAAATAGTAAACTCATTTTGGTATAATGGCATGTATAGGTAACTTGGCCTTTGATGGCATATGAATGTGGTTTGTAAATTAGCTATCGGAGTGGTTAGTAATGGTTTGTTTTGGTATAACTATAAGGATATATTAAGACAAATACCTATGTGTTAAGTTTATTAAATATGGTTGATCAAGTTATACTTAACATATAAGTAAACAAAAGTAAAATTATAATCATGATTGCATATGATAAAACATCATATTAGATGTTAGAACTGGCTTGAATTTAATGCTTGAATCGGCTAGTATATACTTGTAATTTTTGGTGTAGGTTATTAGCAAATTTGGGTTAGAAATAAAGCTAGGAAATGGCTTTTTTTTTCCACACAAGTAGACACACAGACATATGTCATGACCGTGTGTGACACACCGCCTGGTACATGGGCATGTGGTTAGGCCGTGTGTCCCCTACATTTTAAAATTGAGAAATAGAATGCTCAGAATTGAGCATATAGGCAGAGATACAGGCGTGTATCTTAGCCTTGTGTGCTACACGGCCTAGAACATGGGTGTGTGTCTTGGCTGTCTGAAACCTGCACTTAATTTTGAAAAATTTAATTAACCACACAGCCTAACACTCGAGCATGTGGCTGACCGTGTGGCACAAGTCATAGAGTTACATGGGGTTGAATACGGCTTGCAGCACAGGTGTGTCCCTAGACCACACGGGCGTGTGTCCCTTGCATCTAGGAAAATTTTAGAAATTTTGCAGAAAATTCTCTGAGTTTCCAATTTAGTCCCGACTTGATTCTAATACTCATATTGGGTCTCGAGGGTCCATTTAAGGGACATTATGAATAATCTAGGAAAATGAATAGTAATTGATAAGAATTATTTGTAAATGTTTTGAAAACTCCAATAATGCTCCGTAACCTTGTTCTGGTGATAGACAGGGTTAGGGGTGTTACATTCATTTCCCCTCCCTATAAATAGATGACACCGTTACGACTAAAGATAGAAGAAATTACACATAACTTCTAAGATATTTTTATTCTACTTGCAAACAGTGAGAGTTTATTTCTAAGTATAAATTCTATTTTCCAAGAATAATAATTCTATCGGTTTTTATAATAGAGATTTACTTTCTTACTGAAAATTATTTCTTGTTCTGTGTTTGATGCAAAAATTTTCAAGCCCACACTTAAAGTAGTTTGTGGTACGATAATAGTGGAGAAGGTCATTTTGTTGAAAGCTGGGAACGCTTAGGATCCGTCTAGCTCAAAACACAAGTACTATTTTAGGAAAATTTTGTTGCTATAAATATCACAAACCAACTCAATTTTCAAAATTTTATTTTTCCACTATGTAAGAAAATCGTTTTCGAATAGAATTTTTTCCAACATTGTCTTGATGATGAGTTGGTTGTACAATTACGTAAGAATCTAAATTCATTAGTTGCTCAAACATCTACTTACTAGAAACAATGGTCCAAGGTCTTTTGATTGCAATATGGGTAAGCAAACACAATATCTTTTTCATGCTTGGGCATCTTAAAGGAGGCGACAAAATCATATCCCCATGTTCTTAGATTTTGATGGGAGGTCTACTAATAATGAATGGATGTTCTCTATTGTTCGAAACTACTTCTTTAATCTCTTTTTTGCTTCTAATGGTACTGGTTTTGACAAGCTTTTAGATTTACGTTGTTGTATAACCAATGGTGATAGTGTTCAGCCATTGACCCCATTCATCATCCATAAGTTTCGGGAAGCTATATTTAGTATGCATTTAGATAAGGTGTCGAGTCCTAATAACATGAATCCCACTTTTTTTCAATGGTGTTGGTTGACCATCAGGGATGATATTTTCTCTCAATGCTATTTTTAGCTTCATAACTGTGAGTTTCGCAATACAATTCTGCTGTTGATTCCTAAAAAAGATATACCAAATTGCTTATTTGATTTACGCCCAATTGCTTTTTATAATGTGCTGTATAAAATTGTAGCAAAGGTTTTCACCAACAAATTGAAAGTCATTTTAATGGGTTTTTTTGAAATATAATCATATTTTCTTCTAGGATGATTAATCAAAAATAATGTCATGATGGCCTTCAAGCTTATTCATCACATGGAGAACAAGAGCAGAGGTAATGAGGGTGAGGTCACACTAAAAATTGATGTTAATAAGCCTTATGATAGAGTCGATTGGACTTTTCTTTTAGAATTTATTCTAGTCAAATTAGGCTTTAGTGAGGCTTAGGTGAAATGGATTATGCTTTGTGTTACAACACTATAATACTCAGATTCTTTCAGTGGTATAACACCTTAATACCCGACCCGATCGTCAGATTCAAGTTACAAGGTGCCACCTTAGTTTTCAGAGAAACTACAATCAAATTACAAATCATTAAACATTCAAGATTTATCTAGAAAAAAGTGTATAGATACGTAATTATTTACGGGTCTTATACAAGCTTAAAAAAGCTCTTTTTTTTAACCTGAGACTGAAATAGGACCAAATGGTAAGGATTACAAAGTTTCGAGTCAACGTTGCAATGCTAGGGTTACCTCGTCACGATACAACTCTCTATTTGGTGCTCGTCATGACCTTGAGTAATGATGTCGCCACATAGACTTTTCCTTGTATCTCGTCGCGATATCAGAGGTCCATCGTCGCGATGTGAATCACTATTTTCACAAGAATCAACTTGTTACAAGTTTGGTTTACCTATAAACAAGTTTAAACACCAACCATAATATCATATCAACATCTACCAAATCATACAATACAATTTATTCAAAATTGGCACCTCCAAATACCACAAAATTACTCACTTCTAATACCAATTAATCAAATTGACATATACCATTCATATTTCCAAAACAAACCACTCAAGATTATATTCACAACCTTAAGGCTTAAAACTAACTAGATGAACACATCCAAATACAAATTTAAAGCATCAACATTAGGTTATATCATATACAATTTGACCATTTGAGCACTTAGTCAAAATCCATAAGTACATGACGTAATACCAAAATGAAATATATTTTACAAACTTTGTTGAGTCGTAAGTGGTAGTCTGGATGTTGGCTTCCAATTCTGGGGCTCCAAGAATCACTTGAATATATGCACAGAGAAAATAAACTGTGCGCTGAGCAATAGGGCCTAGTGATACATTTATAATTCAAGTATATGACATAAGTATTAACAAATCAATCCCAAAGTAAACATGTCTATCTATATGCACATATCAACCATCTACTAACAATTCAGAGTTACCAAGCTTTGCATTATCAATATGCTTTATAAAACAAACACTAATTTATCCCAATTCAATTCAACATATGTGGACATTTTATTTTATTTATAATAGCAAGATTTCAAACATAATAATATCAAAACATTCAATTACAAGTCCCTTTTTTCCAATATACCACTTATATTGTCATATATTTCAGTTGTTTTTAGAGTCTACCGACTTATTCATATTTGTTTCGACCCCTAAGGCTTGATATCATTTGATTTGCATGTTCAAATGTATGATTACAACATTTCATTTGCATTTCATCACAATTCATTCCAAAGATACCAAAATATAACTCATTCATTTCATTTACTAAGCTTATATTTTGTAATCCTTATTAACTTGACTCAGGCACGGACTAATACCCAGATCATCCAACTAACACACCAAATTGGCACCAAAGTGCGTCATCGAATAAACCTAAGTAAGGGAAGCTAGCATGTAAAGTGCTTATAGGCTCACAAAGCGTATTACTGGTGCACGAAGTGCATCCTTGCTCACAAGGATGATCCTGGCGCATAAGTCGTACACAAATCAATCCTATGACATGCCAATTATATCCAACTCAACCTGACTAGTTAATAGGGTATCAATATTCAATTCCTTTTTTACATTTTAGTACACATCATATCTCAATCACTTTTACCATCACAATACAATTCAATAGCATTACACATATATTCCATACTATTTGAAACATACTCACATAATTTCCATGGCACTAAACATATTTAGAGCAATTCTATTTTATTCAATTTAGTCCTTTATTCTGAAAATTCACATTCAAGCTCAATTTTATATCTTATATCATCATTATATACTTACCTTGGTACTCCCATGTGCAGGTAACATGAAATGCAAACAATTCACATAACTTAAATTATAAATATACAAACCAAGATTTTCATGCGTCACTTGTCGATGATTTTCACTTTTTCTTTCCCTTTAGACAATTCAATGTTGTTGTTAGATAGAAATAATCATAAAACACATTCCATTACCAGATTATAGTCGAAATAGAATCAATTACCAATTTTACAAAATTTTCAAAGTATTCAATTTAGTCCCTAAAATTAAGATGAATATATCTTTCAATTTAGGGCTTCGAATTAAAATCTCATTTCACCAGAACTCATTAGGGACCCTAAATTTTTATCCTTACCAAAAATTCATGACAATTTTGCATTTTATTAATTTTGGTTCATAATGTACAAAACTAACAGTTAAGCTTTACAATTTAGTCCTTTTCATATACTAAGCTTAATTTATAACAATTTAACACCAAAATTATTCAATTCTCTATCATGAAAACTTTTTAAAACTTTAGAGTTTTGCAAATTAGTACATGGGTTAGCTAGATCAAGCTCCTATTGTTTAATTTTCATAAAAATTAAAGAAAAATGGCTAGGGACTTGAAATTAAAGCCAAAATCATAGAAACCATTGGCTATGGCATTCAGAAATTCTTTCTTGCTAGAATTAGTTGGGGAAGAAGACATTCTCTTTCTCTCCACCAAAATTCAATTTATATACCATGATTAGATTGTTAATTAACATAATTAATATTACTTTAGTCTAGTAAATATTATTTTAATTAAGTTATTACTCATATAATTATACGGTCCACTTATATGAATTTTAACATGGTATAATTATTGTTTTAAAACTTTGGTTAATTACAATTTAAGTCCTAAGCCATTTACTATTTACAAATTTATAGTGATTGATCTTTACAACTTAGTCCTTAGGTCCTAATTAACCACAATGTCAACTAAATTGGCTGTCCAAGATCTAATTCATCTATACTTTAACTCTGTAAATAATCTTATTAAATATTTAAGGGCTTGATTTGCGGAAATAGGGTCCTGAATTCGCCTTTTCCAACACTAATGGAAATTAGGTTATTATAATTCCTGCCCCTTAAGAAATTTTGTCCCTAAAATTTACCTGAAAAGAGGTGGGGATACTGGGATTTCATTGTCCCTTTTGGTTCCCAAGTCACTTCTTCAACATTTTATCTGCACCAAAGAACTTTTACTAGTGGCACTCGTTTATTCCTATGCTCTTTCACTTCCCAAGCTAAGAATTCGACCAACTCTTCATCATAAGATAAATCAAGAAGAACTTCAATTTCTTCCACTAGGATAACATGAGACAAGTTAGATCGATATCGTCGAAGCATGGATACATGGAACATGATGTGAATATTTTACAATTCTGACGGTAAAGCTAAGTGATAAGTAATCGATCCAACTCTCTCGATAATCTAATATGACCTGATAAACTCATACGACCTAATAAACCAAGGACTCAATTTCTATATTTGTCGAAAACACAAAATCTTTTTACACGGGGATACTTTTAAGAATACTTTTCCGCTTACTATAGCATACAAATTCTGTGTCTCAAACGCTTCTTTCAATCTATCTCTAATAAGTTTTATCATATTTTTAGCTTCCTGAATCAGTTCAGGCCCAACGACCCTTCTCTCACTTAATTCTGACCAACAAATAGGTGTTTTACATCTATGACCATGAAAACCTTCATATGGAGACATTTGAATGTTCAACTAGAAACTATTATTATACACAAAATCAACTAATGGTAAATAATGTTCCCAACCACACTCAAAATCAATAGCAAAGGCTTATAACATATTTTCCAACACTTGAATAACTCGCTCTGACAGACCATTAGACTGAGGATGGAATGCCGTGTAGAAATTTAACTTCATACCTAATGATTCATGCAATTGCTTTTAAAATCTCGAGGTGAAACAAGTATCTCAGTTATAGATAATAGATACAGGTACATCGTGCAGTCTAACTATCTTGTGAATATAGACTTTAACTAACTTCTGGAGTAACCAATTAGTTCTCACGGTAAGGAAATGAGTAGATTTTGTCAGTTGATCCACTATTACCCAGTCACATTCCTTTTACTTGGGGATAACGGTAACCCAGCTACAAAATCCATAGCAATTCATTCCTATTTCCATTCTGGAATAAAAATAGGTTGAACCAACTCGGTGGGAACTTGATATCTGATTCTCTAGAATAGAAATAGGCTGAACTAACTCAGTGGGAACTTGATATCTGATTTTTACAAGCTAACTTGTTAGGCATTTAGCGACATATTTGACAATTTCTCTTTTAATTCTAGTCCACCAGTAAGATCCTTACAAATCACAGTACATTTTCCCACTACTAAGGTGCATAGAAAAAGAACTATCGTGAGCTTCGCACAAAATCATTCTTTTCAGATAAGCATTATTAGGGACACATATTCGATTGTGAAACCAATGGAAATCATTTGCATTAATGTTGAAATTCTCGATATCACATTTTTGAAAAAACAAAAGTGCTTGTCGATGCTCTAAGCTAAAAGTCAATAATTGAATTGAGAGCAATGTTTTCTTAACTTTGTATTTATGATGACAACAGCCTTTGGCTGAGTTGAAATTTAAGCCCGTGTTATTAATTTTAATGTATCTAATTTATCTTATTTTGATGTAGGCGACGATTTGAGGACAAATCACCTGAAGAATGAGGGGACGATACATGCACGGGAACATTGGATGTGGACTTGAGCTCGTCAAGTGGACCAAATACCAAGTTGCCTATTCTTATACCATTTGGATGGAAAGATAATCTAATTGAAATTCCTATTGGGCGTATGATGCATGCTAGAGCCAATAAGCTTAAAGAGGGAATGATGGGTTTCATCCAGCAAGTTTGGGCTGAACGTGAAAAGAGCAATCCATATTGGGAACAAGATAAAGCTCCAAGTCCCTGTAATGTTTTGCATGTGGATTTTAAGGAGTAAACCATTTGTGTAGTTTAATTAATTCTACAGCTTTTAAAAATTGTGTCTTGTTATTACATAGTTTTATTAAGTCATTAGCTTTAGGTTGTAGCATCATTATTATGCTATTTATGATGTCCTAATATATATGTTTAATGTGTGTTTAATGTGTGTCCTAGGAGAGTCCAATGGTCAGCCTATTTAAAGCTTTAAATGGCTGCCTGGTTTTGCAAAAGTATCAAATGTGTTCACATGCAAATGGCTGCTCGGGTTCAACTTGAAGAGAGATCATTTCAGCCAACAAATGCTTCATAATTGTTTCCATCCAGATTTAGGGATAAATGAGACTTATATATCTTTTGGTGAATTGCTTAATCACGAAGCATGTGCGAAGAAAATTAAGGTCTTATGTCTGTTCAATTGAAGAGAAGTTCATAAACATATTCTTAGCTACTAAGTAAATTTCTTGTGCCACATTTATGACTAAATGTGTCCATTGATCTACTTGTGGCCTATAAATATTTCGATCATTTGAGTTGTAAAACCTAATGAACATTTTTATTATATTGTGAGAAGTCTATCTCTTTGTTCTTGAAAGAGCTTACCCGAACTTATCAAGATTTACCTTGTGGCGTCAGCCCTTTAAACTTATCACTTTTACTTTTTCCTTTTCTGAAGTGCAGTGTTCTAATATACTGTTGGCTACTATTTTTGCTAAATAGAGGGTCACAGACATTCTTCGTGAAATAGTTGTTTGTTGTTTCACTTTGTAGAAATCGAGTCATGATCCTTCATATCGTTGGTTCATTTCTAAGTATCCATTTCGTACAAGTTATCCATTTTGATCATTTACTTTCATCATCACCTTCAGTATTATTTTGAAATGATACAAAATTAGACGATCGGGCGCCTCAGCGACTTGTAATCGAATTCACAAATACGAGCACACATAATAATATTAATTCGCAATTTAGTTTTAATTTTATTACATTTTTATGTTATTCATAGTTATTATGTATTCTAAGTTTACCAAGTAATAGATTCTTCTATTTCCATACGTGAGAGTGTATTAAAATGGTGATATTTTCATATTTAAGTTGGAGATTTCAATTTTAAGTAATATGTTATATCCAAGGATCTATATAAAATAAATAGTCATGTTCATGTTACAGTTTTGATATGTAATATTTTCTATTCGAAGCACTTATTTTCAAGTTGGGTAAATTATTATTTTACTATTTGTCTTTTAGTTTTTTAAAATTATTCATTGCCTTTTATTTAAATTTATTTTCCTTTATAGTTTTTATATGTTAAATAAAGTTTATTTTAAATAATTTATGTGTTAGGGATTGATCTATATATATAATGAAATAGAATAGGTAGAGAAGATCGAACACAAATTTGACATGGAAAACTCTTCAAAAGAGGATAAAAACCACGAGAAAAGGGGGTTTCGACTCTTCAGTAAATGAGTAAATAAATGAGAGTAAAATATGGAGAAAATAAACATAGATGTACTGAATGTGCAAACACAAACCCCGAAAACAAAACCCTAACTCTCATAGAGTTCTCTCAAAAGAGGTACAAAATTCTCTCCATAATTACCACAAAAACTCTCACCAAAACTCATTTTGTGACTACATCTTGTCGTCCCCAAAAGAAAATCCCTGTAGTACTACATCTTTAGTTACCTTTTAATTGGCATCTTAAAATAGGGATACAAAGCCCTTTTAAATAGGCTAAGACTAGAGGTCTAATCATACTAAAAATATCCCTGAAGTAATCAGAGTTTAACTGGAAAAAGATAATATAGTTTAACTGGGAGAAGATAGCAGAGTTTAAATTAGAGAAGAAGTTCGATTTATGTGGGGAACATGTCACCATGTCGCAACGTCCCCATTCATGTCGTTACGACGCCTTCTATCATCGTAATGTCGAGATGCTTCTCATCGTGATGTTACCATCTATTCGGTTGAAAATACGAGGCACACCTCACAAATCTTCACTTGACTCGTATTTACCATACCTTTTTCTCTAGGCCTTTCACGACCCGAACTCGATCTTTGCAGAATGTCAACTAAGCCCTAACCATTCTCGAACTTGGAAATCGAAAGACTCTTAGTCTTCAAATTAAGGTCGTATAATGCAACCAGGGCCAGTGATACATGAATAGACGTGTGCTTCAAAACAGGAGAGAAAAATCGAGGAAATCAACTCCCTCCACTTGACTGTCATCCTTTGCAACCAATCTTGCTCTAAATATTTTATTTTATCCAAAATTGCTACAGTATGAAATCTGTGATTCTATCGAAGTTCTCGATATCAAAATTTGTTGTCGCCATCCCTGAAGGGTCGATTGTAGAATATGAACCAAGCTTTGATACCAGTTTATTGGGGATCGACCCATATAAATAACGAAATAAAAAAGGTAAAAAAGATTGAACACAAATTTTATGTGGAAAACTCCTCCGAATAGGATAAAACCACGGGCAAAGAAGGCTTCAACTTTTCACTAAATAAGTAAACAATCGAGAGTACAATATGAAGAAAATAAACCTAGATGTACTAAAGGTAAAAACCCAAACCCCAAAAACAAAGCCCTAACTCTCATAGAGTTCTCTCAAAAGGGGTACAAAATTTTGTCAATAGTTATTACGAAAACTGTCACCAAAGTTCATCTGCGACTACATCTTGTCATTCCAAAAGAAAAGCCCGGTAGTGCTACATCTTTAATTGTCTCTTAATTGGCCTATCAAAATAGGGATACAAGGCCCATTTAAATAGACTAAGATTAAATTTTTAAACATACTAAAATATCCCTAGAGTAATCAGAGTTTAACTGAGAAAAAAGAGCAAAGTTTAACTGGGAGAAGATAGCAGAGTTTTACTGGGGGAAGAAACCTGTTTTATGTCGGGAAGCTTCTCGTTGTGACGTCCCCGCCTGTTCGATTGAAAATACGAGGTACACCCCACATTATATCCTTATTTTTGAAAATTTACTTATTTGAATTAAATTTTAAATTTATATTATTGAAATTACTAATATTAAATTGGTAAGCTCAAAACATAATTTTAAAAAGACACTTATTAATAATATTTATGATTAAAATAGAGTAAAGATAAATTTAAAATTAAAAAATTGAATATTAATAATTTTAATATTAAAATAAATTAATTTAACAATATATGAAATAAATAACCTATAAAAATTATTGAAATTATTAAAAAATTAATATTAATACTCAAACCATGATTAATTATTTCTTTATTTTAATATTAATATTTTTATGATTAAATAATATTAATGAAACCAATTTTAAATTAATTAAATATTTTTTATTTTTTGTATTACATTATTTTTTATTTTTTTTAATAATTTAATACTATTAGAAAATTAATCTGTGAATCACACCAACCTATAACCTAATGTAATAATAAAGAAAGGTGTGAATGATGAACGAGTAATGAATGATTGATTGTTGATTAAGCTTTTTGACTTATGATGAAAAATAACGCTATGCCCAAGGTTTAGGACAAAGAATGTCGTGACAAAACAATGAAAAAATGTTTGGTTTGATTTGCTGCATCGATTTATTTATTTTATATTTTTATATTTCAATTTCCTCCTTATTTTGATTTTCGAGAGAGCGGTGTCGTGTGGTCCACTTTTTTATAAAGTAATACTAGAAGACATGGCACGGCGCTCTCTCTTTCACCCACCCTCTTTTATTAAGTAGAGGTTTCAAACGGAGTGATTCAAATTAAATTTTTTAATGTAAACTTTTTTTTATGAAAAGAAACAATTATTATTAGACTACTATATTAAAGTATGATACATGACATGATAAGGGCCTTCCAACAGTAAATAACATAGACAATTGAGTGGATTAGAATACACACAAGGTAACTCATTAAAGGAGCCTAGATCGAGGTTGGTAGCTACATCTCAAATATATCTAAGCATTCGCGCGTTTGTTCTTTTCTGCGAAAAATATATATTAAAACAAAAGAATATCTTGTATTCATCAATCAAAACCGATAATAATTAGGTTATAATTTGAAAGGGCTTTTATAAAATGTAACATAGAATAGCATCACTAACACATATCTTATAGGATATCACATTTGTTATTGGAGCAACTATAATTAAAATTTCTATTGATTAAATACTTTATATTCACTAACATGTTCATTACATCATCATATTATAATATATAATCTGGTCCAGGGTTTATTCAAGCTTATGAAAGCTCTTTCGATAACCTAAGACCATTGGAGGACTAAAATGTAACAAATTGATTCAGGCTGTGTAGGAAAATATGGAAATCACATATATAATAAAGGTAATTATATGTTATTATTTACTAACATGATAGGTTAGCCCAAATTAAAAATGATCTAATTTGGTTAAAATTTTATTGGGCTTTAATTATTAAATAAAGTATGATGTCAAATATGTGTAGAAATTCTAGTAATTGAGTTATAATCAAATTGTAATTAATGATAAATTCTAATTAATGATGGGTTAATTAGAATTTTATTAGAACTAATATGCCAATGTTATAAATATTAGGGTTATGGTTTCCAAATTAAGGTTATAAATATTAGGGTTATGGTTCCCAAATTATACATGAGATATCTTTTTTAATATCCCATCGTTAAGGAAGAGAGAGCAGATATTGTTTGAATTTCTTGTGTGCTAATTTGGAAGATCAAATCCCCAAAATTCGGTAAAATTTCAAGTAATTCATGGATTCAGGTACGCTTCCGCATTTAGTTTTATTCTTGATTTATTCTTGATGATTTGACATGATAGATCTTGGTTTATTAAGTTTTATTTCAGATTTATTTTACGAATCTAACAAGTGGCATCCGAGCTTTGTCATGTTGAATCATTAAGAATGAATTGATTCTTTATTATTTTCGGATTGATTCGTTTTTCTTTTTTAATTTTATGGATTTGATATTTTAATTATATATTATGTTGAATCTTTGAGATTCCTGATAAATTTTTGGGTTTTGATTCTTTAAATAAAGTTTTAGGGTTTTATAAATATAATCTAGTTTAATATTTGCATATGCTATTCGAAAGATGAAGGTTTGTTTATTTATTTATTTATAATCAATTGATAAAAAAATTAATTTGTGAGATTTCTTTCTCTTCTTTTCACACAATTATTTTATAAATTTTGGTTAAAGTCATTATTAAATTAAAGCTACAACTTACAACTTTTTACAATTGAAGAATTCTAATTGGGTTGTATAATTGGTTTTAAAAGTTAATTCATTTGATAATCGAATAAATGAATGTTGGTAAGTTTTTTTTTTTCATACTATTTGTTTTAAATTTTCTGTTTGTGGTTGAATATATATTGAATAATCATCTTTTGTCTTTATTCATGATGAATTATATCCACCATTGAATTTAATCCATATATACGAATGATTACTTTTGGTTTCTGTTATAATTATTAGTCCTTATGGAACCTAACTAAAATTAAAATATTTGGGATTTTTTTTAAATATGGTGGCTATGAATTTTCATAAGTAGTTGCTCATATAAAGGCTTTTATATAATTTGTGTGTAACGGTCTGATTTTGGGCTTAGTCAAAACAGTAGTTTTGGGACCACAAATCCGAGGCCGAGAATTTATTTTTGTTATTATTTTGGTTTTATAGTATGATTATGTGAGTGTATGAAAAAATTTGGCGGATTAATTTTAGAGTTTGTGAGCCTAATTGCGAAAAAGGACTAAATCACACAAAGGAAAAAAGTTTTGTTTTACTAGTCAAAGGTGTTAAATAGCTAGAGAACCAAAATTGGGGGTCTTTAACGTGCAATTAGGCCCTTTTGAGGTTGATGGCTGGCCATAGGGGACAAGAAAATCAAATGGTCAAGGGGTAGGTGACTTAATGTGTAATAAAATATTACCCTAGTGACTAGCCATCATCTATTTCATTTTTCCTTTCTCCTCCACCGAAATTTTCAGCAAGAATGGGGTTTTTGGAAGCTTGAAACTTTCAACCACTTATACCTCTCTCAAGTAAGTGATTTAAATGGTTATTTTTGATGATTTTGGTACCTTTGGAACCTTTAAAGCATGAGCTATCTATTGAGTGGACTATTTTGCAAAATGATAGATAGTCTAGAGATTTTCCATGAAAGAATTTATGATGTTTATTGAGCTTTTATGGAAGAAAATGAACCATGGTTGTTTAATAAACAACTTTTGTGAAAGGACTTCTCATGAAAACCCTAATAGGACCATTTTGTAAAGTTTGTAAAATAGATGGTAATTTTGTGAAATAATGAAAATTTTGGGTTGCTATAAGAGTAAAAAGGGTTCAGCTAGGCTTAAGACATGAAGAAATTGGATAAAAATTAATTTTCAAGCCTAGGGGTAAAATGGTCATTTTGCCAAAAATGTGAATTTTTGATTGTCTAAATTTATTTAGTGATTAAATGAGTGAATTTTTATTATGTTAGATCAAGAAATACGAAAACTGGATTTGGATCGAGGAAAGGCCAAGCTTTTAGATTAGGCCGATTAGTTGCTCACCTTTTGTAAGCCAAGGTAAGTTGTACGTAAATAATGCTAATTCAATATTGTCATGTATTATACGATTAGTATGGTATGAATTATTGATTTGCGTTGTGAATGAGAATTTGTATAATGAAGACTTTCGGTTGAACATTAGGAATAGATTTGGATATTCATGCCATGACATTGGGTGATATGTGTGCTAGTGTAAGACATGTTTGGGACATGCATCTGCCACATATTGAGAGCCAGTGTAAGACATGTCTGGGACATGTATCGGCCTCGAGATATACAAGCTAATGTAAGACCTATTTGGGACATTGCATTAGCTTGTTGCGTGTTAGTGTAAGACCTGTCTAGGACATGGCATCTACACCGATAGATGAGAGTCAGTGTAAGACCTGTCTGGGACACGACATCGGTCTCGATATATGAAAGTTAGTGTAAAACCTGTCTGGGATATGGCATCGACATCGATAGATGAGAGTCAATGTAAGACCATGTTTGGGACATTGCATCGGCATCTTATCACATGTTTGGGGCTAATGAATATCCTATAGTATTTATATCGAAATGAGAGAACTTATGATCATGTTGTGAGTGGTACAGGTACCTAAATGAGAATTTTGAAATACGAGCTTCATTTACATTTTATGTTTAGTAAGGAAGGAAAGTGAGTAAGTTATGGTTATAACCATATGTGTATTCTACATGAAGTATGAAATGTGAATTCAATCAATGTTGTATGCTTGGTGAGAGATGAATATGAGCAATTAATACTTATAAATCCTCACTTTCGTGTGCAAATTGAGTTACGTTAGGAGTATGATCCATTACGGTAACTTGTAGCTATTTCATTATTTACATGTGACTTACTAAGCTTTATGCTTACCCATTTTCCTTTCCATTTCCTTTTTGTGCCGCCCAATTAGCCCGTGGACCAGATACCATCAGAGGCCTCGTTCACACTATCATTTGAAGCACTTGGTTAGTTAGTTCTTTTATTTTGATTATGGCATGTATAGGACTTTGTCTTTTGAGTTTTGTGTCTTTACGATTTGGCCAAATGGGTTGGCTTGGGATGAAACCCTTTATTTTGTATAAGGCCACAAATAATGGCTAACATTTATCTATGATACGCAATTGATGATGTTTCATGGATGGACAAATTACATGAATGAACAAGTACTTGTTGGATTGTTAATGTGTAATGGGGTTGTTT
The DNA here is from genome assembly GCF_007990345.1 of Gossypium hirsutum. Taxonomy (NCBI): domain Eukaryota; kingdom Viridiplantae; phylum Streptophyta; class Magnoliopsida; order Malvales; family Malvaceae; genus Gossypium; species Gossypium hirsutum. The sequence continues at coordinate 61,944,770 of NC_053433.1, read as the reverse complement.
CTAGATATCTTGTTGTGGTTGAATAGGCTTTGTATTGCTCTGTGGATTAGTGGTATGGTTTACTTTGTAGGTTGGTATGAGTAAGGGTGGCAAAAAGGCTTGGCAGATAGCCTTATTTTTGTCCACACGAGTAGACACATGGGGGTGTGTCTTGGTCCTGTGCGACACACGGTCCGCCCTATGGGCATGTTGTTTGACTGTGTGTCTCTTGTACCTTGAATTTGCAAGTTAGTATGCATGGTAATAACAACACGGGCAGAGACAGGCCATGTGTCTCGGTTGTATGGAGAACACGGCCCCTGACCACGGGCGTGTGCCTTACTTGTGTGCCCCTAATTGGTTACTGACATCAGAAATAAATGTCAAGGTTTTTACACATGGGCTATGACACGGACGTGTCATGGCCGTGTGAGGGACACAGGATATGGCCACGGGTGTGTGTCTGACCGTGTGAAAACCCTGAAGGTTCGAAGTAGAAAATAATTCCACACGGATAAGGGACACGAACGTGTCCCTAATTTGCTTAGGCCGTGTGAGTCACACGGGCCTTCAGCACGACCATGTCGAACTGACCACATGGGTGTGTGCCCCTATTTCAAGTGGTATGTTTTCAAAGTTCCCAAAAATGTTCGGACTATCCCCGTACCATTTACAAAGCGTGTTTTGGGCCTCGTAGGCCCATATCAAAGTCTTTTAGACAATTATTGAAAAGTTTTAAATTTGAGCTAGTTTTTATAACTCGAAAATGATTGTATGCATGAATTTAAGTTAGGTAATGCCTTGTGTCCGGTCCTGGCCCCGGACTTGGGTAAGGGGTGTTACATTTAATGGTATCAGAGCTATGGTTTAGTCGATTATAAGACTAACCTAGCGTGAGTACGAGTCTAGCTATACATGCCATAGTTGTATATTGATAGTGTGATGAATCCTTACAAAATGAATTGTCTTTTTATATATGGTAATGGATCCTGACATGGCTACGATGGATGGTGTAGAAAGTAATGCGTCGGCTCCCGCTGAAGGGACCGCACTGGTAGAGAAGCTTACCTCCACATGATGGATGCATGGTACTCAGATTTTGTTCGTGCGAATCCGAACACTCTACCTCCCCTACCTCCTCCGATCCCTCAGCCTGCCCCTATGGCTCCCCATGGAGCAGACATGATTAGGAGAGAAAAGCCTCCAGTAGACAGAATCCGTAAGCATGGGGCCGAGGAATTTTGAGCGAACATTGATGATGACTAGGAGAGAGCAGATTTTTGGTTGGAAAATACCATTAGGGTATTTTATGAGCTATCATGCACACCTGAGGAGTGCATGAAGTGTGTCATGTCACTCCTACGAGATTCAGCCTATCAGTGGTGGAATACTCTCGTGTTCATTGTGTCGAGAGAAAGGGTAACTTGGGGATTCTTCTAGGAAGAATTCTGGAAGAAGTACATTAGCCAACGGTTTATTGATCAAAAGAGGAGGGAACTTTTTGAACTGAAGCAAGGCTGTATTATAGTGATGGAGTATGAGCTCAAATTTATGAGGCTTAGCAAATATGCGCGGGAGTGTGTATCCACCAAAGCCACGATGTGTAAGAGGTTCAAAGATGGATTGAATGAAGACATCTGACTATTGGTTGGAATCTTAGAGTTATGAGAATTCGTGGTACTTGTTGAGAGAGCTTGCAAGGTCAAAGAATTGGCCAAGGAAAAGAGAAGAGCGGACATTGAGTCCCATGACTCAAAGAAGAGGCAGATGGGGAAGTCACATTAAAACTCATACAAGAGATTGAGAGAGTTTTCTACTCGATCAAATGCATCAGTGGGGTTCTCGAGAAAGAGTAAGAATAAGCAGTATGCGGTGACAAAAGCCCAAACCACTTCAATCGTGAGTGTTGGTAGTGCTCGCCCGGATCGACCAGAGTGTCCTCAGTGTGGTGGACATCATGTTGGTGAATGCCAAAGAAGTGAAAGGGGTTGTTTCAAATATGGATCACTTGGCTATTTTATCCGTAGTTGTCCCGAGATGGGTAAGAAAAATAGAGATCGAGCTGTGAGATTGGGTAACGCTCCTTTGAGGGGTAGACCATAGAAGAACTGGGAAAGTGGGGCTGACAGTTGAGGTACACCTAAAGATTCCATTGTGAGGTTCGAAGGTAGAGCGCCTATAAGGACTTATGCTATACGTGCCCGTGAAGAGGCAGAGTCTCCTAATGTGATTACGGATACCTTTTCTATCCATGATATATCAGTCATTGCTTTGGTTGACCTGGGTCTACCCATTCTTATATTTGTATGGAATTGATACCCCGTATGAACATGCTAGTTGAGTCCACTAAGTTTGTGGAAAAAGTGTCTAACCTTTTAGGCAAACATGTGTTAGTTGACCAAGTGTGTAGAAATTGTCCTTTGACAATTAGAGGTCATTTTTTTCCGGCTAACTATTGCCATTTAATGAATTTGATGTGATCCTTGGGATGGATTGTTTAACTTCTCATGGTGTTGTAATGGACTGTGGACAAAAAGTTATCGAGTTGAAATGTGGGAGCGGGGATGTTCTTCGGGTTGAAACGAGTGAATTAGACAATTCACTTGTAGTGATATCGTCCATGTTGACAGTGAGATATTTGAGAAAAGGGTATGAAGCTTACCTCACTTTTGTATTGAATACTCAAGCATTTGAATTGAAGATCAAGTTAGTACCAGTGGTATGTGAGTTCACATATGTGTTTTTGTAGGAATTACCCGGATTGCCTCCAGTGAGGGAAGTTGAATTTGGAATTGAGTTAGTCCCTGGTACGGCACCCATCCTGATTGCTCTGTATAGGATGGCTCTGACGGAGTTAAAGGAGTTGAAATTTCAGCTACAAGAGTTAACAGATAAAGGTTTTGCGAGACTGGGCTATTCTCCGTGGGATGCTCCGGTACTTTTTGTGAAAAAGAAAGATGGTCGATGAGGCTATGTATAGACTACAAATAACTTAACAAGGTCACTATAAAGAACAAGTATCCCTTGCCAAGGATAGACGATTTGTTTGACCAATTGAAAGGAGCTATCATGTTTTCCAAGATAGACTTAAGGTCCGGTTATTACCAGCTCAGAGTAAAGGAGCAAGATGTACCAAAAACCTTGTTTAGGACGAGGTATGGGCACTATGAGTTCCTTGTTATGCCCTTTGGTTTAACGAATGCCCTTGCAGTGTTTATGGACTTGATGAACCGAATTTTCCAGCTGTATTTGGATAAGTTCATAGTGGTCTTTATCGATGATATATTAATTTATTCTCGAGATACGAGTGAACACACGGAGTATTTGAGAACTGTTTTGCAGACCTTGAGGGATAAGCAACTGTATGCCAAGTTTAGTAAAAGTGAGTTTTGGCTCTAAGAAGTCAGATTCTTAGGACACATAGTGTCGGGTGATGGAGTTAGAGTTGATTCGAGTAAGATCTCGGCTATTGTTGAGTGGAAACCGCTGAGGAATGTGTCAAAAATTAGAAGCTTTCTGGGCTTGGCAGGGTACTACAGACGATTTGTTAAAGGGTTCTCGATGATAGCTACTCCGATACTAGACTACTACAAAAAGAGGTCAAGTTCAAGTGGAATGATAAGTGCCAATAGAGTTTTCAGACATTAAAGCCCCAGTTTTAGTGCAACTGGAATAGCGAAAAGAGTTTTTGGTATATAGCGACGTCTCCTTGAATGGATTGGGGTGCGTACTCATGCAAGAAGGTAAGATCATAGCCTATGCATTGAGACAGTTAAAGCCGCATGAGAAAAACTGCCCGACACACGATTTAGAGTTGGCAGCCATTGTATTCGCATTGAAAATATGGAGACACCATTTGTATGGCAAGAAATGCCGAGTGTTCACCGACTATAAAAGCCTCAAGTACTTGATGACTCAGAAGGAGTGAACCTACGACAACGGAGATGGCTGGAGTTGATAAATGACTATGAGTTGATAATCGACTACCATCTAGGAAAAGCAAACATAGTTTACCGACGTTCTGAGTAGATAGTCATTATTCACCTTGAGGGCCATGAACACTCAGTTGTCTATGGCCAACGATGGTTCAGTTCTAGTAGAACTAAGAGCTAGACCGATGTTCCTTCAAGAGATCTGTGAAGCTCAGAAGGGTGATAAGGAATTGCAAGCCAAGATGACTCAGAACAAGACAGATTGTGAACCAGACTTTCAGATTGGTACTGATGGGTGTATAATGTTCAAAGATAGGGTTTGTGTACCCAAGGACAATAAGCTTATTCAAAGGATTCTATGAGAAGCACATAGTGGTTACTTGTCTATCCATCTGGGTAGCATGAAAATTTATAACGACTAGAAGAAAATGTACTGGTGGTCGGGAATGAAAAGAGACATTTTGGAGTTTATTTCTAAGTGTCTAGTTTGTCAACAAGTGAAGGCTGAACACCAAGTACCTTCGAGTTTACTTCAACATGTAATAGTTCCCGAGTGGAAATGGGACCGTGTAACCATGCGTTTTGTGTCAGGGTTGCCTTTGACACCAAGGAAAAAGGATTCCATTTGGGTTGTTGTTGATAGGCTTACCAAATCGGCACATTTTATACCGGTGTGTACCGACTATTCCCTTGAGAAATTTGCTGAATTGTATATTTTTGAGGTCGTGAGACTTCATGGAGTACCCCTGTCGATTATTTTAGATAGAGATTCGAGATTTACCTTGCAATTTTGGAAGAAGTTACAAGAGGCGTTGGGAACAAAATTGAATTTTAGTACAGCTTTTCACCCGTAAACCGACGGCCAGTCAAAAAAAGTGATTCAGATTTTAGAAGACATGTTGCAGTGTTGTGTTCTTGAGTTTCAAGGCAGCTGAGAAAGGTATTTACCGCTGGTAGAGTTTGCTTACAACAATAGTTATTAGTCAAGTCTGAAAATGGCGTCCTATGAGGCTTTGTATGGACGCAAGTGTCGAACGCCTTTATATTGGACTGAACTTAAAGAAAATTAGATGCACTGGGTTGACTTGGTCAAAGAAACCGAAGAGAAAGTTAAGGTGATTCGTGACTGTTTGAAGGCCGCTTCAGATAGACAGAATTCCTACACAGATTTGAAAAGAAATGAAATTGAGTTTCAAGTCGATGATAGGGTGTTTTTGAAAGTATCTTTGTGGAGGAAAGTCCTCAGATTCGGTAGAAAGGGCAAGCTGAGTCTTCATTTCATAGGACCTTATGAGATTACCGAGAGAGTAGGGTCTGTTGCCTACCGATTGGCTTTGCCCTCAGAGTTGGAAAGGATTCACGGCGTGTTTCATGTGTCGATGTTACGTCGATATAGATAGGATACTTCACATGTGATCGCACCAACTGAGGTTGAGATTCAGCGAGACATGACTTATGGTGAAGAACCGGTTAAGATTTTGGCTCGGGAGGTTAAACAATTGAGGAATAAAAATATAACACTCGTGAAAGTTTTGTGGCATAGACATGGAGTTGAGGAAGCCACATGGGAACCCGAGGAGACCATGAGAGACTAATACCCCAACTTATTAACTGGTAAGATTTTCAGGGATGAAAATCCCTAAGGGGGAGAATTGTAACGGTCCGATTTTGGGCTTAGTCAGAATAGTGGTTTCGAGACCATAAAACTGAGGACGAGAAATTATTTTTGTTATTATTTTGGTGTCATAGTATGATTATGTGAGTGTATGAAAAAATTTGGTGGATTAATTTTAGAGTTTGTGAGCCTAATTGCGAAAAAGGACTAAATCACATAAAGGGCAAAAGTTTTTTTTACTAGCCAAAGGTGTTAAATAGCTAGAGAACCAAAATTAGGGGCCTTTATAGTGTAATTAGGCCCTTTAAAAGCTCAAGGCCGGCCATAGGGGACAAGAAAATCAAATGGTCAAGTGTAAAATAGATGGTACTTTTGTGAAATAATGGAAATCTTGGGTTGCTATAAAAGTAAAAAGGGTTCGGCTGGGCTTAAGACATGAAGAAATTAAATAAAAATCAATTTTCAAGCCTAGGGGTAAAAATGGTCATTTTGCCAAAAAATGTGAATTTTTTGTTGTCTAAATTTATTTAGTGATTAAATGAGTGAATTATTATTATGTTAGATTAAGAAATACGAAAACTGGACTTGGACCAGGGAAAGGCCAAGCTTGTAGATTAGGCCGATTAGTTGCTCACCTTTTGTAAGCCAAGGTAAGTTGTATGTAAATAATGCTAATTCAATATTATCATGTATTGTACGATTAGTATGGTATGAATTGTTGATTTGCATTGTGAATGAGAATTTGTATAATGAAGACTTCCGATTGAACATTAGGAATAGATTTGGATATTCATTCCATGACATTGGGTGATATGTGTGCTAGTGTAAGACATGTCTGGGACATGCATTGACCTCGAGATATACAAGCTAGTGTAACACCTGTTTGGAACATGGCGTTAGCTTGTTGCGTGTCAGTGCAATACCTGTCTGGGACATGGCATCGACACCGATATATGAGAGTCAGTGTAAGTTCTGTCTGGGACTCGACATCGACCTCGATATATGAAAGTCAGTGTAAGACTTGTCTGGGACATGGCATCGACAACGATAGTTGAGAGTCGGTGTAAGACCATGTCTGGGACATGGCGTTGGTATCTTATCCCATGTTTGGGGCTAATGAATATCCTGTAGTATTCCAAATGGTTCAACGGAAGATTTATGATTTATATCGAAATGAGAGAACTTATGACCATGTGGTGAGTGGTACAGGTACCTAAATGAGAAATTTGAAATACGAGCTTTATTTACGTTGTATGTTTAATAAGGAAGGAAAGTGAGTAAGTTATGCTTATGACCATCTGTGTATTTTACATGAAGTATGAAATGTGAATTCAATCAACGTTGTATGCTTGGTGAGAGATGAATATGAGCAATTAATATTTATGAATCCTCACTTTTATGTGCAAATTGAGTTATGTTAGGAGTATGATCCGTTATGGTAACTTGTAGCTATTTCATTATTTACATGTGACTTACTAAGCTTTATGCTTACCCAGTTTCCTTTCCATTTCCTTGTAATGCCACCAAATTAGCCCATGGACCAGATACCGTCAGAGGCCTCGTATTTTGATAATGGTATGTATAGGACTTTGTCTTTTGAGTTTTGTGTCTTTATGATTTGGTCAAATGGGTTGGCTTGGGATGAAACCCTTTATTTTGTATAAGGCCACAAATAGTGGCTAAGATTTATCTATGATATACAATTGATGGTGTTTCATGGACGGGCAAATTGCATGAATGAACAAGTACTTGTTGGATTGTTAAAGTGTAATGGGGTTGTTTCTAGATATCTTGTTGTGGTTGAATTGGCTTTGTATTGCTCTGAGGATTGGTGGTATGGGTTACTTTGTAGGTTGGTATGAGTAAGGGTGGCAAAAAGGCTTGGTAGATAGCCTTATTTTTGTCCACACGGGTAGACACACGGGGTGTGCCTTAGCCGTGTGCGACACACGGTCCGCCCCATGGGGTGTTGTCCGGCTGTGTGTCCCCCGTAGCTTGAATTTGCAAGTCAGTATGCATGGTAGTAACAACATGGGCAGAGACACAGCCGTGTGTCTCAGCCATGTGGAGAACACGACCCCTGACCACGGGCATGTGCCCTAGCCGTGTGCCCCTAATTGGTTATTGACGTTAGAAATAGAATATCATGGTTTTTACACAGGGGCTGCGATATGGGCGTGTCATGGCCGTGTGAGGGACACGGGCTATAGACATGGGCGTTTGTCTGGTCGTGTGAAAACCCCTGTAGGTTCAAATGAGAAAATAATTCCACATGGGGACGTGTCCCTATTTTGCTTATGCCGTGTGAGTCACATGGGCCTCAGCACGGCCATGTCGAATTGACCACACGGGCGTGTGCCCCTGTTTCAAGTAGTATTTTTTTCAAAGTTCCCAAAAATGTTCGGACTATCCCCGTACCATTTTCAAAGCGTGTTTTGGGTCTCGTATGCCCATATTAAAGTCTTTTAGACAATTATTGAAAAGTTTTAAATTTGATCTAGTTTTTATAACTCGGAAATGATTGTATGCATGCATTTAAGTTAGGTAATGTTACCAAAGTCAAAAGTCACCAAAGTGATTTTTTTTGTATAAATTATTTTGCTTTAAAATATAAAAGGTTGTGTGCATGTAACTTAAGTTATGTTAATATTGATTGGCCCAAATGAAGGTTAATAATATTACATGTGCAACTATAGTAATAAATATGTGACAATTATTTGGTTTTACATGTAAGCAATAAATTGGTCTAAAGGAAGATTTATGGTTTGACATGTTCTTATTGTCAATATTTGATTATTACACTAATATATCACTTACAAGTTAATATTCTATCTAAAGATTAAATATTAATGGATTTTCCGATATGATGAGGTTTACCTTTATTCAAATTATTTTGGTTTAAATTTGAAGTCTTATACTTTATGATTTATTCAACTATTATTATATTTGTGAACATCATTGTATGTTGTTTTAGGATAAATATATACATATATATATACACTCTTATCTTTTACTTTGATTGAAAGATGAAATTAATAGAAATACTTTGAAATAAATAAATTCAGATTTTGGCTTTAGGTTTTAATTAAGGATGTCTAATATTTTAAATAGATTATGTAACACCCCGAACCCGAGACCGACACCGGAGTCGGACACGAGATGTTAACAAACTTTGAAAAATTTCCTTCCAGATACTGCCCAGTCTGAGTACTAGTCGCTTCAAAAATCATATCTTGAGTTTCACAACTCGAAAATCAGTTTGGTGATTTTTCCCTGAAACTAGACTCATGTCCCCACCTTTGTATTTTTTTCTAGAATTTTTGGTCGGGCCAATTAGTACAGTTTATTAGTCAAAGTCTCCCATGTTACAGGGGTCGACTACACTGACCTTTTCCCATTACGACTTGGATATCTCTCTGCACAGAGCTTCAATACAGATGCCGTTTCTTTCTATGGAAACTAGACTCAGGGAGGAATCCATACATATATGGTATGACCCCTAATTATCTCTGATCAATTTATAGTGAATTTCCAAAGGCGGAACAGGGAATCCAGAAACTGTTCTGGCCCTGTTCCACAAGAACCCGAATATCTCTTACTGTACTGTCCATATGATTGTTTCGTTACTTTCCTATGAAAGTAGATTCTTCAAGGTTTGTTTACATAATTTATTCACTATTTAATTCCATTCCTACTATTTTTAGTGATTTTCCAAATCTACGTCACTGCTGCTGTCAGCATCTACCTTTAAGGTAGGCTTTACCTATTTCATGGTTCAACTAGCCCTTTTTGCATACATAGCACAATTTATGAAAGTGATTAACCATCCCCGTGGCCAATCCTTGTCAAGCATATCCACACTAAATGATTATAACATTATACTTAAACACATATAAGCCATTTTCACATGGCTATCCAAAACTTATACATCACATAAAGTACTCGAAAAACAACAATGGGTCGTCCTATACATGCCATATCAAAATTCAACCAAAAGAGTACCCATAAGAGCCTTTGATAGTGTGGGCGACTTCGACGTCAAGATCCCGAGTCCGATAGCTGGAGAACCAAAAAAATCTATAAAACAGAGGAGCAATGGAACGAAGTAAGCAATTTATGCTTAGTAAGTTTTGAGCAAGAAATTCCAGCATAAACAAAGAATAACACACATTTAGCTAAATGGAATATTTCATAATACGCAATTTACCGATATCAAACTTGCTTCACAACATTCACAACCCTTATGTACATACACAATAGACTAACTTAGCCGAAGGCCGGTAGCTCGTTTATCAACTGAGCGAACATTTATTTGTAAGGGCTCGATTTATTCAACACATACGTAACATATCCCCATATTGGGATGTTTTTCGAGTATTCGCTGGAATTTTACAGCAAGCTCATTCATTACCAAATCACGTACCTTCGGGATTTAACCGGATATAGCTCCTCGTTCAAATGCCTTCGGGACATAGCCCGGTTTTAGTAACTCACACAATGCCTTCGGGACATAACCCGGATTTAACAACTCGCACGAATGCCTTCGGGACTTAACCCGGATTTAATAACTCGCACAAAGGCCTTCGGATCTTAGTCCGGATATATTCACTTAGCACAAAGCCTTCGGGACTTAGCCCGGACAGCATTCAATTAATCATGCACATTCATATTTCATTTTCATTTGCGAAACTCAAACACAAGGCACATATCGTCCTTGCACATTCGGCTCAATAGCCACACATAGAGCATGATTTGATCACATTGTAATTTAAGCTCTCTTACTCAAGAACTTACCTCGGGTGTTGTCGAACGATTCCGCTAGGTATTCAACCACTTTTTCCTTCCCTTTATCGGATTTATTTCCCCTTTGCTCTTGAGCTTAATCAAACAAATAAATTGATTTCATCATTTAGGCATCAAAAAGATGAACACAAGGCACTTAGCCCATATTTATACATTAGACATTAAAGTCTCATACATGCAAAAATCATGCATCAACACAACATATTAGCTAATTTCTTTCCCCTTGGCCGAATATGCATGTCTATTTTTGGGGTCGATCTCAACACTTAATACACACATATACACACACTAGTAAAGCATCCTCCCCCTTTTCATCGATTTAACACATGCATTGATCATCAACATGCAAAGTTACATTCGGCCTTAGCACACATCTTGCTAGCCGATTCTTCTCCATTTAGCAACCAATGCACATATGTGCTCACACAAAAATGCTAAAAAGGAGGTTCAAGAATCATCAAGCCATCATCACATGCATCATTAACAAGCCTCATATTTTGCATGCAATGGCATTAACCCAACCTCCACCTAGGCCGAATCTTAACTCATCCTCATGCCTCATCACCACAACATCAAACACCAACCAAGAATGATGCATCCATGGTCAAGTGCCAATTCCATCACATAGCAAGATTTAGACCATGGGCCAAGTAGAACTCAAGCTAACAACTAAAACATGCATGCATCTCATGGAACATCATCAAACATACCTTAGCCTAGCTACATGCATGGCCGAATCTCTTCACCTTTCTTCTTCTTTCCTCCTTAAACTTTTTGGCCAAGGATGAACCAAAGGATGAGAAAATTTTTCTTTGTTTTTTTCTTTCTAGTTTCGGCAAGCATGAAGATGAGAAAAGGATGAACAAAATTCTCTCCTTTCTCTTCTTTAGCTCACGGCAATGGGGGGGGACAAACAACTACACACACATTTTTTTTTTGTATTCTCCATACTCCTTTTTATTATTTTATTTGTTTTATCCCAACATTTTATGACACAAATTAACATATCTTATTTGTGCCATACTCATGCCATAATTTCCATAAAATAAATTGCACACTTGTGCATCATGCCCATCATGGCCGGCCACTACTAGTAGGGGGGAAATTTGACATGCAAGTCCCCCCCTTTGTCCACATGCACTAATAGGTCCTCACACATTGACCTATCACATTTTAGAATTTTCTCACATAAGTCCTATTAACTAAATTCACATGAAATCAACCAAATTGAAGCTTGAAATTTTCACACATTCATAATTACATATTCTAGACAATAAGTATCACATTCAAACATTTTGGTGACTCGGTTTAGCGGTCCCGAAACCACTTCCCGACTAGGGTCAACTTTGGGCTGTCACAACTCTCCCCCACTTAAGAAATTTTCGTCCCCGAAAATCTTACCGGTAAATAGGTTTGGGTATCGTTCTTTCATCGAGCTCTCGGTCTCCCAAGTAGCTTCCTCGATCCCGTGTTTGAGCCATAACACCTTTACTAGCGGAACTCTTTTGTTTCGCAACTCCTTCACTTCACGAGCTAGGATACGCATCGGTTCTTCTTCATAGCTCATGTCGACTTGAATTTCAACCTCTGATGGGCTAATTATGTGCGATGGATCAGATCGATAGCGTTGAAGCATCGAAACATGAAAGACGTCATGAATCTTTTCAAGCTCCGGGGGCAAAATCAATCTATACGCAACCGGACCAACTCGTTCGGAGATTTCGTACGGCCCAATGAATCTTGGGCTCAACTTGCCCTTACGGCCGAACCTGAGTATCTTTTTCCAAGGTGAAACCTTAAGGAACACTTTATCTCCCACCTGATACTCGATGTCTTTTCGTTTCAAATCTGCGTACGACTTCTGACGATCCGTGGCTACCTTTAGACTTTCACGGATTACCTTTACTTTCTGTTCAGAATCTTTAATCAAATCAACTCCGAAAATTTTACTTTCACTGAGCTCAGTCCAAAACAATGGTGTACGGCATCTACGACCGTACAAAGCCTCGTAAGGTGCCATCTTAATACTTGATTGAAAACTATTGTTGTAAGCGAATTCAATCAAAGGTAAATACCGTTCCCATAAACTACTGAACTCGAGGATGCAACATCTCAACATATCCTCAAGTATCTGAATTATCCGCTCGGATTGACCATCGGTTTGGGGGTGAAAAGCAGTGCTAAAATGCAGCTTGGTACCCAGAGCTTCTTGCAATTTCTTCCAAAATCGTGAGGTGAATCTCGGATCTCTATCCGACACGATAGAAACAGGTACCCTGTGTAATCTCACAATTTGATAAACGTACAATTCAGCTAGTTTATCCAATGAAAAATCCGTACGTACGGGGATGAAATGAGCCGACTTAGTCAGTCTATCAACAACAACCCATATCGCATCCTTCTTACTTGCTGACAAGGGCAGTCCGGACACAAAGTCCATTGTGACTCGATCCCATTTCCACTCGGGTATCATGATCGGCTGGAGTAATCCTGAAGGCACTTGATGTTCCGCTTTCACTTGTTGACATATCAAACATCTCGAAACAAAGTCGGAGATGTCCCGTTTCATACCATGCCACCAAAATTGACGTTTCAAATCGTTGTACATTTTCGTACTCCCCGGGTGAATTGACATTCGGCTACAATGGGCTTCGTTCAGAATCATCGAAATGAGTTCCGAATTCCTTGGAACACACAAACGATTTCTGAACCTCAAACAATCATCATCATCAATTTGAAACTCCGATTCCTCGTTCGGAAAACACTTAGCCCATTTTGCAACCAATTCATCATTGACTTTCTGAGCTTCACGAATTTGGTGAGTCAATAATGGTTTAGCTTTTAATTCAGCTACTAACACACTGTCTGGTAGAACTGACAAATGCACGTTCATCGCTCGTAAAGCAAACAATGACTTCCGGCTTAAGGCGTCCGCAACCACGTTAGCCTTTCCCGGGTGATAATCAATGACAAGCTCGTAATCTTTCAACAACTCAAGCCAACGTCTTTGTCGCAGATTCAAGTCTCGTTGAGTCATCAATATTTGAGACTTTTGTGATCCGAAAATACATGGCACTTCTCACCAAACAGATAATGTCGCCATATTTTTAAAGCAAACACGATGGCAGCTAGTTCGAGATCATGGGTCGGATAATTCCTCTCGTGAGGCTTCAATTGTCTCGACGCATAGGCCACGACTCGACCTTCTTGCATCAATACGCAACCCAACCCAAGTAGGGATGCGTCACTATAAATGACAAACTCTTTACCTGATTCGGGTTGCACCAAAATTGGAGCTTCAGTCAAATGAGTTTTCAGTTGGTCGAAACTTTTCTGACATTTCTCCGTCCACTCGAACTTAACATCCTTTTGAAGTAGCTTCGTCATTGGTGTGGCTATCATCGAGAAACCTTTGACAAATCGTCGGTAATAACCGGCGAGCCCCAAAAAGCTCCGAACTTCAGTAACATTTCTCGGAGGTTTCCAGTCAAGTATGGCCGAAATTTTGTTCGGGTCAACTCGAATACCCGACGCGGATACCACATGACCCAAGAAGCTAACCTCTCTTAACCAGAACTCACACTTACTGAACTTAACATATAACTGCTTATCCCACAAAATTTGCAGCACTAGCCTCAGATGCTCAGCATGTTCGGTCTCGTCTCTTGAATAGACCAAAATGTCATCAATTAACACCACTACGAACCGATCCAAATACGGTCTGAAGATCCGATTCATCAAATCCATAAATACTGCAGGGGCATTAGTGAGCCCAAACGGCATCACTAAGAATTCGTAGTGACCATATCTCGTTCTGAAGGCAGTTTTGGGAATATCTGAATCTCGTATTCGCAACTGATAATAGCCCGATCTCAAATCTATTTTTGAGAACACTGAGGCTCCCTTCAGTTGGTCGAACAAATCATCGATGCGCGGCAACGGATATTTCTTCTTTATCGTCACTTTATTCAGCTGACGATAGTCAATGCACAACCTATGGTTCCATCCTTCTTTTTCATGAACAAAACTGGTGCACCCCAAGGTGAGAAACTTGGTCGAGCGAAACCTCTATCCGTCAGTTCTTGCAACTGAGCTTTCAACTCCTTTAACTCGGTTGGTGCCATACGATACGGAGCTATCGAAATCGGCGTAGTCCCAGGTACAAGCTCAATACCAAACTCTACCTCCCGAACAGGTGGTAAACCCGGTAATTCTTCCGGAAAAACATCCGGGTATTCACAAACCACCGGCACAGATTCGGGTTTCTTTTCTAATTCTTTGTCACCAAGTACATACGCAAGGTATGCTTTGCACCCTTTTCTTACATATTTCTGTGCCAACATTGCTGATATTACAGCTGGCATCCCCTCCAAGTCCGCAGACTCAATTCGGACTACTTCGTTATTTGCGCACCTCAAATCAATAGTCTTGCTCTTGCAATTCACAATCGCATCATGCGCGGTCAACCAATCCAAACCAAGGATAACATCAAATTCATCAAACGGCAAAAGCATCAAGTCCGCCGGAAAACAGGAACCTCGAATTTCCAGGGGACATTTCTTACACACTTTGTCGACAAGCACGTAACGACCCAAGGGATTTGACACCCGAATTACGAACTCAGTAGACTCAATAGGTAAAGTCTTACTGGATGCTAAGGTTTCACATATGTAAGAATGAGTAGAACCGGGGTCAATCAAAGCAATTACATTAGTATCAAAGAGAGTGAATGTACCGGTAATAACATCAGGCGAAGAAGCATCCTCGCGGGCACGTATAGCATAAGCTCTAGCAGGCGCACGGGCTTCGGATCTGGTTATATCATCTCTAGATCCTCTCTGACCACCACTAGCATTGCCCATATTTCCAGATGGTCTACCTCGAGCAGTGGTAGCACCCGGTCTCCCACTCTGATTTGCATTTTGTCCCGACAACCTCGGGCAATCTTTAATGAAGTGGTCAACTGATCCGCATTTGTAACAGGAGCGGTCAGGAAATCTACAACTCCCCGAATGCCATTTACCGCAAAATCGACATTTCGTCCTGTCTCGACGTTCATTCCCAACACTGGCGACCGAAGTGCCTCGTGTACCCACAGGGGGTCGATCACGATCTCGTCCAAAAAGGCCCGAAGTGCCTCTAAACTGGCCCGCATCATCTCGAAATCTCTTCGATGTCTGTTGAAGAGACCTTCCCGAGGATCTTTTACGAAACTCTCCAGTTCCCTCATCAACTCTTTGCTTTTCCTTTCTAAGCTCTTCGGCTTTACAAGCTCGTTCAACAAGTACCACGAACTCTCGTATTTCAAGAACGCCAACGAACATTTTTATATCTTCATTCAGCCCATCCTCGAAGCGTTTACACATAATAGCTTCGGACGAAACACATTCCCGAGCGTATTTGCTAAGTCTAACAAATTTTCGCTCGTAATCAGTAACCGACATGGAGCCTTGCTTAAGCTCAAGAAATTCCTTCCGTTTTTGATCAACAAATCTCTGACTGATATACTTTTTCCGAAACTCAGTTTGGAAAAACTCCCAAGTTACTTGCTCTCGGGGCACAATAGAAGTCAGAGTACTCCACCAATAGTAGGCAGAATCACGTAGCAAGGAGATAGCACACTTTAGGCATTCATCGGGTGTACAAGATAGCTCATCGAGTACCCGGATAGTGTTGTCCAGCCAAAATTCAGCTTGCTCGGCATCATCGCTATCCATAGCCTTAAATTCAGTAGCCCCATGTTTTCGGATTCTGTCAACTGGGGGCTTATTTGACCTTATTTGGTCCGTTACCAGTGGTATTGTAGGTGCGGGGGTAGTATTTGTCGGGAATGGAGGTTGTGGAACAGCCATATTAGTTCGAATGTATTGGTTAAACCAATCATTCATCACGCTATAGAATGCTTGTCTAGCTTCATCATTCGGATTACTAGCATTAGGTTGAGAGTCTGCCGGCACTGTCCCTTGTGCGGGAGTAGGCGCTACACTCTCAAGATCATCAGCTACCTCTCGGTCACGATCGGGATCCATTACTATAAATAAACACATTTACACTTGTCAGAAATCACCACACTATCAAGTAATCACATAAAATGGCATGTATAGCTAGACCCAAAACATTACGGTAGTCCTAGAATTGACTAAACCGTAGCTCTGATACCAATAAAATGTAACACCCCGAACCCGAGACCGACACCGGAGTCGGACACGAGATGTTAACAAACTTTGAAAAATTTCCTTCCAGACACTGCCCAGTCTGAGTACTAGTCGCTTCAAAAATCATATCTTGAGTTTCACAACTCGAAAATCATTTTGGTGATTTTTCCCTGAAACTAGACTCATGTCCCCACCTATGTATTTTTTTCTAGAATTTTTGGTCGGGCCAATTAGTACAGTTTATTAGTCAAAGTCTCCCATGTTACAGGGGTCGACTACACTGACCTTTTCCCATTACGACTTGGATATCTCTCTGCACAGAGCTTCAATACTGATGCCGTTTGTTTATATGGAAACTAGACTCAGAGAGGAATCCATAAATATATGGTATGACCCCTAATTATCTCTGATAAATTTATAGTGAATTTCCAAAGGCGGAACAGGGAATCCAGAAACTGTTCTGGCCCTGTTCCACAAGAACCCGAATATCTCTTACTGTACTGTCCATATGATTGTTTCGTTACTTTCCTATGAAAGTAGATTATTCAAGGTTTGTTTACATAATTTATCCACTATTTAATTCCATTCCTACTATTTTTAGTGATTTTCCAAATCTACGTCACTGCTGCTGTCAGCATCTACCTTTAAGGTAGGCTTTACCTATTTCATGGTTCAACTAGCCCTTTTTGCATACATAGCACAATTTATGAAAGTGATTAACCATCCCCGTGGCCAATCCTTGTCAAGCATATCCACACTAAATGATTATAACATTATACTTAAACACATATAAGCCATTTTCACATGGCTATCCAAAACTTATACATCACATAAAGTACTCGAAAAACAACAATGGGTCGTCCTATACATGCCATATCAAAATTCAACCAAAAGAGTACCCATAAGAGCCTTTGATAGTGTGGGCGACTTCGACGTCAAGATCCCGAGTCCGATAGCTGGAGAACCAAAAAAATCTATAAAACAGAGGAGCAATGGAACGAAGTAAGCAATTTATGCTTAGTAAGTTTTGAGCAAGAAATTCCAGCATAAACAAAGAATAACACACATTTAGCTAAATGGAATATTTCATAATACGCAATTTACCGATATCAAACTTGCTTCACAACATTCACAACCCTTATGTACATACACAATAGACTAACTTAGCCGAAGGCCGGTAGCTCGTTTATCAACTGAGCGAACATTTATTTGTAAGGGCTCGATTTATTCAACACATACGTAACATATCCCCATATTGGGATGTTTTTCGAGTATTCGCTGGAATTTTACAGCAAGCTCATTCATTACCAAATCACGTACCTTCGGGATTTAACCGGATATAGCTCCTCGTTCAAATGCCTTCGGGACATAGCCCGGTTTTAGTAACTCACACAATGCCTTCGGGACATAACCCGGATTTAACAACTCGCACGAATGCCTTCGGGACTTAACCCGGATTTAATAACTCGCACAAAGGCCTTCGGATCTTAGTCCGGATATATTCACTTAGCACAAAGCCTTCGGGACTTAGCCCGGACAGCATTCAATTAATCATGCACATTCATATTTCATTTTCATTTGCGAAACTCAAACACAAGGCACATATCGTCCTTGCACATTCGGCTCAATAGCCACACATAGAGCATGATTTGATCACATTGTAATTTAAGCTCTCTTACTCAAGAACTTACCTCGGGTGTTGTCGAACGATTCCGCTAGGTATTCAACCACTTTTTCCTTCCCTTTATCGGATTTATTTCCCCTTTGCTCTTGAGCTTAATCAAACAAATAAATTGATTTCATCATTTAGGCATCAAAAAGATGAACACAAGGCACTTAGCCCATATTTATACATTAGACATTAAAGTCTCATACATGCAAAAATCATGCATCAACACAACATATTAGCTAATTTCTTTCCCCTTGGCCGAATATGCATGTCTATTTTTGGGGTCGATCTCAACACTTAATACACACATATACACACACTAGTAAAGCATCCTCCCCCTTTTCATCGATTTAACACATGCATTGATCATCAACATGCAAAGTTACATTCGGCCTTAGCACACATCTTGCTAGCCGATTCTTCTCCATTTAGCAACCAATGCACATATGTGCTCACACAAAAATGCTAAAAAGGAGGTTCAAGAATCATCAAGCCATCATCACATGCATCATTAACAAGCCTCATATTTTGCATGCAATGGCATTAACCCAACCTCCACCTAGGCCGAATCTTAACTCATCCTCATGCCTCATCACCACAACATCAAACACCAACCAAGAATGATGCATCCATGGTCAAGTGCCAATTCCATCACATAGCAAGATTTAGACCATGGGCCAAGTAGAACTCAAGCTAACAACTAAAACATGCATGCATCTCATGGAACATCATCAAACATACCTTAGCCTAGCTACATGCATGGCCGAATCTCTTCACCTTTCTTCTTCTTTCCTCCTTAAACTTTTTGGCCAAGGATGAACCAAAGGATGAGAAAATTTTTCTTTGTTTTTTCTTTCTAGTTTCGGCAAGCATGAAGATGAGAAAAGGATGAACAAAATTCTCTCCTTTCTCTTCTTTAGCTCACGGCAATGGGGGGGGACAAACAACTACACACACATTTTTTTTTTGTATTCTCCATACTCCTTTTTATTATTTTATTTGTTTTATCCCAACATTTTATGACACAAATTAACATATCTTATTTGTGCCATACTCATGCCATAATTTCCATAAAATAAATTGCACACTTGTGCATCATGCCCATCATGGCCGGCCACTACTAGTAGGGGGGAAATTTGACATGCAAGTCCCCCCTTTGTCCACATGCACTAATAGGTCCTCACACATTGACCTATCACATTTTAGAATTTTCTCACATAAGTCCTATTAACTAAATTCACATGAAATCAACCAAATTGAAGCTTGAAATTTTCACACATTCATAATTACATATTCTAGACAATAAGTATCACATTCAAACATTTTGGTGACTCGGTTTAGCGGTCCCGAAACCACTTCCCGACTAGGGTCAACTTTGGGCTGTCACAGATTAGTTGAAACAAAATACCGCCAAAGTGACCTTTTTTGTGTAGATTAGTTTATTTAAAATATTAAGATGATTATATGTTTTTGTGATTCATGCGTTTATTAATTGACCGAAAGGTAAGTTAATATTTAGCAGAATTTCAACGACATCTGTGGTGATAAATGTGTGACAATTATAAGGTACTTTATGTGAGCAATATGTTAGTCCAAAGATTAATTCATTGTTTAACATAATTTATTGTCAGTGTTTGATTGCTAGAACAAGAGTACCGCTTACTGATAATATTACTGTCCAATGACTTGATATTAATGGATGTTTGGTATCTTGAGATGGGATTAGCCATTATTCTAAATTTATTGTTTACTAATGAATATTGATGTGAGTTTATTTTTATTTATTTTTTGTTCTATATTCATCTAATTCATCTTCTACTGTCACAATATCTGCTAACATAAATTATATATCCATGCTTAATTGGACTAATTTCAATGAATGGAAAAGACACTTACTTATAGTGTTTGGTTGTATGAACATAGACATTGCACTAAGGGAAGAACACATAGACATTGCACTAAGGGAAGAACAACTTGCACCTCTCACTGCGGAAAACACCCCTTATGTTAAAAGGGATTTTGAGAGGTGCAATCATGAAGTACAACATTTCAGAAGCCTTTAGGGGCAAAGAATCTAGAAAGATTACTTAGGCCAATTAACGAAATTGAGAAAAGTTTTACTAAAAACGATAATGTTGAAATGACATCGACTTCTTTAATGTCTATAAAGTATGAGGGTCAAGGAAATACTAAGCGATCTAAGGGCTATGAGTTTTATGATCCCACAATTAGGAATATTTTTTAGATGAGACTTGCAACATTCTTTTAGGATGTTGAGTTTGGGGGGAGAAATAAGGTTAAAGGCAATGCTTTTGAGGAGGAATTGGATTCTAACTCAGTTTCTACTATCGCTTTTGATGATGTTTAGGTTCTCATACCTATTATTGATTAAGAAGTGAATTTAGAACCTCTGTAAGACAATGTTGAACAACTCCTTATTCAATATGAGGTAATTGTAACACCCTTACCCGTACCTGAGACCGGGGCAAGGTACGAGGCATTATAGAACATAAACAAGGTATTTTCGAAAAATACGGGTCAAAATTTCATTCCAAATTAAAATCGACTAAACAAAATTATTTTTTTCTTATCATGGACCTACAAGGTCCAAAACATACATTAGAGGTAACCCGAAACTAAACTGAGAACTTAAGAAAATTCTAAGAAAGTTTCTAGGTTTAAGCTTCACACGCCCATGTGGAGGCAATGCACACGGCCGTGTGCTTTGGGACACGCCCGTGTCCGTTACTCGCGTGGAATTTTTAGAATTTATTGTTCATTTTAAACCTACAGGGGATTTCACACAGTCGAGCACACGCTCGTGTCTTTCACGCGGCCTAGACACGCCCGTGTCAGCGCTCGTTGCCCAAAAACCTGGACATTCTGTTTATGATGTCATCATTCATTTAGGGGCACATGACCAAGGCACATGCCCGTGCGCTAGGCTGTGTCCTCCACACGGCTGAGACACATGGTCGTGTCTCTGCCCGTGTGTTTACTACCATGCATACTAACTTAGAAATTTTTGGTGCAGGGGACACATGACCATTCAACACATCCATGGGGCAGACCGTGTGTCACACACGGCCTAGACACATGCCCGTGTGTCTACCCATGCGGACCTTTTTGGAGGCTATTTTCCAAGCCAATGGTCACCCTCAATTACTTATACATTCAAACACACTATATAACATGCAACATGACATATTTGTGCACTCAACATTCCACACCATGTCACTCTCACATCTTCATAATGTCGTTTTATTGCACACTCATTTGCTACACCATTTTGAGGCATTCCACACCAATTTCATGCATTATTAAACTTGTTACCATAACTTTAATTTGTGTATTCATGCGCATAGTCCTTTTAAGATATTACGTCATCCCTTATCCTTTAGCACCAGATTTATACTTTACCATACATTTATTGAGCAATAACATGTCTTACCATCAAAACACTAGCACATGCATGCAGGGGTAATTAGATTACAACCCAAATGATCAAGTATGAGCCATATCACATGGTCATTACAAAATGAATCATCATTATCATTGGCCTTCAGAAATTGGCTAAATAGCACGAGACATATCACAAAATGACCAAGTTTCCTATACATGCCATACTCAAAATAATAATTTCACTATACCTAATAGTCTTTTGATAGTGTGATCGAGTACTTTGACAGATTCTGATCCCTGAGCTAGCTTGGCAGAACTATAAAGGATGAAAAAAGAGAGGTGAGTAAGCATTAAAGCTTAGTAAGTCCACATGCAAATAATATGCAATAGTGGTAAACAATTAACATGATAATATATACATAAAGATTATTCTTTCATTCAAATCTCTTTGATTACTCATCATATGCATAAATATATACTTGCTCATTGTAAACCGATCTTTATTAAAGCATTACTCATAGGTCTAGCATACATACCTGTACTCATCGTAAGTATCCATAACCATACCTTTTTCATATGTCCTTCTCGGGACTCTCATTATATTCTTTACAATATCCGTTGAACATTCGGGATACTATTGGATACACGAAAAACTTGCACATAAGTGCCTCACATACAAATGTAGCCGAAGATACCACATAACATGTAACACATGCCTAATGAACTGGGACCTCTAAATAAGCTCGGATGTTTGCATCCATAATGAAGTCGGACCACTCAACGAGCTCGGATGCCACATATCTCACGAACTCGGACCACTCAATGAGTTTGGATTCCTTAGTTCCTAGTAACATGTCACTTGTATTTTAAACTATTCATAAGGTTCAAATGGGATTTTTTTCTCACTTGCATATAGTATCTCCATCGTACTTGCTCATAACGTCGTAAATCACGATCATAATAACATTCATGCTTTCATGACAATCAATAAGCATATAATTCATAATTATAAGAAAGTATTTATCACATTATATAAAAGCATTTAAAACATACTACCATACCACATTATTTGCATATGAACTTACCTCGGTACAAAACGGTGGTAATCGAGCCTAGTTGTCGTATACTTTATTCTTTCCTTGATCAAGTCCCAATTCACTTTTTTTCTTGATCTATAATTCCAAATTTAACTTATTTATTATTCAAATTATTCAAACAGGTCCATAAGTCGTACTTTTGCAAATTTCATTTTGACCCTTAAACTTTCACATATTTATGATTTGGTCCCTTGGCTTGTAAATTGAAATACATTCAGTTTCTTTGATTCCCAAGCCTAGCTGAATCTCTTTTATGCTTAAAACAGCCCACATTTTTCATTTAATAACACTTTACACACACATTTTATAACCATTTTACAAATTGGTCCTTTTGACATTTTCATCAAAAATCACTTAGCAAAAGTTGTTTATCTTACATTTAACATACATTTTCTACCACTAGACATCAAAATGCACAAATATACTTCATGGGTAAAATTTTAGATTTATATTTTCTTTCAAATTAGTCCTTGAAATAGCTAGATTAGGTTACAAGGATCTTAAAAACATAAAAATCATTAAAAACGGGGCTAGAATGGACTTACAATCAAGCTTGGAAGATGAAAAAGCTCTAACAATGGTTCCCCTTTGAGAATTTCGGCCATGGGAAGAAGATGGACAAAAAATGGCTTTTAATTTGATTTTTAATTCATTTATTAGCCAAATGACCAAAATGCCCCTAACTTAAAACATAAAATTTCTCTTACGTTATGTCCATTTTTGTCTACTAACTTAACAAATGGTCTAATTACCATCTAAGGACCTTCAATTTAAAATCTCATAGCATTTAGACACCTCTAGCATGTAGAACTCAACTTTTTCACTTTTTAGAATTTAGTCCTTTTGACCAAATTGAGTGCCCAAACGTAAAAATTTTCGAATAAAATTTTCACAAAATCATTCCATAAAACTGTAGAGCATGAAATTTGATAAAAACAAGTTTTACTACATCGGATTTATTTTCCCAGAACCACTATTCCGACTAGGCCCAAAATTGGGCTGTTACAACACTCCCTCTTTTAGGGATTTTCATCCTCGAAAATCTTACCAGAAAATAGGTTTGAGTATTGTTTTCTCATAGCCTCCTCGGGTTCCCACGCAGGCTTTTCGGCCCCATGTCGTTGCCATAACACTTTCACTAGGGCTATACTCTTATTTCTCAACTGTTTAACTTCCCAAGCTAAGATGTTGATCGGTTCTTCACCATACGTCATATCCAGTCGAATCTCAATCTCTGATGGAGAAAACACATGTAAAGGATCAGAATTATATTGTTACAACATCGACGCATGAAATATTATGAATCCTTTCCAACTCTGTCGATAAAGCTAACCGATAAGCCACTGGCCCTATTCTTTCGATAACCTCATATGGCCCAGTGAAACGTGGACTGAACTTGCCTTTACGACCAAACCTCAGAATCTTCTTCCACGGAAATACTTTCAAAAAATACTTATCACCAATCTAAAACTCAGTCTCTTTTCTTTTCAAATATGCGTACAACTTCTGTCGATCTAAAGCTGCTTTCAGACAGTCACGAATTACTTTCACTTTTTCTTCGGTTTGTCTAACCAAGTCAACCCTGTGAATTTGTTTCTCACTCAATTCGGTCCAATCTAAGGGTGTTCAGTGCTTGCGGCCATACAATGCCTCATAAAGTGCCACCTTTATACTCGACTAAAAACTGTTGTTATAGGCAATTTTGACCAATGGCAGATATTTTTCCCAACTGCCCTCGAATTCTAGAACACAACATCAGAGAATGTCCTCAAGTACTTGAATCGTCCTTTCAAACTGATCGTCAGTTTGAGGATGAAATGTTGTACTAAAGTTCAGCTTCGTACCCAAAGCTTTTTCCAGCTTTTTCCAAAACCGTGAAGTAAACCTTAGATCTCTATCCGAGATAATAGACATAGGCACTCCGTGCAATCTCACAATATCTGAAATGTACAATTTGGCTAACTTATCAAGTGAGTAGTCAGTACGTACTGGAACAAAATGAGCCAATTTTTTCAATATATCAACAACGACCCAGATGGCATCTTTTTTTTTTTGATGTCAAAGGCAAACCAGTTACAAAGTCCATAGTAATCATATCCACTTCCTCTCAGGTACCATCACTGGTTGAAGTAAACCCGAAGGCACTTGGTGTTCGACTTTCACTTGTTGACAAATCAAACACTTCGAAGCAAACTTTAAAATATCTCGTTTCATACCTGACCACGAATACAATTTCTTCAAATCATTATACATTTTTGTACTACCTATATGCATAGAAAAAAAACCATTATGTGCTTTATGAAGAATTTTCTGAATAAGTTCATCATTTTTTGATACACAAATTCTGCCTCGGAACATCAAAAAATCATTAGATCCAATATGAATGTCTAAACCACTACCTGATTCACAATGAACTCTTTTGGCTTGCAAATGACTATCACATTTTTAAGCTTGACAAATTTGTTGAAGAAAAAATGGTCTAGCTCTCAACTCAGCTAGGATCGAACAGTTATCGGACAAGTCAACTGTGTGTCCATCGCTCTCAAAGCAAACAAAGTCTTTCTACTCAACGCATCGGAGACCACATTTGCCTTACCAAGCTGGTAATCAATTACTAGCTCATAATCTTTCAATAACTCGAGCCATCTCCGTTGCCGCAAGTTTAAATCTTTCTGAGTCATCAAGTATTTTAAACTCTTATGATCAGAAAAGACATGAAATTTCTCACCGTACAAATGATGTCTCCAAATTTTTAAAGCAAACACAATGGCGGCTAATTCCAAATCACGTGTTGGATAATTTTTCTTGTGCGGTTTCAACTGTCTTGAGGCATAAGCTATCACTTTTCCCTCTTGCATCAACACACATCCTAATCCATTCAGTGACAATTCACTATAAATTATGAATTCTTTTCTCGATTCAGGTTTTACTAAAATCGATGTCTTAGTCAATAATGCTTTCAACTTCTCAAAACTTTGTTGACATTTTTTGAACCATTCAAACTTAACATCTTTTTGCAACAGCCTGGTCATAGGATTAGCAATCATCGAAAATACTTTGACAAAATGTTAGTAATATCTGCCTAAGCCCAAAAAGCTTCTAACTTCAGATACATTCCTCATCAATTTCCAATCAACAATAGCCGAAATCTTACTTGGATCAACTCAAATACCATCACCTGAAACAATATGTCCCAAAAATCTAACTTCTTGGAGGCAAAACTCACTTGTATTGAAATTAGCAAACAACTGCTTATCTCTCAAAGTCTGGAATACAGTTCTTAAGTGCTCGGCATGTTCAGACTCGTCCCAAGAATAAATCAGGATATCATCAATGAACACAACCACAAACTTATCTAAATACAGTCAAAAAATTCTGTTCATCAAGTCCATGAAAACAACAGGTGTATTAGTTAGTCCAGAAGGTATAATAAGAAACTCATAGTGCCCATACCTTGTCCTGAAAGAGGTTTTCGGCACATCTACCTCTTTAACTCTCAACTGATAGTAGCCAGATCTCAGACCAATTTTAGAAAATATCGTTACTCCTCTCAACTGATCAAACAAGTCATAAATCCTCGGTAAAGGATACTTGTTCTTTATAGTCACCTTGTTGAGCTGATGGTAGTCGATACAAAGCCTCATAGATCTATCCTTCTTCTTTACAAATAATACGGAAGCAACCCAAGTAGAAAAACTCAATCTTACAAAACCCTTATCTATTAACTCTTGCAACTGAGCTTTCAATTCTTTCAATTTGATTTGGACCATTCTATACGGAGCAATAAATATTGCCAAGGTCCCTGGTACTAAATCAATACCAAACTCAACTTCTTTAACTGATGGTAACCTGGGCAACTCTTCCGAGAACACATCCGGATATTCACAAACTATCGGC
Organism: Gossypium hirsutum; assembly: GCF_007990345.1. Lineage (NCBI taxonomy): Eukaryota > Viridiplantae > Streptophyta > Magnoliopsida > Malvales > Malvaceae > Gossypium > Gossypium hirsutum. Next base: position 61,918,221 of record NC_053433.1, on the reverse strand, counting down.
ACTGATTCAATTTTCAATTCATACATCTTTGTATTCAACACATAAGCAAGATAAGCTTCGCAACCCTTCCTTACATATTTTTCGACAGACATCGAAGAAATCACAACGGGTAACTCACCCGACTCATCTGAATCAATCCGAAGAGTATCACCATTTTCACATTTCAGTTCAATAATCTTTCTTTTATAGTTCACTACAGCACCATGCAATGTTAACCAATCCATACCCAAAACAACATCGAATTCATCAAATGGCAACAACATTAAATCAACTGAAAAATAGTGACATCGAATCATTAAGGCACAATTCTTGCAAACTCTATCAACTAATACATGTTTGCGTAAAGGGTTTGACACTCTAATCACAAATTCAGTAAATTTAACAGGCAAGCTCTTACTAGCTACCAATTTCACACAAACATAAGAATGAGTCGATCCAGGGTCAATCAACGCAACTACATTATTACCAGTGATAACATCGGGAGATGTCATTTCTTCGCGAGCACGGATGGCATAGGCTCTAGTAGGTGCTCGAGCTTCGGATCTCACAGCGGTATCTTTTGTCACACCTTTACTACTAGCTCCATTTTCAGTATTCCTCGGTGCCTACCCTATTAGTAGTATTACTCAGCCTCGCACTCTAAAATTTTTCTTTCTCAGCCATTTCAAGGGAATCTCGGATAAAATGCTCTTGAGAGCCACACTTGAAACAAGCCAGCCATTCATTCTACATTCTTCGGGATGTCTTCTTCTACAATGCTAACATTCAAGTTTGTTAGGCCTCACATTAGCCACACTTGCCGTTGAAGTGGCTTGATATTTAAAACTCAAGTGTTGCTTCCTACGGTGTTTGTGGGAATACCTAGCTAATACATTTGAACAGGAATACATTTCTTTATATTTCTTTGAATGAGATGGAAATGACTTACTCTTCGATCTTTTCCTCGAATCTTTAGCTTCACAATCAGCTTTCCGCTTTTCTTTATTCAACTCTTCGGCCTTACAGGCTCGTTAACCAATACCACAAATTCTTTTAGTTCTAGGATCCCAACTAACACACAAATATCCTCATTCAATCTATCCTCAAATCTCTTGCACATGATAGCCTCGGTGGAAACACACTCTTAAGCATATTTACTAAGTCTAACAAATTCTCTCTCATATTTCGTCACTGAAATTTGGCCCTATTTCAGCTCAAGAAATTCCTTACGCTTTTGATTGATGAACCGCTGACTAATATATTTCTTTCGAAACTCCTCTCGAAAGAATTCCCAGGTAAACCTCTCTTTCGGTACCACCGATACTAGTGTATTCCACCAATGATACACAGAATGTCCTAGAAGAGAGATAACACATTTTAAACACTCATCTGGTGTGCAGAACAGTTCATCAAGTACCCTGATGGAGTTTTTGAGCCAAAACTCGGCTCTCTCAGGATCATCATCCACATTAGCCTTGAAATCTTTAGCCTCATGCTTTCGGATCTTATCAACTGGGGGCTTATTCATTCTTACAAATTTCATAGTTTGTGGAGCTAAGGAACAGGTTAAGGAATAGGTGGGGTGGAAGAGGTTGCGCATTCAGGTTTGTTCGAACAAACTCCGTATACCACTCATTCATCATGTGGAGAAAGGTTTCCCTACCCCCTTCTCCCTGACCAACCATTAGGGGTTTACTATCAAACGGCGCTGCCCCTTGAGCGGGAGCTGGCACATTACTTTCAACGTCATTAGCCTCAGCTCGATTGGGATCCATTTACTATACGAAAAGACAATTTAAAATTGTCAGGGGTCATCACATTATCACAGTTCATTTATGGCATGTATAGCTAGACTCTTACACACACTACATTAGTCTAAGAATTGACTAAACTGTAGCTCTGATACCACTAAATGTAAAATCCCTTACCACTATTCAATGTTGGAATAGGGTACGAGGCATTACCAGATTTATACACAAGCAATCATACAAAATCGAGATGTAAATTTCCATTCGAATTTAAAACTTTTCTATACATCCATATTGTCCTTAAAACGAACCTACGAGGCCTAAAACATGCAATGGAAGTGGTTCGGGACTAAATAAGAACTTTGGAAAATTTCACAACACTTAGAAAATTTTACATGTTTTAGGAGCCACATGCCTATGTGGCTTGGACACGCCCATGTAGGCAGGCCGTGTGGTCACAAACACCCGTGTCTCGAACTCATATAACTCTCTATTTGTCACCCATGAACAAATTGAAGTCACACGACCAAGGCACACGCCCGTGTGCTTCGACCGTGTGGTCGATTTAATTTTCATAATTTTTCATAAAATAGGTGTAGACTTCACACGCCCAGGGCACATGCCCTTGCCTGAGGTCGTGTCATCTACACAGCTGAGCCACACGCTTGTGTCTCTACTCGTGTGCTCAATTATGAGCATTCTATTTTGTAACAATTAAAGTGCAGAGGACACACGGCTGGAACACACGCCCATGGGGAAAGCCGTATGTCTACTTGTGTGGACAAAAACAAGGCTACTTACCAAGCCAGTTTTTCACCCTTCCATGCACACACCTACACAACAAAAACATAACACCACTCCAAGCAATTACATTCAACCAATTCAGCCACAATCAAGACATCCACACACCATTCACATGCTACCATTTACCATATAAAATCATCACATACTTATAAACTTAAACCATGCAAACTTCCACATTCATGAAAACATCATCATATGAATATATACTTAAATCAATATTAGCCAATTTAAATGGCCATTGAATTATCAACCAATATAGGCCAAAACATTAGGCTCAATTATGACATATAACAAAATAACAAAGTCCCTATACATGCCATAACTCAAAATGTTAAATTCTTTGGTACCCAAAATAATCAGTTGATAGTCTGAGTGGATCTCCAACAGTCTTTGATCCCCGAGCTAGCTTGGTGACCATATAAGATAAGGAAAAGAAAAATGGGAGTAAGCTACAAGGCTTAGTAAGTTCCCATGAAAATAATAGGCATCATAAACACACGTTTACATACAATTAATATGATGATAATTTACATAAAAATTATTAAGATCTTAAAATCACAACTTACTCAATCATAACCTTATCGAGGTTCATCACATAATGAGCTCATTTCGTATGAGTTTTATGTACATACCTGAATCATCTCGAATTGGATTTGCATGCAATTCACCTTTGATATACTCATTAAATTACCCGTTGAACCACTTGGAATACTAAAGGATACTCAGGAGTTCCATACACACGATACCATATCAATGTTATATTCCAGATATGGTCTTGCACGGGATTTCGTATCGATTCTAATAGCCCGACTATGGTCTTAAAAAAAATATCACATCGATGCCATATCCCAGATATGGTCTTACACGAAGTCCCATATTTATGCCAATCCCAAATATGGTCTTACACATAGCTTAGTAACCCTTATGTCATGACATTTGTATCCTATTTATTCCTAAGGTTCAACCGGGATCTCCTTCTAATCGTAACTTTGTTGAGCACGCTCAATGGTCAATCATAATTCATACAATAGTAAAGTATTTAAAACATAATTAAAAAAATGAATTATTTACATAAGAACTTACCTCGGTACAAAAATAGGAGAAATTGACTTAATCGTCAAACACTTTGTTTTTCCCCTGATCTAGGTTCGAACCTCGTTTCTCTTAATCTATAATAGAAAATTTAACTCACTTATTATTCACATTATTCAATTCAGCCAAAAAATTATATTATAGAAAAATTATATTTTTGCCCCTAAACTTTGAAATTTTTACATTTTGGTCCCTAAGCTCGTAAATTGAAATAGATTCAATTTCTTCCATTCCCAAGCCTAGCTGAACCTCTTTTATGCTTATAACAGCCCACATGTTTCATTTAATAACACTTTTACACACATTTTATAACCATTTTACAAATTGGTCCTTTTGACATTTTCATCAAAAATCACCTAGCAAAAGTTGTTTATCTTACATCTAACATACATTTTCTACCACTAAACACCAAAATACACAAATATTCTTCATGAGTAAAATTTTAGACTTTGATTTTCTTTCAAATTAGTCCTTGAAATAACTAGATTAGGTTACAAGGATCTCAAAAACATAAAAATCATTAAAAATGGGGCTAGAACAGACTTACAATCGAGCTTGGAAGATGAAAAAACCCTAGCAATGGTTCCCCCTTGAGAATTTCGACCATTGGAAGAAGATGGACAAAATTTGGCTTTTAATTTGATTTTTAATTCATTTATTAGTCAAATGACCAAAATGCCCCAACTTAAAACATAAAATTTCTCTTAAATCATGTCCATTTTTGTCTACTAACTTAAAAAATGGTCTAATTATCATCTAAGGACCTTATCTTATAGCATTTAGACACCTCTAGCATGTAGAACTCAACATTTTCACTTTTGACAATTTAGTCCTTTTGACCAAATTGAGTGCCCAAACGTTAAAATTTGAGAATGAAATTCTCATGAAATCATTCTGTAAAACTATAGACCATGAAAATGTGATAAAAACAAGTTACTACATCGAATTTGTGGCCTTGAAACCACTGTTCTGACTAGACCCAAAATTGGGCTATTATACTGCACGTAAATTGTTGGAAAATAGAATGCTCAGTATCAAGCACACATGAGCATGTGTCTCAGCCATGTGGATGAAACAGCTGTGAACATAGGCATGTGCCCTGGATGTGTGAAGTTTGCACCTATTTTATGAAAAATTATAAAAATTAAATCGACCACACAGCCTAATCACACAGGCGTGTGCATTGGCCGTGTGACTTCAATTTGTTCTTGGGTGATAAACAGAGAGTTACACGGGTTAGGGACATGAGCGTGTATGACCACACGGCCTGCCCACACGAGCGTGTCCCAAAGCCACATGGGCATGTGATCCCTATTTAGGCAAAAATTTTCTAAATGTTGTAAAATTTTCTAAAGTTCTCGGTTTAGTCCCGAACCGCTTCTAATATATATTTTGGGCCTCGTAGGCTCATTTTAGGGACTATATAAATGTATATGAAAATTTTTAAATTTTGATGGAAATTTATGTCTCGATTTTGTATAATTTCTTGTGTTTACATCTAATAATGCCTCGTACCCTGTTTTGATGTCGAATACGGGTAAAGGGTGTTACATTTAGTGGTATCAGAGCTATGGTTTAGTCGATTCTTAGACTAACGTAGTGTCTGTAAAAGTCTAGCTATACATGCCATAAATGAACTGTGATAGTGTGATGACTCCTGAAAATTTTAAATTGTGTTTTCGTATAGTAAATGGATCTCAATCGAGCTGAGGCTGATGAAGTTGAAAGTAATGCACCGGCACCTACTCAAGGGGCAACGCCGTCTGACAATAGACCTCCAACGGTTGGTCAGGGAGAAGGGGCTAGAGAAGCCTTTCTACACATAAAGAATGAGTGGTATACGGGGTTTGTTCGAACAAATCTGAATATCAAACCTCCTCCACCCCCATCTATTCCTCGATCAATTCCTGTAGCTCCACAAGGTATGGAATTTGTAAGAATAATCAAGCCCCCAATTGATAAGATCCGAAAATAGAGTGCCGAAGACTTCAGAGTTAATCTGGATGATGATTCTATGAGAGCCAAGTTTTGGGTCGAAAACTCTATCAGGGTATTTGATGAGTTATCTTGCACACCGGATGAGTGTTTAAAGTGTGTCATCTCACCTTTGAAAGATTCTGCGATCACTGGTGGAATACACTAGTATTTGTGGTTCAAGAAGAGAGGATTACTTGGGAATTCTTTCAAGAGGAGTTCCGAAAGAAATATATTAGTCAGTGGTTCATTGATCAGAAACGTAAGGAATTTTTTGAGCTGAAATAGGATTAAATGTCAATAACAAAATATGAGCGAGAATTTGTCAAACTTAGTAAATATGCTCGAGAGTGTGTTTCCACCGAGACCATCATGTGCAAGAGATTTGAGGATGGATTGAATGAGGATATTCATGAGTTAGTTGGGATCTTAGAACTGAAAGAATTTGTGGTATTGGTCGAGCGAGCTTGTAAAGCCAATGAGTTGAATAGAGAGAAGAAGAAAGCTGATCATGAAGCTAGAGATTTGAGGAAAAGACCGGTGAGTAAGTCATTTCCATCTCAGTCAAAGAAATCTAAAGAAATGTATTCTCGTTCGAATGTATCAGCTGGATATTCTTACAAAGATCGTGGGAAGCAATACTCTGGTTCTAAAGCTCAAGCTACTTCGATGGCAAGTGTGGGTAATGTTAGATCTAATAGACCTGAATGTCAGCATTGTGGTAGACGTTCAACCCAGTGAGTGTAGAATGAATCGGGCTTGTTTCAAGTGTGGTTCTCACGAGCATTTTATCTGAGATTGCCCTGAAATGGCTGAGAAAGAAAAATTTCAGAGTGCAAGGTCGAGTAGTATTACCAACAGGGGTAGGCCACTGAGAAATACCAAAAATGGATCTAGTAGTAAAGGTGTGACAAAAGATACAGTTGTGAGATCCGAAGCTCAAGCACCTGCTAGAGCCTATGGCATCCGTGCTTGCGAAGAAGCGACATCTCACGATGTTATCATTGGTACTTTTTCTCTCTATAATACTAATGTAGTTGCATTGATTGATCCTAGATCGACCCATTCTTATGTTTGTGTGAAATTGGTAACTAGTAAGAGCTTGCCTGTTGAGTTTACTGAGTTTATGATTAGAGTGTCAAACCCCTTAGGCAAACATATATTAGTTGATAGAGTTTTCAAGAATTGTCCTTTGATGATTCGAGGTCACTATTTTCCGGGTGATTTAATGTTGTTGCCATTTGATGAATTTGATGTTATTTTGGGTATGGATTGGTTGACACTTCATGATAACGTAATGAACTATAAAAGAAAGCTTATTGAACTAAAATGTGAAAATGGTGAAACTCTTCAGATTGATTCAGATGAGTCGGGTGAGTTACTTGTTGTGATTTCTTCGATGTCAGCCCAAAAATATGTAAGGAAAGGTTGTGAAGCTTACCTTACTTATGTGTTGAATACAAAGATGTTTGAATTGAAAATTGAGTCAGTGCCGATAGTTTGAGAATTTCCAGATGTGTTTCCAGAAGAGTTGCCTGGGTTACCTTCGATTAGAGAAGTTGAGTTTGGTATTGATTTAGTACTAGGGACCTTATCGATATCTATTGCTCAGTATAGAATGACTCCAACTGAATTGAAAGAATTAAAAGCTCAGTTGAAAGAGTTGACGGATAAGGGTTTTGCAAGACCGAGTTTTTCTCTTTGGGGTGCTCTAGTGTTATTTGTAAAGAAGAAAGACGGATCCATGAGGCTTTGTATCGAATACCGATAGCTCAACAAGGTGACTATAAAGAAAAAGTATCCTTTACCGAGGATTGATGACTTGTTTGATCAGTTGAGAGGAGCAACGGTATTCTCAAAAATTGATTTGAGATCATGCTACTATTAGGTGAGAGTTAAAGAGGCAGATATGCCGAAAACCACTTTCAAGGCGAGGTATGGGCACTATGAGTTTCTTGTTATGCCTTTCGGATGAAGTAATGCACCTATTGTTTTTATGGACTTGATGAATAGAATCTTCTGACCATATTTAGATATGTTTTTGATTGTGTTCATCAATGATATTCTAATTTATTCTCAAGATGAGTCCGAGCATGCTGAGCACTTGAGAACTATATTCCAGACTTTGAGAGATAAGCAGTTGTTTGCTAAATTTAGTAAAAGTGAGTTTTGGCCTCGAGAAGTTGATTTTTGGGACGTATTGTTTTAGATGATGGTATTCGGGTTGATCTAAGTAAGATTTCGACAATTGTTGATTGGAAACCATCAAGGAATGTATCTGAAGTTAGGAGCTTTTTGGGCTTAGCCAGATATTACCGATGTTTTGTCAAAGGATATTTGATGATTGCTACTTCTATGACCAAGCTGTTGCAAAAAGATATTAAATTTGAGTGGTCTGAAAAATGTCAACAAAGTTTTGAGAAGTTGAAAACATTATTGATTGAAAGACCGATTTTAGTGCAACCTGAACCAGAAAAAGAGTTTGTGATTTATAGTGATGTGTCACTGAATGGATTAGAATGTGTGTTGATGGAGGAGGGCAAAGTGATAGCTTATGCCTCGAGACAGTTGAAACTGCAGGAAAAGAATTATCCGACACGTGATTTGGAATTAGCCACCATTTTGTTCGCTTTAAAATTTTGGAGACGCCATTTGTATGGTGAGAAATGTCATATCTTTACTGATCATAAAAGCATAAAATACTTGATGACTAAGAAAGATTTAAACTTGTGACAACGGAGATGGCTCGAGTTACTAAAGGATTATGAGCTACTAATTGATTACCATCCAGATAAGGCAAATGTAGTCACCGATACGTTGAGTAGAAACAATTTATTTTCTTTGAGAGCGATGAATACACGGTTGAATTTGTCTGATAATGGTTCGATCCTAGCTGATTTGAGAGCTAGACCGTTATTTCTTCAACAAATTTATGAAGCTAAAAAATGTGACAGTGATTTGCAAGCTAAAAGAGTTCTTTGTGAATCGGGTAGTGATTTAGATTTTCATATCAGATATGATGATTGTTTGATATTTCGAGGCAGAATTTGTGTAGTGAAAAATGATGAACTTATTTAGAAAATTATTCATGAGGCACATAATGGTTGTTTATCTGTGCATCCGGGTAGTACAAAAATGTATAATGATTTGAAGAAATTGTATTGGTGGTCAGGTATGAAACAAGATATTTTAGAGTTTGTTTCAAGATGTTTGATTTGTCAACAAGTGAAAGCTAAACATCAAGTGCCTTTAGGTTTACTTAAGCCAGTGATGCTGCCCGAGTGGAAATGGGATAGGATTATGATGGATTTCGTAACGAGTTTGCCTTTAACTCCGAAAAGGAAAGATGTTGTATGGGTTGTGGTTGATAGATTGACGAAATCTACTCACTTCATCCCGGTATGTACAGACTATTATATTATTTCCTATAGAGATCCGAGGCATACTTCGCAGTTTTGGAAGAAGTTGCAAGAAGCTTTTGGTACGAAGCTGAACTTTAGTATCGCTTTTCATCCGCATACTGATGGTCAGTCTGAAAGAGTGATTCAGATTCTTGAAGATATGCTATGATGTTGTGTTCTAGAATCCGAAGGTAGTTGGGAAAAATATCTACCGTTAGTTGAGTTTGCTTATAACAACAGTTTTTAGTCGAGTATACAAATGGCACCTTATGAAGCATTGTATGGCTGCAAGTATTGAACACCCTTGTTTTCGACCGAGCTTAGTGAGAAACAGATTCACGGGGTTGACTTGGTTAGAGAAATCGAAGAAAAGGTAAAGGTAATCCGTGATTGTTTGAAAGCAGCTTCAGATCGACAGAAGTCGTACACGGATTTGAAAAGAGAAAAGGCTAAGTTTTAGGTTTGTGATAAAGTATTTTTGAAAGTATCTTTGTGGAAGAAAACTCTCAGATTTGGTCGTATAGGCAAGTTGAGTCCACGTTTCATTAGGCTGTATGAGGTTATTGAAAGAATAGGGCTAGTGGCATATGGGTTAGCTTTACCAATAGAGTTGGAAAGGATCCATAATGTGTTTCATGTGTCGATGCTGCAACGATATTGTTCTGATTCATAACGTGTTTCATGTGTCGGTGTTGTGACTGGATATGACGTATGGTGAAGAACTGATCAAGATTTTAGCTCGGGAAGTTAAACAGTAGAGAAATAAGAGTATAACCCTAGTAAAAGTTTTATGCCAATGACATGGGGTCAAAGAGGCTATGTGAGAACCTGAGGAAGCTATGAGAAAATAGTACCAAAACCTATTTTCTGGTAAAATTTTCGGGGACAAAAGTCCCTAAAAGGGTGAGAGTTATAACAGCTTGATTTTGGGCCTAGTTTGAACAGTGGTTTTTAGACCACGAATCCGACGTAGTAAAACTTGTTTTTCTTACATTTTTATGGTCTACAGTTTTATGGAATGATTACGTGAAAATTTTGTTTGAAAATTTTGACGTTTGAGCACTCAATTTAGCAAAAAAGACTAAATTGTAAAAAGTGCAAAAGTTGAGTTCTGCATGCTAGAGGTGTGAAATTGCTATGAAATTTTAAATTGAAGGTCCTTAGATGGTAATTAGACCATTTTACTTTAAGTTGGAAAAAAATAGACATGAGGTAAGAGAATTTTAGTGTTTTAAGAAAAGGGCATTTTGGTCATTTAGTAATTAAATGAACTAAAAAGCAAAAATCAAGCCAAAATCTTGTCCATCTTTCTCACCATGACCAAAATTTTCAAGGGCAGCCATAGCTAGTGTTTGGCCACTTCCAAGCTCGATTGTAAGTCCATTCTAGCCCCGTTTTAATGATTTTAATGTTTTTTAGATCTTTGTAACTTGATCTATTTATTTCTACCACTAATTTAAGAAATAATCAAGGTCTAAAACTTTACCCATGTTGGATATGTATGTATTTTGATGTCTAATGGTAGAAAATGTATGTTTAGAATATGATAAACAACTTTTCCTAGGTGATTTTTGATGAAAATGTTAAAAGGACCTATTTGTCAAAAGGTTATGAAATATCTGTAAAAGTGTGATTAAATGAAAAATGTGGGCTGTTAAAAGTATGAAAGAGGTTCGGCTAGGTTAGGAATCGAAGAAAGTGAATCCATTTCAATTTACAAGCCTAGGGACCAAAGTGTAAAAATGTCTAAGTTTAGGGGTAAAAACATAATTTTTTCCATAATGTGATTTTTGAACTGAATTGAGTAATGTGAATAATAAATGATTTAAATTTGCTATTATAGATCAAGAGAAATGAGGTTCGGACTTCAATCGGGGGAAAAACAAAGTTTTTGACGATTAGGTCCCATTTTTACTATTTTTGGTACTGAGGTAAGTTCGTATGTAAATAATGCATTGTTTTAATTATGTTTTAAATGCTTTATTATTGCACGATTTGCGATTGAACCTTGGACATATTCGACAAAGTTTCGAAAAGCCTAAAATCTCGGTTGAGCCTTAGGAATAGATTAGATACAAATGACATGACATTAGGGTTAATGAGACTACGTGTAAGACCATATCTGGGATATGGCATCAAAATGAGACTACGTGTAAGACCGTATCTGGGATATGGCACCGATATGAGATTTCATTTAAGACCAGAGCTGGACTATTGGCATCAATACGAGATTACATGTAAGACCATATCTGGGATATGGCATTGGTATGGTACCGTGTGTACGGGACTCCCAAGTATCCTTTAGTATTCCAAGTGGTTCAACGGGTAATTTAACGAATATGTCAAATATGAATTGTGTGAAAATCCAAGTTCGAGATGACTCAGGTATGTACGTAAAACTCATACTTAATGAGCTCGTTGTGTGATGAACCCTCGGTAAGGTTATGATCAAGTAAGTTTGACTATGAGATTTATAATAATATTTATGTTAATGTACCTCATGTTAATTGTATGTTAAATGTGTGTTTATGATGGTTATTATCTGCATAGGAACTTACTAATCTTTATAGCTCACTCCCCTTTCTTTCCCTTGTCTTATAGTGTCACCAAGCTAGCTCGAAGATCAGAGACTATCGGAGATCCACTCACACTATCAACTTATTATTTTGGGTATCAACGAATTCAACATTTTGAGTTATTGCATGTATAGGGACTTGGTCATTTTGTTATGTGTCATAATTAATTTGGCCAAATGTGTTGGCTTATGTTGGTTGATAATTCATTTTGTAAATGGCCATTGAAATTGGCTAATATTGGTTTAAGTATATATATGCATATGATGATGTTTTCATGGATGTGGAAAATTGCATGGTTTACGTTGATAAATATGTGATGTTCGTATGTGATAAATGGCAGCATGTGAATGATGTGTGGATATCTTGATTTTGGCTGAATTGGTTGAATGTAATTTCTTGGAGTGGTGCTATGTTTTGTTGTGTAGGTGTGTCCATTAAAGGGGGTCAAAATGACTTGGTAAATAGCCTTATTTTTATCCATATGGGTAGACACACAGGCGTGTGTCTAGGCCGTGTGAGAGACACGACTTGCCCCATGGATGTGTGTTCCAGCCGTGTGTCCCCTTCACCTAAATTGTTGCAAAACAGAATGCTCTATATTGAGCACATGGGCAAAGACATGGGCATGTGCCTCAGCCATGTGGATGAAACGGCCCTGAACACGGGCAGAGACACAGGCGTGTGTCTCAACCGTGTAGGTGAAATAGCCTTGAACACGGGCTTCGAACATTATATCTTTCTGTAGCAGTCTCGTCATCAAGGTTGCAATCATAGAGAAACCTTTTACGAATCGTCTGTAATAACCGGCGGGTCCAAGAAAGCTACAGACTCAGATACAATTCTTAGAGGCTTCCAATCTATTATTGCAGAAATCTTGTTCGGATCAACCTGAATACCCGATGCTGACACAATATACCCTAAAAAACCAACTTCTCGTAACCAGAACTCACATTTACTGAACTTCACAAACAACTTCTTATCACGCAAAGTTTGTAGCACTATTCTCAGATGTTTGGCATGCTCGGATTCATCACGGGGATAAATCAAGATGCCATCAATAAACACTGCAACAAATCGATCCAAATACGGTCTGAAGATCCGATTCATTAGATCCATAAAAAGAACAGGTGCATTTGTTAGTCCGAAAGGCATAACTAAAAACTCATAATGTCCGTACCTCATTTGAAAAGTGGTTTTCGGCATATCAGAGTCTTTAACTCGTAGTTGATAGTAACCCAACCTCAAATCTATCTCTGAAAACACTGTAGCCCCTTTCAACTGATCAAACAAATTGTCTACACATGGCTGGGGATATTTATTCTTGATAGTTGCTTTCTTAAGCTGTCGATAGTCGATTCATATTCTCATAGTTCCGGTGCACCCCAGGGAGAAAAACTCAGTTCTATGAGACCTCTATGTGTCAATTCTTTCAACTGAGCTTTCAACTCTTTTAATTCGGTTGGTGCCATTCTATACGGAGCTATCGGTGTCAGAGTTGTTCCTGGAACTAACTCAATACCAAAATCTACCTCTCAGATCAGCGGCAAACCCGGTTACTCTTCAGGAAACACATCCAGATATTCGCACACAGTTGGTATTGATTAAATCTTCTTTTCGGTCACTTTAGAGTCGAGTGCATAAGCAAAGTAAGCTTCACGACCCCTTTTCACATATTTCCGAGCTAACATCGAAGAAATTACTGCCGGTAAACCATTCAAATCATTAGACTTAATCCAAATTATTTTATCATTCTGATATCTCAAATCAATAGTTTTCCATTTGTAGTTTACAATAGCATAGTGCAATGTTAGCCAATCTATACCCAGAATTATATCAAATTCGTCGAATGGCAACAACATCAGATCGGCCGAAAAACAAGAATCTTGAATCATCAACGGACAGTTATTGCATACTTTATCAACCAAAACACATTTGCCTAAAGGGTTCGATACTCTAATCACAAATTTAATAGACTCTACAGGAAAAGTCTTATTGTATACTAAAGTCTCACATACATAAGAATGAGTTGATCTTGAATCTATCAATGCAATCACAATAGTATCATAGAGAATTAAAGTACCAGTAATAACATCTGGAGATGAAGCTTCTTCGTGAGCCTGAATAACATAAGCTCTGGTAGGTGCGCGAGCTTTAGATCTAACAGCAGTGTCTTTAGTTCCCCTCTGGCTATTACTCACATTACCCATCTTTCTGAGTGGTCTACCTCTAGCTACCGTGTTAATCGGTCTCGTATTTTACACTATGTCTTGTTCAACCAACTCGGGACAATCACAAATGAAATGATCTAACAATCCACATTTAAAATAGGCCTGGTCATTCAGTCTACAATCACCTGGGTGGCATTCACCACAATGTCTGCACTCAGGTCGGTTAGAATTGATGTTACCAACACTAGCTACTGAGGTAGCTTTCGAACTCACAAGTGGTCTGTCTCGATCTCATCTAGAATAACCCACAGTTGCCTTTGAACAGCTAAAATCATCTCGGGACTTCTTTGATGCTGACTAAAATGACTTACTCGATGATTTTTTTTGTGAATCTCTAGCTTCAAAGTTAGCTTTTCTTTTCTCTTTCCCGAGTTCTTCAGCCTTGCATGCTCGTTTGACTAGCACCACAAACTCTTTTATTTCCAGAATCCCAACTAACAAGTGGATATCTTCATTCAATCTATCTTCAAATCTCTTGCACATGATTGCTTCGGTTGATACACATTCCTAGGCGTATCTGTTGAGTTTCACAAATTCCCGCTCATATTCTATCACAATCATGCGACCCTGTTTCAACTCGAGGAATTTTTTACGGTTCTGATCTATGAATCTTTGACTGATATATTTCTTTCGGAATTCAGTCTTAAAAAAACTCCCAGGAAACCCATTCTTTTGGAACCACTGATACCAGTGTATTCCACCAGTGATACGCAGTGTCTCAAAGCAAAGATACGGCACATTTGATACATTCATCAGGGGTACAAGATAATTCATCGAATACCTGGATCGTATTACCAAGCCAAAACTCGACTCGTTCACTATCATCATCTATCGTAGCTCTGAACTCTTCAGCCCCATATTTTTTTATTTTATCAATCGGAGGCTTATTTAATTACATCGGATCAGTGACTTGAGGTATTACAGGTATTTGAGGAGGATTAGGCAGGGTGGAGGTTGTTGAGCAGCCGAATTTGTCCGGATGTACTGTGTGAACCATTTGTTCATCGTCTGAAACAAGGCTTGTTTACCCTCTCCCTCGAGGCTACTCGTAATTGGTCTAGAATCAGTCAGCGCTACCCCTTGAATGGGAGCGAGCGCATTACTTTCCACATCATCAGCTACAGCTCGATCGGGATCCATTTACTATACAAAAACACATTTTAATTGTCAGGAATCATCACACTATCGCAGTTTATATATATGGCATGTAAAGCTAGACTCACACGCGCTACGTTAGTCCTAGAACTGATTAAACCATAACTCTGATACCAATAAAATATAACACCCCTAACCTATATCCGTCGCCAAATTAGGGTTACAAGATATTACCGAACCAAACACAGCTTTGCATAGTCATTTATCACATTTCATGCACAAAGTTATATCGGTTTCCTTACAATATATTTTCAAATTCAAATAGCAAACATCCACTCATTCGTATAAGCCAAATTCATACATTTAAATCACATAACCAATTAAAATCAAACATGCTTTATTAATCATATTACATATATCAACTAAGTTTCAAAATTCAATCACATCAACATCATCAACCTATTCAAATGTTTGAACAAAACTTGCATACATTAAAGCCAAGTTCACAGATTTCATAAACACGAAGTGTGAACCAAGTGACCATCAATTATATGGCATTCGAATACCTAACTCCTAATCAGACATAATTTAACTCATATACCAAGTATACATTAAAACATCCTTTAGTACAATTTCATGCTTTTAACTAAATACTAAATATACCATTTTTGGAAATCTATACTCATTCACATATTATCCCTTATCAACCTGTATTACATGGCATAACATTCATTAGCATATAAGATGAAAACTAACATTATATCATGGCCAAATATATTACTTTGATACTATCAAATCATGCACAATTTACCATAATAATAACTATTTTTTTAACTTAATTGCCGAATCAAACATACCAAAATTATGTGCCATGCAACATGTCAAAATTACGTATACAAAACCATTCTATTTTCCCTCTATTCGGCTAGCAAATTTTACCTCAAAATTTATACCAATTCCACCATTCAATATTAAACTAATTATACTATTTCATAACCTAATACATACGTCAACATGTCACTTTATAATTATAAATATAACCAATGAAACATAACTAAAACATAGTCATTATTACCATTATATAGTGTACCAAAATAACCAGCCAATTAATAAACAATGACATGAACATTAGATAACTTATAGAAACACATACCATAAATTGAAAATGCATCCATCATTTACCTTATTGCTTAAGCCAAATTATATGACCATCCATCACCCAAGATATACTTTAAAACATACTTCCAAAATAAGCTAATTACAAGGCCGATTATACATCATTCTTAACAACACTTTTAAGCCATTCTGCATGGTTACTTATTTACAATTCAAAACGAACCATATCGAAACTCTACTATACATGCCATATGTCTAAAATTCAAACTTCAAAAGTACTGAATAATGGTCGATAGTTTGACGATGATCCTAGACGATCCCTGAGCTCGAAGCTAGCTTTTTATATCTATAAAACAATGAAAGAATGCACAAAGTAAGCTTTGAAAGCTTAGTAAGCCATAAGCAAATAATTCATTACAAGAATATGTATAATTCAATTTGAACAAGTAAAGTTTAACTAGTCTCATACATACATACGGTCACTTTTCTCATATAAATTATATATTATCACATTAAGTACTACACTTACCTTAATTCTTCATAAACTTATAAACTTCTCACATACCTGAACCATTTAGCTCAAATTCACATTCGATCTCGACTTGATCGTGCCTATTGAACCATTTAGAATTGTTGAGGATACACGAAAATCATATAAAGCTTGTACAATGCCATATCCTGGATATGGTCTTACATATTAACACAAATCGATGCCACTGTCCCAAACAGGGTCTTATACGAATCATATACGATGCCAATGTCCCAGACATGGTCTTACACAAAATCACATCTTGGAAATCCTAATGTCATGACATCAGTATCCTATACATTTCCCAAGGTTCATTCGAGGCTTTTGACTTTGTAATTAAATCAATTCAGGCACAAAATTAATCATCCAATGCTCAAATCAATTCGGTAACATGTCTATATATACATATCAATTCGGAAATATATAAAACATATACATTTGCATTCAAAAACACTTATTTACTTATGAACTTACCTCGTACAGAAACGAACGGATCGAAACGACTATTCAACAACTTTCGACTTCCCCCGATCCAAATCCGTTTTCTTCCTTTCCTGATTTAAATAAATTCAAATTTAAATTATTTAATTACATGTTCATTTAATTTCATCGAAAAACAGATAAATGGGCATTTTGCACTTTAGCCCCTAATATTTCACATTTTTTTAATTTAGTCCCTATTTCAACAACTCAAAATACACAAAATTTCAACATGCTCATGTTAGGTCGAATTTTACCTAGGTCCCTAGCAGCCCATTAATTCAATTTATTTCATGTTTAGACCCCTAAATTTTCCAATTTCACAATTTAATCCACAATAAGCATTTTTATCAAAAATCACTTAATTAAACATAATAATCTAACATCAAACAACAAAAAGCTCAATTATTCATCAATGGCATTTCATAAATTCATCAATTAACCCAAAAATTAAGGCATGGGCTAGCTAGAAGACGAAGCAATGATCTCAAAAACGTAAAAATTATCAAAAACGGAGCAAACAACATACCTCTAAATCAAGCTGCCTAGGTGTCGAACTCAAAAGCTTCAACAATAGATTCCTTTCTTCTCACATTCGACCATAAAAAATGAACATGCATGATGTTTTATGTTATTTATTTATTTATTACTTATTAATATACTATTTACCATTTTAACCTTTATAAATTAATTTGAAAACCATATAACATAAGCCCATAACCACCCACTCCATTGTTTAATAGTCAAATAACCACATAAGGACTTCACTTTAATTAATTAAAGCAATTAAGCACTTTAACATATAACATGCTACTTTTACATTTTACACAATTATGTCCTTTTATCAAATTAAGCAACCAATCGATAAAATTAAAATACTAAATTTTCACAAATATAAATTCACATGCTGTAAACACACAAAATAATATAAAAATAATTTTATGACTTCAGATTTATGGTTTCAAAACCACTATTTCGATTTAGCTAAAACTGGGTTGTTATATCAATTTTGTATGATTGCTTGTGTTTGTAACATCCCAAATTAGGGTCTAAATGGAACAGTGGTTTTGAAACCACAAATTTGAGGTAGAAAATACTCATATTGATAAAGTTTTAAGGTCTACTGTGTGATTAAATAACTGCGTGAAAATATTGATGAGAAATTTACCGGTAAGGTGTTCAATTAAGTTATTAGGACTAAATTGCAATACGTGAAAAACATGTGTTTTAGTTATTAAGGGGCTTAAATATGATGAGATTTGAAATTTTAAAGTCCTTATTTGGCAATTAGACCATTATATGTCATTATGGACAAAAACAGACATAGGAGGGATAAAATATCAAGGTTTTAATGGAAGGGCATTTTGGTCCATTAGTTAATAAAAGAATTAAAAAGGGAAAAATAGTCAAAAATTTTGTTCATATTCATCCTCCTTGGTTGAATATCACAGGAAGCCATAGCTAAGGTTTCTTTCATCTTCAAACTTAAAAGTAAGTGTATCCTAGCCCCGTTTTTAATGTTCTTTATATTTTTGAAATCCTTGTAGCTCGATTTAGCTATTTCTACCCTTAACTTGAGCTAGGGTTCATGTTCAAAAATATACCCATGAATGACATGCTTGTGCTTTGATGTCTAATGGAAGAATATGAAAGTTTGATGTGTGGTAAACAACTTTTACTAGGTGGTTTTTGGTGAAATTGATAAAAAAGACTTAATTGTAAAATTTGTAAAAACTATGTATAAAAGTGTGAATAAATGAAAAATGTGGGTTAGTATAAGAGAGAAAATGATTTGACTAGGCTTTAATAATGAGAAAAATGGGGTACTTTTCATTTTACGAGCCTAAGGGAAATTTTATAATTTTGTGAAACTTTAGGGGTAAAATTGTAATTTTTCCATATTGTGGTTTTATAATTTTATTTAAACTATTTACAATTTTACGTGGTTTAAAAGAAAATTATAATTTGTAATTTTTTAAAGTAATTTTATGAAAGTTCGTTGTGAAAGATTTTTGCCCAAAACCTTTTTCATAAATAATTATAATACAAAATTTTTATTTTCAAATAACTTAAAATGATATTATAATATAATGTCGCACTTTACTTTCAAAAAATTATATTTTTAATAAGTATTTTTTTCAAAGAAACAAAACCATTAAATATTCAAATTTTTAAGTTTTCAGAAAACACCTCAACCCTAGTCAATTTCAAAAAGTAAATAATTTAAAGTATTGTTAATGTAACTTCTGAGATTCAGCCATAACGTCTAGGTCGGGCTTGGAGCATTATAGAGGATGATCCAATTGCTAAAAAAAGAATGGTTTTTTCGAGTTTTGTCGGGTAGTTGAGGAGCTACAATGTTCTCCAGTTGAGAGACTGAGATGCGCCATCTTTCTAATTAAGGTTGAGTCATATCAATGGTGGACCACGTCTAGCATGGCCCCAAGAGATCAGGTGAATCCAGACTTCTTTTTAAAAAAGTTTAAGGAAACTTTTATCAACAAACTCTTTGTAGAGCAGATGAAAAGAATCTTCCTAAAAATCAAACAGGGAAAATGAAAATGTTTGATTATGAGAAGGAATTTATCAAGATAAGCAAGTATGCTAAAGATTTGGTGTCATATGAGGAAGGTCTGTGCATTAGGTTTGAAGGAGGTTTGAATGAGGAATTCAGGGCACTACTGTCTGCCCTCGAGATTAAAGACTTTGTATCTTGTTTGCAAAGACTCAAAGAATGGAAGTAGTCATTCGAGAAAGAAAAAAAGGTTAGGGACAAGGAAAGAAGTAAGTGTGTAGCTTTCGGCACAGTTTCTAACTATAACACCTTAACCCGTATCTATCGCCGAATTAGGGTTATGAGGCATTACCGACCAAAAGCACAATTTCAAACATTAATATATATTCACCCAAGTCAAACCCATTTATAAATAAAATGTAGTTAACTTACATTTCAGAACATACATTGATTTTGCAAATTGTAAACACTAGTCATATCAAATTTCAACATAATACTTACTGTATATAATGCATTAATATACACAGCATTAATTATTATCAACATAGTCAAACATACTATTAAATCATTTATGTAATTATGCGAAAAACCACCAAAAAATCTGTAACGCCCCGTACCCGAGACCGTTGCCGGAGTCGAACACGAGGTGTTAACGGACTTAATTCATTACTTAAACAGCTCATACAATTCATTTTAAAATTTCCAGACAAGCTGGCTAGCTGCATCACAGTCGCTTTAAGAATCATATCTCGAGTTCCGAAACTCGAAATCCAATTCCGTAAATTTTTCCTGAAACTAGGCTCATATATCTATCTAGTAATTTTTTTCTATAATTTTTGGTTGGGCCAATTAGTACAGTTTATTAGTTAAAGTCTCCCATGTTTCAGGGTTTGACTACTCTGACCTCTGTGTATTACGAATCAGATATCTCCCTGTAAAGAGCTTCAATGACTATTCCGTTTGTCTCTAATAAAACTAGACTCAATAATGAATCTGTACATATAAAGCATGACTTCTAATTATCTTTGTAAAATTTATGGTGAATTTCCAAATTCAGAACAGGGGATCCAAAAATCGCTCTGGCCCTATTTCACAAAAATTTAAACATCTCATAAAATATAGCTCATACACCTGTTTCGCTTCTTCCATATGAAAATAGACTCATCAAGCTTAGATTCCATAACTTATTCATTATTTAATTTCATTTATACTATTTTTAGTGATTTTTCAAATTCACATCTGTAACACCCAAAATATACACACCTTTATACACAAGTAAAGCATATAAAAAAAATCCAATTAACATAATAAGGTCGAATATTATATACACATGCCTTAGTATATATTATAAGTGAACATCAAATTATACCATGTATAAGTCTTGATTTTTACTTAACATGCACATGGCCAACCTTAACTTAATTAACATCCAATAAAAATATATAGGCGAAACACAAAGTACCTTCACAAGTTTTATATACTTAGATACATTTTTAAAATAACACCAAAAATGATCAGCCATGACATACGGCATAATAATCAAATAGACTTAGACTATTACTCAACCAAAACCGAATTCGAACCTAAGATTAAAGTCATTTTCAATGCATGAAATACTTACCACAAACATCATCCATTCATAGTACCGATCACTTTAACTAAAACGAATCTAAACCACTATCAAGCATAACTAAATTATCAAGACCAAACTTACTAAACCTTATAACTAAGCACCCATAAGACCAAATCCAAACATAAATAGCAAGCCATATTCGCATGGCTAAAAGTATACATATCAAAGTTCAAATAAAACATAATAACCTATACATGCCGAAATGTTCTCTTAGACCAACTAAGAAGAGGATACCAAAAAGTTGCAAGTTGGTGTGATGACTTCGACGATAGTCCCGAGCACACAAAATGGATCAAAGAAACCTAAATAAGTGACAAGTAAACACACTAAATGAGTATATAACTCAGTAAGTCATAAGCCTTACATACCGTCCATTGATAAAAGATCATAAGAGAAAACAAATAATGCAAAATCAATTACTCCAACCATACCGAACTATGCTATAATTCTTAGAATTTCGGTTCAATCTCATGCCAAGTCCTACAATCGAATAAAATACCAAAACAACCCAATTGATTTAGACCCGATTCCTCAAAGCATGGAACCATGATGCACTAGATAAATTTATACCTACTCAGCACATGTCTCAAGTTCGATATTTTAGTTACTAGTTCTATCACTTCGTTCTTTCATGCACATTTTATATTATCAACCGAATTTGCACACATAGTGCTCGTCACACTCGCACACATAGTGCCATAGTAAACCGCACACTCAGTGCATTGGATTTTCTCTCATGCTTCAACAATCAAATCGGCACACATAGTGCCACTTAATTCCGCACACATAGTGCCATATGTTAACTAATTATGATAAGGCAATTTACTTAATTCAAATAGCACATATGGTCACATTAATAAATAGGAAAATCACTCCAAAAGAATACTTATCAAAAGGAATTCTTTTATGATTCACTAGTATTATTTATATACAAACTAATCAACCTTACAAAAATGCTTAAGGACTTACTTTGTGTTGGGTAAAACGGTTCCAACTCGGCTACTCGATGTTCTTTGCTTTGCCCTTTCTTGATTCCCCTCCTTTAATTTCTTGAGCTTAATCAAATAAATTAACTAGTTTAACCGTCTTGCTAAATATTTATATCAAAATATTCATGATTTCATATCATAAGAAACACATGGTAAATTTTTATCTTTCTACCTTATGCTTTTGAGCCATTCGGCTAATAACCATATAATATCACCTTACTATCAATAATCCAATTACACATACATATATATATTTGTATATTAGGCAACCAACTTGCTAATTACTCATTTTAGTCGATTTTATACAATCAAAGGTAATATCACAGATGGGCATACTTATATAGCCGAATGTGCAAAAATTAGATTTAACATCACCTATACCCTTAATTAGATGGCCGAATACATATAATATCAATTATAATATCATTTTTAATTCATTTAAACACATAGTTTCCTCTCATGAACACTTGACCGAATTTTTCCTAATCTAGCATAGCTTCACATCTATTTGTAACATCATATAAATCCACATATAACTACATTTCTACCTAAATTTTCTTTCACCTTTCTACTATTTCCATTCACAACATCAAAAGCACCATACTCTTAGCATTTACCTCCCCCTAACCGTATGCCATTTAATTACCTATTTAGGTAGAAAATTAACATATGGGATATAATAAGACATTGGCTACTAACTAGATTTTCACAAAAATTTTAATAAAATTAACATGAATCCTACCTTAATCAACCCCTTAGGATGGCCGAATGTCTTAGAACATTTCCTCCTTCTTTCTCCTAGCTTACGACACTTGAAAAAGAAAAAAGATGAACACTTTCTCTTGCTTTCTTTTTTTTTTCTAATAATTCCTTATGCTTGGCCGGCCACTACTTGAGTTTTGGGCAATTTGACATGCAAACCCAAGTTTTCTCACCTTGTTGTTATTTGATCCTTACAATTTACCTATCATCTTTTCTAAGTTTCTCAACTAAGTCCTTTCAAGAAAATTCACATTCCTAAGACTAAATTAAAACATTAATTTTTCATACACACACTATTACACATCAAATATAAGCAATTAAAATTAAAGTAAATTTTTATGACTCGGTTTTGTGGTCCCGAAACTACATTCCGACTAGGGTCAAATTAGGTCTGTCACAAAATCACATACATATTCTTATAATTTAATAAGCTATAATACACATAAATAAAACTACTTTGCAGCTTAGGTCAAGGTCAATTTTGAACTTGCATTATTTGCACTTAAGTACAAGTTGAAACATCCATACAGCAATAACCATGCATTTCCATATACTTCATTTAAAGTATTAATCATTAATGACTATACATACCTATTCTTAGTCGCTAGATCATGCCCATTTGGCCTTAGTAAATTTAACCAATTTATGAACACACATACCACCCAAAAGTACACTTATTACCTATGCCAATCAATATGTCTAAAATTACATATTCAATAACCAAATAATGGTCAACATTCGGACATCTTAAGCTATGGTTCATTTATTGTCATTCATGACCCAACTTTAATAGCAAATTCATGGTAACCAAGTTTAAGCATGCAATCATAATCCAACTAAGTTTGACCAAAAATACTTATCAACTAAAGGAGATTATTTCTATCATTACAAGACGTTAACCACATATAAACATATTCAAAACATAAATCTTAAATACCATGTATCAAGCAAATCAAGTCAAATTATCATATGCATAAATATTTATATAAGCAATGCCGAATCACAACTTAAACATAACAATCTTATTCAATTCTATCTTATGTCTGAACATACCAATACATTATTGAAATAGTTTTTCAAACCAATTCATATATGTTTTACCTACGCAAATCCTTAGCTGAACCAATTAATCATGCTATGAAAATGTATACATTTTCCAACATCACCAACCATTATCAAGCCATTTCCAAAACATATAGCATTTATCACATAGACCATTCATGCATATAGCAATATAACCAAAACTGAGCTCAAACCATAATCAAAACATAACCAAAATTAACATGGAAATTAATCCATTTTCACATGGCTCAAATTATACAAAATAAAAATGCATCATTTCAAAACATATTCCAGCCTAGACATGCCATAATTCGAGTTCAATTATTTAAATACCGAAGTAATAGAAAGTGTGATGAACTTTGCAGACGATCCCCAAGCTCGTAGCTTGATCCAAAAATCTATAAAACAAAGTAACATGAACACACAGAGTAAGCTTTTATAGCTTAGTAAGTCATAAGCAAACAAACAACTTAATAATATAGTCAACTCATATTAACTAAACAAATTACATTAACATTACCATGCTTGACCTCAAACCTAAAAATCCCATTATTAATACATTTTCATAGACAATTACCCACCTAGGCCGAATACTCACATAGTCATTTTATCATATTATTAATCAACTTCTAAACCAAATAGTCATAATAAACCAAATGTGCATTTACTCATATACACAAGGTCAAGAATCATAGTATAACATCACATATATATTACCTATATGGCTGAATATACTAAATCATATATGCACATATTTAAGAAACATTTCAATGATACACAAGTTATTCATTCACAAGTTGAATACACATACCACATACACATATATTCTTCATTTGCATCGTACAGGATTTACAACAAATATTCAAAGTACTTACTTACCTTATCTCAAGTAGGTATCAAGTTAATTCATACCTAGCCATTTAGCTCATTTTATACATTCAAACACAACTTATATTTGCCCGATGAACCATTCAGAATTGGATAGGACACTCAGATAATCACACATATCTTATAATGCCAATGTCCTAGACGTGGTCTTACATGTAGCCACATATCATGCCTCTGTCCCAGACAGGGTCTTACTCGCACACATATATCGGAGTCACATATCAATGCCATGGTCTTACTCGCACACATATATCAGAATCCTATGTCATGACATATGTATCCTAACTATTCCTAAGGTTCTTACGGGGCTTTCGAACGGCGTAACTCGGTCGAAACAAATGCATGAACATGGTTACCAAGCTTATACACATTCGAAAATAGCATATATAAATTCATATATTTCATTTCAGCATATATACTTTGCATTTAATTAAAATTAAGTACATCTATTTGCTTATAAACTTATCTCAGACAATGTAAAATGGAACGGGACAGCTAGTCGACAACTTTCATTTTCCCATGATCCAAATTCAATTTATTTGGTTCTTGATCTAAATATATTCAAATTAAGCTCATTCAAACATATTTTCATTGGGTAAATTACCATTTTACCCCTGACATTTACACTTTTTACAATTTAGTCCCTATTGCACAAAACACAAAATATGCAAAATTTCACTATACCCATGTTAGGCCTAATCTTACCCATATTCATACAAGTTCATATATTTCATTTATTTCACATTTTAGTCCCTCAAATTATTATTTTTTCAATTTAGTCCTAATTACTCAAAATCATTAGAAACTCTAATGCAAAACATGTTAATCTAAAACATATCTTTTATATTTCATCATCAAACAACAAAAATCACAAGCTCTCAACAATGGCATAACTCAAAATATTCACCAAAATAAAAAATTCAAGCATGAGTTTACTAGTACTCGAAGCAACGATCTCAAAAACGTAAAAATTATCAAAACTCGACTAAGAACGACCCTTGAATCAAGCTTGGAAGAATGGCCGAACCTAGCTTCTTTAATTTCTTTCTTTTGTTTCTTATTTTCGGTGGATGAACATAGAAAAATAAAATGAATATGTTAACGTTGTTTTAGATATTATACGTTTATTAACCAAATTACTTATTTAACCTTTATAATTTAACGTAAAATCATTATATTCCTTGGTGATTACCGTCCACTTATTCATCCAATAGGCTAATTGCAACATAAAGGCTTCCATTTAAAAGCCAAATGCAATTTGGCCCCTTTTAAAAATAACCACCAAATTTTCATTTTACGCGATTAAGTCCTTTTATTTAATCAGACACCTACACGACAAAATTAAATTACGAAAATTTCACAAACATAAATTCACACAAAATAAACACAGAAAATAATTTTTAAATATTTTTCTAACTCAGATTCATGGTCCCGAAATCACCGTTTCGATTAGGGTCTAAATCAGGCTGTTACGCTAATGTTGGGTTCAAAAGACCCAGAGATATTAAAGGATATTCGACTGCCCCTGTGACACCCCAAACCCGATTGGGACAGATCGACTCAAACTCAAAGCGTTACATTAGCCACCTAAGTAACTCTCTGGCTAACGACCACCTAAGACACACCTGGACCTTATAAAACCTCAATATTATATAATTATTAGTTAATCATTAACGCAAAAGCAAATTATGAGCCAATTTTAAACTTTTCCTGGGTAATTTCACCTTAGGGCATTTTTGTCATTTTATCACCTACGGTAAAACTAACCAGATTTTAGGTCTAACTATTTATCGACCTTATTTTAGTCAAAATTATGCATGCCTAAAAATTTCAGCTTAGATTGAGTTTGTTTGCTATGTCTAATTCAAGTTTTACTATTATGGACTAAATTGTAACAAATACAAACTATCAAGATCTATTCTAAATTACAAATTAAGTGCGTTTCTATAGAATTTTACCCCTTACGAGACTAATCTTAAAATTTTATCATGTTTCCTTATCATCTAGGGCTCTAATTCGACTAGTTAATTTTCAAGACTAAATTGTAAGTTAAACAAATTAGAATGCCAATTTAAAAAGACAAAAATTTAAACCCCCCGAAACACACATTGCTGAGTCCCCCAGCCCTTTTGTCATTAAATGCTCGTGTTTGTGCCATGAAAAACTTTTTGGAAGATTGCACACACCCGTGTATGATAGCTCCAGTTTCCACACACTAGTGTCACTTACTCATACGCCCGTGTGCAACCCTTCACACGTCCGTGTGGATAGGCACATGCACGTGTGAAAACCACTGCACCTATTTTTACGAAAAACTCATTTTAAAACCATATTTTGCATATTTTAATGATTAAGTAATCTCAATTTAACTATGATTAATTAACATATATATACACACAACTTCAATTGAATTTATTAACATCAATTAATAAATCAAACAAGTGGCGTACCTTAGTCGCTAGTAAACCACTCCATGGAAGCTTCATTTAAACAATCGTTAGTATAAATTTCATGCTTCAAACACCGTGAATCAACCACTGTGTTATCAAGCAACAATAAACCGTAAATCAATCAATAACTAAACTCAATATAGAACTGTTCAAAACAAATGTCTAGTGTCCAAAGTCCATTTACAACCAAAATCAAACTAATTACTGGGTGTTCCACTAGGCCCAACTACAGTATCTAAAATACGTAATAAAGTCTCTACCAAGCCTAGATCTCTTGGAACTCTCTTGCTCGGCTCCTTAGCTCCTCAACCCTGACGAATATCTACACGAATGTGAGGGTGTGAGATTTAAAAAGCTCAGTGAGTGTTAATAAAAACAACAAGTAAATTAACATCCAATTCATGCTTAATTCACAACCAATCATTCACTAATTGTCAACCAAAAATAACTAAACATGTCAATTTAATTTTCATAAGCATTTTCAATACCAAAAATCAATCATTCATGGCTTTCAATCATCAATTCATATAGCAACAATCACACATAAATATTTTGGCATTCATTTCTCATGGCCTAATCGGGTGATCATTCATCGGATAAATAGATCTCCAAACTCCCACAAATATCAAATACAGTCCACCGAGTTGAGCGGGCCAAAGCACGCGCTCCCTTATAGCACCTCAAATATCCTATTGAGTGGAGACTCATGCTCAACACTCCCTTATCTACTCCAACAAATTAGTCCACCTAGAGCCATATGCTCACGATGCATGTTGAGTACCCACAAATCCTATGGCATGGCAACTATATCCAATGGATCCACCATGCATGTTGCCAATATATTCAATCAAACAAAGCATATAAATCAATCATTAGTGTGCTCAATTTAATGTGACAAGATGCTTAGGTGTAACATGTAACATAGCATTTAATATCCAATTAAATCAAGCTATTCATTTGCCAATATTCCATAATCAATTACCAATTGAAACATCAACATATCATGATCAAAAATTTCAGTACAGATTCTTAAAATCATCCTTAAAACTAAATTAATTAAATAGCACAACACCACCCAAAAATTCAATTACTATTTTTTTTCAATACAAATTCAATTTTTTTCACATTTAATACCAATCTTAAAAAAATCAACCATTCATCCATAATTAATTAATTTTAATCATTAATTAAGGTACTAATTAAACATAATTGAGGGTCAGTTTACCAAATTTCCCTTAGAAACACTCACCACATGATTTTATTCTATCACAAGTAATCAACTAGGCAATTTCAAGCTTAAATTTCGGTTATCTTGGTCCTCTTCAAGATTTGGAGCTTCAACAGAGGTACAGTAGATATTACCACCTTTCCAAAGCTATATTAAACACAATTTTTAATTAACTATGCTAATCAAAATTCACTCTTAAAGATACCTTACCGAATTTGTAAAATCAAGTCGAAAACTCGATTCTTCACAAAATCAACCTCTCCAACCATCCTAATCACTATCAAACATCAATACTAAACTAATTACGCATAAACTAAGCATAAATCTCACATTTAAATCAATTTTACAAAAATCCAAAAAATTAATTCAAGAAGATGATGAAATTTAGATTTCTTCAAATTATCTCATAAATCATGTTTAATCTTGATAAATAAAACCAAAAACCTTTTAATAGATCCATTTTGAGTTGGAAAATTTATTGATTTGTGGATTTCCTCTCAAAATTCAAGATTCGCCATTAAAGTACCTTAAGCTTTTGAAGAAGATGACATTGATAAAAAAAATCCTTTAATTGACTCTCAAATCATGAACAAATGTTACTAATCATCATAAAAATAAGTTTAGAAATAATAGTTACCTTTCATTCGCTCTAAATCCTTTGATTGAAAATCTTGATTCAAGAAGCTTGAGAAATTTCAGAATATTTTTGGCTACTTTTGAGAATAATTTCGGGTGAATTGAGAGAGTATTTTGAGAAGGAAAATGGTTGGATCTATTCTCTGATGATAGATCTTCAAAACCATGCAAAGAAAATGAAATTTATAGCTATCTAATATGATGTAAATGGTGTGAAATGTAAGCTAGATACATTGTTTTTAATGCTAAAACAACCACCAGAATTTAAAAATTAGGGAATTTGCCTAATAGTCACTCCCACATTTCCCTTACTTTACCAATTGATCCTTTCCCTCCAAAATTTTGAATTTTAAGATTTATTTGCCAAATAAATACTCTAAATTTTCACTTGTTTTACAATTGAACCCAATTTAATTAATAATTAAATTCAACTCAAATTAACCCCCAATAAAAATTATTTTAAAATTCTTTTTCGAGCCAAATTAATTATTTTCACCAATAATTATTTAATTACTTTAAAATCAATTTTCTATGTAACACCCTTAATACGTAACAGTCGCCAGAATAGATTAAGAGGCATTATCGAACTTATAACACAGTTCAAAACAATCATATATCAAATACCATCTCATTTTAATAATATAAGTCATTCATTTTCAATATGAATTTAAAACGAGCATACAAAGTCTAAATCATACATTCGGGACCAAATTGATAACATATGAAAGTTTCAAAACTTTTCAAAGGTCACACGCCCATGTGAATAGGCCGTGTGCCTCACACGGCATTAGACACGTTCGTGTGTCTAAGCCATGCCGAAACAGAGCATACATACTGACTTGTCCATACGGCCTCAAGATACACCCGTGTGCCAGGCCGTGTGAAAATTAGGGAGGCTACTGACTTGGTCACACGACCGACCACACGCCCGTGTACAAGCCCATGTGACATACACGACCAATAGACACGCTTGTGTCTAGGCCGTGTCAAAACTGGAGGGTATACTAACTTTAATTCGTACGGTACCCCAAAGGACACATGGCCGTGTAATGTGACCGTGTGTCACACACGGCTGAGACACACGCTCGTGTCTCTGCCTGTGTGGACAAAAATAGGCCATTTGAATAGCCAACTTGCCACCCCAATTGGGTCAAACTTACAAACTCCAAACTAAGCATATATGTACAACATTTATAACTAATTTACAACCAAAACATAAGCCATTCATGACATATCATGGTGAACCACATTCCCAACTCAATTCATCAACCAAATCATAACAAATATAAACTAAAATCATACCAAAACATATTTTTCAATACATCATTCAATCTCATGTTCAAAACTTACCAAAACTTATCAACATTGACCATTTCTTTTGGTCATTCAAAACATACCATATAATTCATAATGCCTCACATATCATATAACATTTCCAACCATAAGTCTAAACGCAAGCTAGCTAGATCACATGGCATGGTATAAACATTAAAAAACATAATTCAAAACACTTCTAGCCTATACATGCCATACTTCAATATGTGCATTTTCAAAAGTACAAAAACAAAGTTCGATAGTGTGGTGACGATCCTCGATGATCCTCAAGCTCACAGTAGCTTTGATATCTATAAAACAATGAAAACATACACAAAGTAAGCTTTCAAAAGCTTAGTAAGCTCGTACTAAATATAACAAACATTTTATATAATACAAAACATCATCATCTAATAAACACTTTGTAGTTCTAAAATCATTTATCAATTCTATTCCATCACAAATTAATATGTTCATACCGACGTATCAACCTTTATACACATAGTATCATCTACCACATAGGTGCCATACATACCTGAAATTTTCTTGTATTTATTCATTTTCATTCTTACCTCCCATTCGAATACATTAGCTCTTTCCGAAGTCTTTCCACACTTTAAGAATTCGCACACTTAGTGCTTTAATGATTAGCCAAAGCTAAAATGTTCCCGCACACTTAGTGCCATCTCAAATAGCCAAAGATACCTCAGTATCGCAAACTTAGTGCCTTATATAGCCAAAGCTATTCCATTTCGCACACTTAGTGCTATTTATAACCGCAACTATTTCAAAATCGCACACTTAGTGCCGAATACCTTCGATTTATCCACTTACACAAACCATAGTAAAAAATCTATACAATTCATGCATCTTCAAAGCATTAAAAGATAACTATAATATCATCTATTCCGTACGAACTTACCTCGTATTCAGAATTGTCGATTTGAATCGTCTACTCGATTATCTTCGAATTTTTTCGGTTTAAATCTGAATTCCTCTTTTCATGATCTATATGTATTCAAATTTAACCATTTTATTCACCAAGTCATTCAATTCAATCCACAAACATACATTTAGGGCATTTTGCAAACTAGCCCTCACATTTTCACATATTGACACTTTAGTCCCTAATTTACAAAATCATAAAATACACATAATTTGCATATACTCATGCTGGGCCAAATTCTCCTAGTACTCTTACTAGTCCACACATTTCATTTATTTCACATTTTATTCCTTCAATTTACAAATTTCACAATTTAGCCCATTTTACTCAAAATCACCAAAAATTCAAAGACAAAATATATCAATCCAACATATATATTTTATTTCTCAACAAGTAACATCACAAAACTCACAATTTCATCAATGGCACATTTCAAAATCATAATCAAATTCAGAAATTGAGGCATGGGTTTAGTAAAACACAAAGCAACGGTCATAAAAACGTAGAAATTATCAAAAACTGAACAAAATCCATACCTTAATTAAGGAAATCAATGGTCGAGAAATGAAGCTTAAAACGCTTTCTTCTCTTCTATTTTGGTAGAAAAAGATGAATAAAATGGCCATGTTTTGATTTGTTTTGATTAATATTAACATATTAATCAATTTCCCATTTTGCCCTTATTTTATAACATTATTAAACCATTACCAAATGTCCATTTATGTCCATTAATCTTGTCAATGGGCTAATAACCACATAAGGACCCTTGCTTTATAAAGCTATGACAAATAGATACCTTTACAATATAGGAAGCTACTTTTGCATTGTATGCTATTAGATCCTTTTTATCTAATTGAGCACACAAACAAATAAATTTTCATACGAACTTTTACACATGCGAATTCACATACCATAAGCATGGAAATAATATTTAAAATATTTTTCTAACTCGGATTTATGGTCTTGAAACCACTATTCCGACTAGGGTCTAAACCGAACTGTTACATTCCAAATATATTTTTATTTTTCTAGATTATTGTTTAATCAATTTTAAACTAGAAACCCAATAAATTCCTAGTTTCACACTCGAAACCTTAAAATATACCTAAAACTTTTAGACCCGATTTAGGGATATTATGGTATCAGTCACAAAATCACAAATTGTGGGCTTCCAACTAGAAAGGAGTGTACTTCTAGGTAACACCCCTCAACTGTATTCAAAGCCGAAATAGGGTTACAGAGCATTACCAGACCTATAAAACAATTAAATATTCACTTTACAAAAATTTTCACATTTCATACAATTATCATTTAATCCCAATCAATATGTACCTAATACGAGCCTACGATGCCCTAAACATGTTTTGGGAGTGGTTCGGGACTAAACCGATAATTTAGGAAACTTTTATGAAACCCTGAAAATTTTTCTCAAAACAGGGGACACAAGCCCGCGTGGCCCACCTGTGTGTTTCACATGGCCACCAAACACACCCATGTACAAGCCGTATGGACATTTGAAATGGGAGCACATGGCCGTGTCCCATCCTGTGTCCAACCCCATTTAACTTTCTGACTTGGGTCACACGACCAACACACATGCCCGTGTGGCTAACTTGTGTGTCCTAAAAATGACCATACACGCCCGTGTGCTAGGTCATGCCAAACCTATAGGGTATACTGACTTATGCCACACGGCCATTCACACACCCGTGTTTTAGGCCATGTGGAGCATACTGACTTGGTTTCTAATTTAACATAGGGGACACATGATCGTGTTACATAACCGTGTGTCACACACGACTGAGACACACGCCTGTATCGCTACCAATGTAGACAAAAATAAGCTATTTACTAAGCCATTTTTCCACCCCAAATTGTCAACACATACATCAAACCAAATACATAATTTATAGCATTTATAAACAACGAAAATAACCACAACCAAGGATAAAAGATATACCATTTCAATGCCAACATCTATGATGCTTATAATACCATATTCTAGCCTATTCAAATTATACCAATTCACATTCCCAAAGCATTCATATGTACCATTTTAACTAAGCATTTATTAGCCTAAAACCACAAGCGCAACCCTTCTCAATTCATCAACCATTAGCTACCTTGAAGATTGCATTCAACAATCCATTCTCAAGCAATCATGAACCACATCACTAAGAGACATTAATACATATGTACATACACCACATAATGCCAAAATAAACCAACATACATGGCTAACACAAATCAAACACTACATATTCACAAGCCAACATATAACACCCCAAACCCAGCCCAGACGTTATGGCCGAATCTGGCGTGTTACATTGAAGTGTTTTAGTGAAAACTGTGTTTTCATTGAAAACCCTTCTTAAAATAAAAAAACTAAAAAAAACCTTTTAGTTGCAAAAACCTTGTTTAAAACATTTGATTTAAGAAAACTTATCATTTAAAAATTTAATTGCGGAAACGTAAGAAGCATACTATAATTTAGGAAACCTATGTTCAACTTCGTGTGATTACAATGAAAATAATAAAAATAATTCAAGTAAACATAATGAAAACCTTATTATAATCTGACCTGAAACATGCTTAATGAAATAAAAACTTATATGTTTAAGAACAACAAGTCCAATTTATCTTGCTATCTGGCCACCCAGAGTCCCTCTGGACATCGGACCTTCTACAGAGCATCATCTGAAAATAAAATAAAAGAGGGGGTGAGTTTTTGCAAACTCAGTGTGTACAACCCTCGGCAAAAACAACCATTAAGAAAAAAATCATTCATCAATCATGCAATGCAATTCAATCCAAATTATCCATCCGCTACGCACCAGCTCCGTCCCCTGTCACATCTTGTAGGGATATAAATATCGACCCACCCAGCCCACACACCATGGCAGCCTGGTTGCGAAACTACCTTCAGTTACATATTGGGCTTTAAAAGCCGTCGGTGGATCCACGATTGTCAGGCAACCATGCGATCCTCATATACTTCCTCCGTTCCATAGTTCCCACCACATATGCAACCTAAGCTGAACATCATATGTATGCATGTCACATCCATAAAACTTACATTCAACATGTAGGTGT